>NW_027397063.1:32629243-32660872 GCF_003265705.2 Callorhinus ursinus | reverse complement strand
CTTCTCTCCTCCCTCCCTCTCTCCTTCCTTCTTTTATTCCTTTCTTTCTTCCTTCTTTCTTTTCTCCCCCTCACTGTCTCTCCCTCTTTTTATCTGTTAAAACTGGCAAATGGACTTAAGAGAATTTTGAAAAATGAAAAAGCCTATTTTTTTCTGCCATTCAAAGATGTGAGCTTAGATTTTGAGAAGTTGGAGAGTTTAGGGTCCTAAAAATGTAAATGATGTAGATTAAAAAGCACTGCTTAAAAAATACAGCATTAAAAATAAAATAAAATTGTTGTTGTGATTACCCAGCAGACAGACGTGAGTGAGGAAACTTCACTTTTAGCCATACCTTCAATCGATGCCAAACCCAAGAAGCAGGTGTGTGACACATGTCAGTTTAGCAAGCAATGTGCCTCAAAATGCTGCAGCCACACCCTGAAGTTGGGAGGGACAGATACATATTTATTAAAAATTATTTTCCAGTTCACAGACTTATGAAATATGTATATATTTTTGTGAGGAAAAGATAGCTGTGCAGTCCTATAATAAGAGATCTTTAAGTCAGGTAAAAAATAAAGGATATTAAATCTAAAGTGAGGTTATAATAAGTAGAGATTTTTAAAATTTGATATAGTAGTATAGTCCCCTCCTTCTCACGTCCATCTCTTCAAAAATCTACCACCCTCTATATGTCCATGCTAGTATGTCCCAATACTTAAGTTTCTTTAGTTGGATTTATGCCATTTGCTCATCATAAGAATTCTTGATTCTTAGATATATTCAGAAATGCATTTCATATCCTTATCACATAAATATATATCTCCCCTGGCTGTTGATCATAGTATCTTTATTGAAATGAGAGAAAAGAAGATATTGTGCATTGTACTGCAAGCTTATAAAACACATATACATTTAAATACATGTAGACGTGTGCATATTGGTGCATATGTATATAGATGGGTACAATTAAGTGCTCTATTTTAATATTTTGAAATATAAGACTTTTGTACTAAGAAATCTTTAAAATTATTTCCTTCAGCCACTTTATATTAAAAATAAGGAAATTGAGGTGGGGTATGCAAAGTGTTTGGTGTAAGATCACTTGGCTTCTTACTGGCAGAGAAAAATATCCAGAATCATGTCCATGATCCCCTTGGTCAGGGCTCCTTTCAATATACCGTATTACTTGAGTTTTTGTTCAAGTTATAAGGCACTTGTATTGGTTTCACTCATTAAAACCCTGCATTTCTTTTAGTATTCCTTTCAGTCTATGACTGAATCATAAAGCACAGTACCAACTATATTAGTCTGGTTGGGCTGCCATAACAAAATATCATTGACTGGATGGCTTCAAAAACAGAAATTTCTTTCTCACAGTTCTGGAGGCTGGGAAGTTCAAGACGAGGTGCTAGTCAGTTCAGTTCTCCAGTGAGAGCCTTTTTCCTGGCTTGCAGATAGTTCCTTCTTACTGTATCTTCATATGGTGAATAGAAGAAGCTCTAGTGTTTCTTCCTTTTAGAAAGACACTAATCTATAATGGGGGCTCCTTTCTCATGACCCCATCTAAAACTAATTGCCTCTCAAAGTACCCACTTCTTAATACCAACACATTGGGGGTTAGGTATTCAACATATGAATTTTTTTAAATATTTTATTTATTTATTTGACAGAGAAAGACACAGCGAGAGAGGGAACACAATCTGGGGGAGTTGGAGAGGGAGAAGCAGGCTTCCCGCTGAGCAGGGAGCCCAATGTGGGGCCTGATCCCAGAACCCTGGGACTGTGACCTGAGCCGAAAGCAGACACTTAACAACTGAGCCACCCAGGCGCCCCCAACATATGAAATTTTTTAGGAGGTGGGACACAAACTTTCAACTTATAATGCCAACTAGAGAATTCTGAACAATTATTTTGACTAAATCAAGATAGACTCTCCTTAGCTCATTTATGATTGTTTCCTAGGTTTCTTTGGTTCCTTTAAAAACTATCAAAATAGGTTTTAGGCTAATTGAAAAACATTGTATTTGTAAACATAATCATTTACCTCTTATTGGTCATATTTTGGGATTCTTAAAATGAATGGCTTGAAGAATACTGGTATCTTTCACATCATTCTAGAAACACAGTGATCTAAAGTAAGACTACATTTGTGTTATGTAATAAACAGATGTATCTGTCTCCACCTCGTAAAGTCAAATAAGTGTCATCTGAGAGTCATGATCAAAATGATGAGCTCTAAAATGACAGAAATACAACCTTGCAGAATTGATTCTATGATGCTTCCAGGATGAACAATACAAGCTATTTAGCATTTTCATCAGTGTCCTAAGTGATGTCTTAGAAGCAAGCTCATTACATTTGCTGTTGACAGAAGCTAGAGAGGATATTTCAGAGAGAAGGTATTTATTCTTCCCCCGGAAAGTAAGTACAGAATTCAAAATAACCTTGAAGTGAGCAGGAGCATATTTAATTTTATTTATTTATTTATTTACTTACTTACTTACTTACTTACTTACTTACTTACTTTTCAATCAAGTTATCTTTTTTTTATGTTATGTTAATCACCATACATTACATCATTAGTTTTTGATGTAGTGTTCCATGATTCATTGTTTGCGTATAACACCCAGTACTCCATTCAATACCTGCCCTCTTTAATACCCATCACCAGGCTAACCCATCTTCCTACCCCCTCCCCTCTAGAACCCTCAGTTTGTTTCTCAGAATCTGTAGTCTCTCATGGTTCGTCTCCCCCTCCGATATCCCCCCCTCCGTTTTTCCCTTCCTATTATCTTTTATTTTTTTACATGTAATGTATTATTTGTTTCAGAGGTACAGGTCTGTATTCAACAGTCTTACACAATTCACAACACTCACCATAGAACATAGCCTCCCCAGTGTCTATCACCCAGCCACCCCATCCCTCCCACCCCCCACCACTCCAGCAACCCTCAGTTTGTTTCCTGAGATTAAGAATTCCTCATATCAGTGAGATCACATGATACATGTCTTTCTCTGATTGACTTATTTTGCTCAGCATAATACCCTCCAGTTCCATCCACATTGTTGCAAATGGCAAGATTTCATTCCTTTTGATGGCTGCATAATATTCCATTGTATATATATACCACCTCTTCTTTATCCATTCATCTGTCGATGGATATCTTGGCTTTTTCCATAGTTTGACTGTTGTGGACATTGCTGATATAAACATTGGGGTGCACGTACCCTTTTGGATCACTACGTTTGTATCTTTGGGGTAAATACCCAGTAGTGCAATTGCTGGGTCGTACGATAGCTCTATTTTCAACTTTTTGAGGAACCTCCATACTGTTTTCCAGAGTGGCTGCACCAGTTTGCATTCCCACCAAGAATGTAGGAAGGTTCCCCTTTCTCTGCATCCTCACCAACATCTACTGTTTCCTGAGTTGTTAATTTTAGCCATTCTGACTGGTGTGAGGTGGTATCTCACTGAAGTTTTGATTTCCCTGATGCCGGGTGATGTTAAGCACTTTTTCATATGTCTATTGGTCATTTGGATGTCTTCTTTGGAAAAATGTCTGTTCATGTCTTCTGCCCATTTCTTCATTGGATTAGTTGTTCTTTGGGTATTGAGTTTGATCAGTTCTTTATAGACTTTGGATACTAGCCCTTTATCTGATATGTCAATTGCAAATATCTTCTCCCATTCTGTCGGTTGTCTTTTGGTTTTGTGGACTGTTTCCTTTGCCGCGCAGAAGATTTTTATCTCGATGAACTCCCAATAGTTCATTTTTGCCCTGGCTTCCCGTGCCTTTGGCAATATTTCTAGGAAGAAGTTGCCGCAGCTGAGGTCGAAGAGGTTGCTGCCTGTGTTCTCCTCAAGGATTTTGATGGACTCCTGTCTTATAGGAATCATTTTGATTCCTCAACCATTTTGAGTCTATTTTTGTGTGTGGTATAAGGAAATGGTCCAGTTTCATTCTTCTGCATGTGGCTGTCCAATTTTCCCAACACCATTTGTTGAAAGATTGTCTTTTTTCCATTGGACATTCTTTCCTGCTTTGTCAAAGATTAGTTGACCATAGAGTTGAGGGTCCATTTCTGGGCTCTCTACTCTGTTCCATGGATCTATGTGTCTGTTTTTGTGCCAGTACCATACTGTCTTGATGATGACAGCTTTGTAATAGAGCTGGAAGTCCGGAATTGTGATGCCACCAGCTTTGCTTTTCTTTTTCAACATTCCTCTGACTATTCGGGGTCTTTTCTGGTTCCATACAAATTTTAGGATTAATTGTTCCATTTCTCTGAAAAAAGTTGACAGTATTTTGATAAGGATTGCATTAAATGTGTAGATTGCTCTAGGTAGCATAGACATTTTCACAATATTTGTTCTTCCAATCCATGAGCATGGAACGTTTTTCCATTTCTTTGTGTCTTCCTCAATTTCTTTCATGAGTATTCTATAGTTTTCTGAGTACAGATTCTTTGCCTCTTTGGTTAGATTGATTCCTAGGTATCTTATGGTTTTGGGTGCAGTTGTAAGTGGGATCAACTCCTTAATTTCTCTTCCTTCTGTCTTGTTGTTGGTGTATAGATATGCCACTGATTTCTGTGCATTGATTTTATATCCTGTCACTTTACTGAATTCCTGTATGAGTTCTAGCAGTTTTGGGGTGGAGTCTTTTGGGTTTTCCACAAAAGGCATCATATCATCTGCAAAGAGTGAGAGTTTGACTTCTTCTTTGCTGATTTGGATGCCTTTTATTTCTTTTTGTTTTCTGATTGCTGTGTCTAGGACTTCTAATACTATGTTGAATAGCAGTGGTGATAGTGGACATCCCTGCCATGTTCCTGACCTTAGGGGGAAACCTCTCAGTTTTTCCCCATTGAGAATGATATTCGCTGTGGGTTTTTCATAGATGGCTTTTATGATATTGAGGTATATACCCTCTATCCCTACACTGTGAAAAGTTTTAATCAAGAACAAATGCTATACTTTGTCAAATGCTTTTTCTGCATTTATTGAGAGGATCATATGGTTCTTGTTCTTTCTTTTATTAATGTATTGTATCACATTGATTGACTTGCTGATGTTGAACCAACCTTGCAGCCCAGGGATAAAACCCACTTGGTCGTGGTGAATAATCCTTTTAATGTACCTTGGATCCTATTGGCTAGTATTTTGGTGAGAATTTTTGCATCCATAATCATCTGGGATATTGGTCTATAGTTGTCCTTTTTGATGGGGTCTTTGTCTGGTTTGGGATCAATGTAATGCTGGCCTCATAAAATGAGTTTGGAAGTTTTCCTTCCATATATCTGAGATATATTATATGTCATTTCTTTTCTAGCATTTTTGTATACTACAAGCCAACCAGTAACAAATTTTCATAGTTTTTATTTAAGATATTTTCATTCATTTTCCTTTTTTCAATGATATTTTCATTTGATATAAATTCTGAGTGCATGGTTCTCTTTTGTTTATTCCATAATATAAAGATGATTTTTTCCATTTTCTTTTGCCTTCCATTGTTTCTAAAGATAAGTCAGTCATAACTTGTATCATTGTTTTGTTTTGTTTTGTTTTTTTCCATTTGTAAAGTGTGTACTTTCTCTGTCTTGTTGGTGTTATTTTTATGCTTGCTTTTTAGCAGTTGGGTTATCATTGATCTAAGTGTGGTTTTCTTTATCCCACTTGAGACTTGCTGAGATTCTTTGATCTGAGAAGTATTTTTTATAATTTTTTATAAATTGTCAGATATTATTTTGTCTGACATTTCTTTCTATTCTTATTCCAAGACTTGAGTTACATGTATGTTAAACCATTGCCATTGTCCCTTAGGCTTTGCTCATTCTTATACATATATTACATTTCATCTTGCATGGATGTTCTCTTTTCTGTCCTCTGTACTGACATATAAATGAAAGTCAGACACTTTTACTTGGGTTTTCTAAAGATAAGACATGATATTTGTATTTGTTATAGAATTTACTGAATTTAGGAGAAGAGAGAAGAATTTACATCACACAAATGCAAATTATTTTAAATTACTTATTAGGCATTACTGTGATTAAACATATTTTTGGTTACTGCAAAATTCTGCCTGACCATCTTTCTGTCTAGTTTTCAGGCTCCTCACACATGGTTGACCTCTTTCTTTTCATTTTCTCTCCTTTCTCTACTTTCCCACTTCCAAATGTCTCATCCTCATTTTTTTATGCATAGAAGTTTAGCTTTTAGTTTTGTTTTGCTATTTATTTTCACAATAAAGCCTCAGGGTCTCATTTTCCCCATCAAAGGAGCTTAATTTCCTAAATAACATTCCCTCCCTAAGAAGAACTTTGGTGCCAGTTGATAAAATAATTATATCTACAAATGCATATTTGCAGAGATTAAAAATATGAATATTCAAATATATTACACAAGTATCAATTTAAGTCATTCATTCATTTGACAGGCACTTATTGATGGCTTTCCATATTTCATATTCTGAGATTAAAAACACTGAAAATGCGTGATCTATCTTCTCCATGAACTTCCCATTCAAATCTGGAAGTTAAGTCAACAGAAAACAATTTATCAAGTTCTATGCCTGGTTTATACAACATGGTTTGCTGTGGGAACATAAAGATGATAGTAACTCAGACAATAAGGATAGTGACTGATTTTCTAGAGTGTAAAATGATCTGAGCTCAATGTCTCTTTCTCTCTCAAGCTTTCCTTGAGTCTAATTATATAACTATGGTATGGCTATCATCCCTCTCTCTATTTGTCTTTATAATTTTAATCACTTTAATATATATGCCTCTACCATTAGAAAGTAAATTCTGGGATGTTGGCTCCGTGTTCTCAGCATTTGCACAGTATCTAGTACACAGTAAGTGCTCAGTAAATATACCTTGAGTGAATAAATAAATGAACGTTTGTCTTGCAATGTATGTCTTTTCATGCTTAAAATGTGGATTTATTTGGCTGTTGATTTTTGGTAAATGATGAATGTCTTCAAAATATAGTCTTTCATTAATCTTTTATGTGTTCATGATTGATTCTCCCAAGAATCAAACATTTTCTTTGCTTTTCTTAATATTTGTAGAGAAAAAATTATGGTCTTGATTTTTATGCCTTTGTTAGTAAAGAAATATGCATGCTTTTGTTTTCATTTTTGTTATGCATATGATTTGAAGAAAATGCTTCCATCTTTGTACTGTTGTTTGCTCTCTCTCAACACAGGCAGTGTTGTTAGGTCTTTGAGGATTCCTCTCACTGATATATTCAGAAGATAGATTATATGCCTCCTTGATTGACTCCATACTTGTAATTGTAGCAGCAGGAGAAAAAAAAAGGTATTTTTAGGTGTGTTAGAAAGAAGTGTCAAAGCACCTCAGGCTGAGCAGATAACACTCTTTCCTGATGTTCAAGACAATCTGTTCTTGCCTTCTCCCCACTCTGATTTGAGCTCATGCACCCCTGCATTGCAACAAGAAACCTTAAAACTGATAGACTCATATATAGATAAGTAAAGTGACAAGAAAGCTTTTAATTTTGGAAGTTATGATAGTGAGGGTTCATTGTCTCCTTCTGCAACAAATTAATGTTTAATTGTTCAGAATCTGTTTAAGGAACTGGATATCTTAAAAGATTTATAATGATACGGAATTGTCAACAGGAAGAAACACCAGGGCTCATTAGTTAGTTCCCAACTTCTAGGAAGGACTGTATCCAAGCCTACCCCAACATATGGATAGCCTTAGGAAAGAAAACTTCTCAGATTATTTTCATACTTAGTCTAGTGTCTTGAAATGTTGTGTTGTCAAAAGAATGCTCTATAGGAAGTCACAAGGTCTGACTTCTATTTTTAATACTGTTATTTGCTCCATATTTTGCTTACATTTTGCTTACATTTTGCTACCTGATCTGATTTTTATCTGTAAGATAGCAGTGGTGAGATACAAGTACCTGAAAAACTCCCTGGAGAGAAAAGTGAGTTTGGAAGAATGAAATCACTTTCTCGTTTTATAAAACAATAACTCTGGAAGTTATAAACCGCAAATGGAAGATTCTTTTAATATTAGGATATCATGATAGTCCATTGATTTCATTTTCATAATCCTTTTGGTGTTGATATTCAAAGTTTTTTTCATAAAATTATGAATTTTAAGATTAAAAAGTAATTTTGAAGTGTAAATAATATTCTTATCCCTTTGATGAGGGGATTCGTTACACATCTGGGCATCTAGAAGGAGGAGAAATGCCTTGAAACTTTTAGAAGAGAGAAAATAACTAAATACAAATTCTTATTGGTATCTAATCCAGGAATAGAAGGAAATATTTTCCTCAAGTATATAAATTTAACTCTTCTAATTACTAAGGTAATATTTGGTATATTGGAACCATCAGTACTGACCTTGCATTTTGAGAATTCAGGATGACCACTACGCCTCCTGCTCTATGGACCTGTGTTTCTTCTTCAAAGAATAGCATGGGATGCTTGCTTCAGATCATGTAACTCACAACCATCCAGGCTATCTGGGTCAAAAATCTCTGAGAATGGGACTTGGGAAGCTGCATTTGTCTCAGATATCACAGGTAGTACCATTACAGTACGATGCAGTTGATTCAGAGACCGCATTTGGAAAATACTGTATTTGGACGGTATGAGTCATAAAGAGGTGTTAGTCCTTTGCAGCTATAGTAGGAAGCCGTACAATACAATGAAAAATTCAAGGCATCCCGTCACCCTGCGATGCCTCACACTGCTTTTCTCTTCGATGACACCTCATCGCTGACACTTCTACTTACTAATGCCTTTCTTGACATTTATATTTTGGTTACATCTATCAAGCTGCTACTGATACTCATTTTTCTTCTCTTCCAAAACATGGGTGCCTAGAAAAGAAGGCCCCGTCAGAAGAATCTAAATCTCTAGGAATGATCTTTGTGGCACCATGCAAAAAAGACCACAAATTTTCCTCTCTCCCCTATAGCCATACCCCTTGTAGTGCTCTTCCACTCTGAGTCTGGGCTTGGCTATTTGACTTTGCTTTATCCAATGGGAGAGTGGCAAATGTGGCACAAGCAGGGACTTGAGAAGTGCTTCTATCCTTGCTGCTGTTGGAATCTTATGAGCACCACGCAGAATTCCTGAGATAGCCAACTGTGGAATGAGAGACGTACAGCCCTGTGACGCCTGTTACTCTTTACCTATAGCCTCCAAATATGACATATGTGAATGAGGCCATTTATGTCACCCAGCTGCTAGGAGATCCATAAGCAAAGTTGTTTTGTATATTCAGGGTAAAACTGCAGTGTTGTGGCATTAGATTCATTCATTAATTGATTTAAATAATTAAGATGTTAAAATCATGAAAGTTGCAAGAGATGAGTTATTAAGATATTTTCAAAAACCAGAAACATTGGTTTCTTTTGGCTTCTGGTTGTGCAGTATTCTGACAAACTGCTGTGCTTGTATTTATAATTGAATAATTTATATATTTAAATTTTAAATTAAATAATTGATCATCCCATTGCAAAATTTCTAAATCTCCAGCCAGAGAATATGAATGCCTGCAGAACAAATGACATATATGACAAAGATGCCTACTTGTGCATATTTCCTTAAATACTTACATAATAAGTTTATTGCATATTTTATATGAGATGAACACATTGGAAAATGAGCACATATATGGTTAATAAAGCATGTACATGGTTTTAAATATGTTAAAGGATATAAATGCTAGGAAAATTCAAGATAAGGTATTTTCTACAATATATAAGTATTATATATATACATACATATACACACATGTATATCTCAAACCTTTTAAAATTGACTTTAAATAAACTTAATATTGAACAACATAACCCCACTGAATGCACCCCTCAATTCTGAAATTATTGTGCTGTTGCAAATGAGATGCTTGGCATTTAGTTAGCTGAAACAGTTATAAATGCAGGCACCTAAGATGCTTAATGTTCAAACAGGGAATTCTTTGGTACTTTGGAAAATTAGTTAATTAGAAAAAAAGTGTGTTTTTGCATAAATGCTTGTGCATGTATATGTGTGTATTAATATATCAGACATTATTCATAATAAGAATATTAATTTTACTGACTATGCAGCAGCAGGAGAAAATTATATCTTTAGGTATTTGAGAAAAATGTGGCAAAGCATTCTCGTTGAGCATACCTGAGTTTACATATCTATTTCAGTGTATAGATCTTATACCATAAATGAAACCATAAATATGGGAGATGGCCTCTCTTCAGGACTTACTGAAAAACTTAACAGTCTATAAACATTTCTTATGCATTTCTTATGTTGACTAGAGCTTGTCTAGCTCCTAAGACATATGTCAAACCCATACCTTTTTATGTAACACTCCTCCCCTAAATCCCATGGAAATACTGAGTATGGAGAGCAATAAATCTATGGAAACAAATTGTAGAACAACTATTACCTCTAGTTTCCAAAGAAAAGTATTACAATAACTTTTCTTTTAAAAATAAATCAGTTCCTTCTCTGGCTCCATAAAATTTCAGTTCACACTGGGACATGTGGACACCTGTTTATTTACAAAGCTTTCAGTCATGAAGACGAAGATTTCAAGAGTTGAGACAAGAATAAAATAAACTAGATGGGCTCCTTTTAAATCCAACTGTGACTTTCATCTTTGTCACAAAATAAGCACAACATTTGGCAAGATTGGAAGCCTCAACTCCAGGCAGGTCCAAGTTGGCATAGAATCACCTTGACAGGCTCCCAGATCAGCAAGAACTTTCAGCTCCAAAAAGGCTCCTTTGCTAAATTTAACTTTCCCTGTGTAAAATGAATTAGCTCTTCCTGAAGAGAAGAAATAGCTTTAAGACCGAGGAGAGGGGGCATCAGGCTCAGTCAGTGCATCCAGGTCTATAAGTTACCAAGATTGGTAATAACAACCTGCACAAGAGAAATACAGTGTGTACAAATTAGGATATGCCTGCAAATTTGGAAAGATAAATGATTTATTCTACTTTGCTTTTCTTGTAGGACTGCATCGTTTCCATTTTCTTTGGAGGCAATTGGGCCCAACAGAAAGAGTAGGAAAGATGGATAATTATGTTGTGTCTCGATGTTAGCAATGCAATAATGGGTCTGAAGGCTATTTTCAATGTTAGGTTTTAGGATTGGAAAGAACTCCAACTTTCTTCTGCCTAAAGTAAATCTTTTCCCAAAATAGAACCCAAAGAAATACATGTAATAAAACAGTTGCAGTACTGGCAAGGCTGAGTCATGCACACAGCATGAACTTTGAAGTCAAGGATTTTTTTGTCTTTATTTAGGTTCACGATTTGCACAGAGGGCTGTATCTTTTCCCATGTCACACAAAACATGTTGGCAAAACCTTGATGAGATGCTATAGCATAAGTGTGGTTATTTTAGGAATCATTTTGGCTCATGTCACTATAGAGTCAACCAGCTGTCAAGCAGCCTACAAAAGTTACTTAAACTAAAGAGTGTCTTAGTAAATTAAATATTGATGAAAAAGAGTCCTTAATCTCCGTCTGCCTCTGGACATACATTTGCTTAATTTCTCCTTAATTTACTTAAATTCTCAGTCCCTTTTTCTTTATTAGATAGTAGAAACAGAGAAGTTTATTATCCTGCCAGAGACAGAATTCTGTGCCACATGATGTAACTAGTTCTCCTTTTCTGGACAAGTATGGCTCATTATATGCTCCTAGCTTTAATTTCTTTAATCAGTCTGTATTGATGGAACTTTTCCCAGGCTTCATTTCTGTGTCAATGCAGCACAAAACAGTGTTTTGCTCTGTTGTAAATGCTGTGGCATTCTACAGTCAAAGTCTTATGTATTTTTCTGGCTGGTATTTTCCTCTTGTTCATTTTACTCTTCAGAATGCAATAGACAGTGAACCTTAGGAAGCATCTGTTCTAAGTTGTTCATTTTACAAGTGAGGGAATTAAACCTCTACAATGCAGAGCAACTTATCCACACTCACAAAGCTAATCAGTAACGTCAAATCTGAAATTAGGGCTACTGGTTCCCGGGTTTTGTTTTGCTTTGTTTTCTAATAAATATGTTCCATGGAAGCTCTCAGGGCTTTCTTGAGTCCCTTTCTATTCTTACTCAAAAAATAAAGGCCTGCCCTATTTACCATCCTTGACCACACACGAAACTTTCTGCTAAAAAGATAAAGTGTTAAAGAATGCTAAATAGCTATATGGGTATCTCCAGGCTCATCACCTTTCAGAAAGTGGCTTAGTCACCGAATACTTTTTACATTTTTACATTGTTTTGCTTTTTTATATTTTTAATATTTTTTAATTGAGAAGACTGCTCCAAAAGAAGAAAAGCAGAGGAAAAACGGGATGCCTGAATGGTCAATGTTGTAATTTTTTTTAAGAAACATTTAAATTCATCTTAAAAGTTCATTTTTAATTTTATTTTTTTGGAAAAAAATATTTTTCAAAAATTCAATTCATTTTAAAATCAAGAAAAAAAAATCTGTTGAAAATACAAAATAAAAATGTATTCCACTAGAAGTTTCTGTTCTATAAGGATATACGTCTCCCAAAGGACTGGTGGTTCCTTTGAAAGTATAAATAGTCTAGTAATTATGCCCATTATCTCCAGTTTTTGTATTCTTATGGATAAAAAAGACTGAAAGTCAATTTTTCCTGCACTATTAAATTCTCACTTGGTTAGCCTTCATGTCACAAAGTCATTAGATAGCAAAATCCTCTCTACTTTGAATACCGGAGGCCCCAAAAGATTTGAACATACAAATGAAGTATGGGTTCTAGGAAGCACCATTTACACCATATGCATACTCATCAGCACAGACTTCCAAAGGACTCTGGAATTTTGTCAAGAATAGGTATAAGTGGTACTTATGGGCATCGGTGGTCCTTGCACCATGGGCCAGGTAGAATGAAGCCCACTGCAGGACCTGATTCAGACATAGATATCTGGAGCAGATACCCAAGAATCATTTATGTAAATGATTTGTATAAAGTAAATGATAATGATTTGTGTAAAGTATTTCAGGGTAGGAAGGAATTTCTTTTATATCTCAAAACCATATTATGTGTGGTGTCAAAAATCATAATTTCAAAAGCCAATAAGCCTGAGTTTCAATCGTTAATTTGGGTATTTATTAAGAGTAAGGTTTTGAGAAAGTTACTTTATCTCGCCAATTTTGAAGTTCCTTGTCTGTCCAAAAAGGCACAATAGATTGGTTAGCAGAGTGGTCATGAGGAATGACTCAACACAGGCAAACTGCTCATCCTGACCCCTGTTTCACAGAATGCAATTCAAGAAATCAGGTGTCTGTTACTCTGCTTATAGGAAAAGTCACTTGTGTAGATTTGGAAGTTTTGTGCTGATCACAGTTCTTTCAGTTTCACTACACAAATGTAAACTGCCAGGCCCTAATCAATCAATCAATCAATCAATCAATAGGTTTCTAATCTTAATATAGCTTCTTCCTCCTTTTCTTTCATGTGCTCCAGTCTTCAGAACTGATCCTCAAGCCACCAGGAAGAAACTTTGTTTCTCAGCCTGCCCTCATACCAGGCATTTGGCTGGACTATAATCGGGAACTTTCAGAAGGCTTGAACATCATGCTTGTTCTTAAGATCAATCTTGCAACACTTTTCCTGGACTAACCATGTGGACAAGGCTAGATGTCACTCTCAGGACCACAAACAGTAGACTCTGTGGTGAGCAACAAACTACGCTTAAGGAGGAAGCACTAAGGCATGTAATAGAAAGAATCAGGTTTACTGGAAGTACTATGCCTGCAATTTAGGCCAGCACTGGACAATCAATAGATGAGGGAAATGTTCTTTTTCTCTGCTGTTCAATATGATAGCTTTGGCTATCAAGCACTTGGCAATAACATAGGATTATTACACACTGGAAATGTAGCTAGTGCAACTAAAAACTAAATTTTAGATGTGACAGTGTTTTATAATTTATTAATGTTTAAATTCAGATAGGTGTATGTGGCTAATATCGAACTGTACTAAACATCATAATTCTACACTATATATTTTTACAATAGCCATATTATTTTTTAAAACTTTAAAAGACTTGTTATTTAAAGTGTGATGTTCTGTTCCAGAGATAAGAATGAAGACAAAATTCAATATAAGATCTAAAGGTAAGAGTATTCGTATTATTTTATGTTTTTATAATTCATGCTTCTTTTTCTTTTTTTTCTGAACTTTTCTTTGTCTGATAATCAAACTATCTCTTCTCTCTTGCTTTTTTCTTCTCTTCTGCTTCCTGTCCAGGATGCTACTTTCTGCAGTAGTGAAGGAAGTGAGATCCTCTAATTCAGGCATTTCAAGTAGCATCCATAAGAATAAAAGTACATAATAACCAGGCCACATGAATTATGTAGTCCATAAGCCAAATTAAACTGGATAATTGTCTAAGTGTAAAGGGTCAGAGCTAATAAACTGAACATAATCTCCTGTGTTCCAGCCCTTAAAGAAAATTAAATTTTGATGATCCCGAGAGCTCACTGTTCAGGAATGTCACTCTAACTAATCATGTAAATGACAGTTAAATTCCAGAACTGAGTTAAAAGTTAAACATCCTGTGCATTTGCTGCTTAAGTCCATAGTGTACTAGTTGCTTCAGGCAAGCTGTTAGGAATATCAGAATATGGACAGGTTAGTGCAAGATGTGAAAGGAAACTTTCTGAGATTTGCAAAATTAGCCCCCACTGAATGCTTTACTGAGTCACATCTTTACTGCAGAACATTACACAAAAAATGTTAGATATTTCAGAATTTATACTGTCAGTCTCTAAGTTTCAGGCAACATCCTTCTCGCTTGGGGAAATTGTATCAAAGACTTCAGATACTCTTTCAGAAATAGACTTGCCAAGCTCTCAGTTTCTCTGTGCATAGCTGAGAGAGAGCATTCAAATGAGAGAGGAAGACAGAGACAGACAGAGAAAGAGGCACCACCAGATTATCCTTGGGACTGAACTTCCTAAGCTTTGTTAGCCTGGACATTGCTGTGGGGCCCATCTGCTCCCCACACTTCAGTACGTCAGAGGGCTTTGGGTTGTTCAGGTGAAAGGTAAAAGGACCTCACGAATAATAATAATAATAATAATAATAATAATAGTAATAATAATAAAGCTCCAGGAATTGACTATTGCTGTTTTTCAACAAATCTTTTGACCAACTTGGATAATGTTTTCCGCTGCTGTGGTTTATGTGTACAAGAGAAGGAGAAGAGATACAAGATGGTATACTGTCCCTGAGTTCTACAAGGAGAGGTAATTGAAAAGAAGGAAAGTAATTGGTTAATAGATTATAAAAAGAAAGACGTTTATGGCAAAAATAAAGAAGACTGAGATGCCAACAGCAAATCCAAAATAATCATTTCATAAATGATGAAAATTGCATGAATTTAAATTGGTATACCTATCTAAATGTAAAATCTCATACAGTTACAAATTAAAAAAGAAATGAGGAAGAAAAATGAGAGAAAACATTTGAAAACGTAATTAGTGAAATAGACACTGCTTTGCCTTGGGACTGGGGACTGTTTTAGATATGAGTGCTAATAAAGAGAAATAGTTTTAAAATATAAAACTATAAAGCACTGGCACATGTACCAAACTGTTACTAGCAGCTGATTGGAGGCATTGCCTGGGAAGCAGAAAAAGCCTGCAGGGCAGGATCAGCCGAGGGCTCTCTGCCGCCCCCAGCCCCCAGTTCTGTCACAGCAGCGGGCAAGTAGATGAGCTGGGCACAAAGTCCTTGCGTCAGCTGTAGTTTCAGACTGCCTGTTAACAAACAAAACCCTTGAGAGGAAAGGAACTAAACAAGCAAATAACAAATCATGTCTCAAATAGTTAGGACAACCTATAAGAGGATTATGTGAGTGACACAGGAGCATCACATGCTCTTCAACTAAATGCATATACGGTTTGACTAACACTGTAGTGTTCAACAGAAAAACTTCTATTTGGTATGAACGAAGTTTTTAAAAGCTAATTAGAGCTACCATGGAGAATTTTTTTTCCTGTTTCTAGGATAGTTGATGTTTTCTGAATTTTGCCTTTCCTTTCAGTTGAATTTATAGGAACCATTTATCCTCTGCCTCAGGAACTCTCAAATGCTTGATCAAAATATAGTTTATAGAGATTAGTGTACCGTATACTTTCAAGCAATGAGAAAGATTTTCTAAGTTTCTTGCTTCGAATAGAGAAAAGCCACTAGAGAGAAAGGACATTCTCAGTGTAATTTCACATGAATCTTTTTTATAAGAACGTAACTATATTCTTTTCAGTACATTCTACTTGGAGTTGTGAGCTGGAGTAGGAATGGGCAAATAATACTCACATTTTATCTAAGAGAACAAAATTTGCCTTTCAAAACATAGTGGTGAGAAACCTGAACTCTGTATTGGATTCAGTACAGACGGCGCTGGGTTCATACTCTGGCTCTTCCAGGTCATCATTGGGATGTAGGCAGGTGATTAACCTATTCAGTGCCACAGATGCTTCATTCATCTGGGGGGATAATAATAGCACCCATCTCCTAAAATTTCAATGAGCATCAAATGAATTAATATTTTTAAAGCCTTTCTCTAAATCCCTGGTACATAGTATCTGTTATGAAACTATTTGTTATTTTTTAAAACTATCTTTTTCTTTTCTTTTTTTTCTTTTCTTTTCTTTTCCTCTTTTCTTCTCTTAACTTTCCTTTTCTTTTCTTTCTTTTTTAAATAAGATATTTACCTAGAGAAAATATCTAGCTAGAAAAGCACACCTGAACTTCACTTTTATAATATGTATCTCCCAGCTATATCTTCTATATTCATAGAAAAATAATCTAAATCTGCTAACCAAAGTGGAAAATTAAGTATAATACCTCCCTGCAAGCTTTCTAGCCCCTGCAGTTCTGAGCCTGGTAAAGTCCCTGCCTGTATGAGACTCTTTAGAATATTTACCTGTTTTCTTTTTCTCTTTAGTTTTAAAAACCATTGACATTTCTGACCAGCAATGTAAATGTAATGAATGCCTATAATGGTATTTCCTGTTAATAATGTACTTCTTTAACCAGATCCCACATTTTTAATAGCTTCCTGAAATAGGTGATATCACTTGCATCGAAAATAAAAATCACTGGAACTGGAATATTTTTTTAAAGTCAGAATTTGATTTAAAATAATGCTTTTGTCAAACAACACTAAATGTGTAGTGTTTATAATCACAATTTACTTTACCTCGAGCTTTTGCCATGAAGCAATGATTAACTGATCACAGACAATGTGAAATTAATTCTGGTTTTTCAAAGCCACAGTGGAGGAAAATTGTATATGCTCATGTACTTTTCTTGCCTTGAATCCTTATAAGCAATTATAATAACTGAGATCTAAACTCATTTAACTGATGAAGCATGGCACACAGTGGAGACACAGTTCTAAATATCAAGTACATCATTCTTCTTTCTGAGATGCACCATATTTAGAGCAATTTCTTTTTCTTTTTTTTAAATAATACTTGGATCCCAAATCATTTGAGTTTTCTTTCAGACCTGAAGAAGCAGCATTATTTAATACATGAATAGGGAAACATTGTCATTATGGTCAAAAAAAAAAATCAATGCCTCATTCTAAATTCTTTCAGTCTTCAGGAAGTTTATTGTCCATCCTTATACCCTCTCATTAAGAGTAATATATTTAACAATGCCCATCTGTGAAAGACAGTCTTCAGTTTTACAACCTTGCTCAAGCCATTACTATTATACTCTATCAGTAAACCCTTTTCAGAAGATTTGAAAGAACAAGTTTTCTGATATTCCTCTTCAGCCTAGTTTCCTTCAAAACCTTCCTCTTGTATAATATCAAGCATGAATATAAGAAAATGAAAGAGACAAAACCTTGAGAAAAAGGGGATAATATGAAAGAATGATGTCTCAATTGATGATAAAAAAAAATCACTGGGAAAAAAAAAACAACCAAAAGAATAGATGATAGATTTTTAAATTGATAACATGAAAAAGTCTAAGAGGTAAGTAATTCAGGAGTGGCTGGATCCAAGAGCACAACTATTGTATCTGGTGCTCATTCTTAACCTCTCAGCTAGCTATATGTTTCTCTGAGATACTCTGATTCCTAGGCAAGCTCAAAAACCTGTTGTATTAGATTATCCTTTCAGGTTTGATATATTTATTCCTCTTTGATCATGGCAGCTGAGTCCCTTTCCAGGGAGTTGTGCTCAGCTGAGGAGATCCACATTTTCAAGGACACTGTCTCTCCCTAGAGGCAGCCTACATCCAATGACTGCTCAACAGGGAATCTAAAGTCCCTGGCTCCTTGCCTGAAGTGACGCTTTCTAAAGAGCCACCCAGTTCTAGAGCTCTGAAGGGTCAGTTGAGACATTTGTGACTCATCCCAACTCAGTCCTCCCTCTGCCTGATTCTACTTCCTTTACTCCCTGCTATGGTCTGAACATTTGCGTCCCCCCAAAATTCACATGCTGAAGTCCTAACTCCCAAGGAGGTAAGTAGATCATGAAAACGGAACCCTCATGAATGGGATCAATGCCCTAATGAAAGAGGCCAGAGAAAGCTCTCTTGCCCCCTGTAACCATGTGAGAGCACAGCAAAAAGACACTTATCTGTGAACCAGGAAGTGAGCTCTAGCTTGACAGCAAATCTGCAAGAAATTTAATCTTGGATTTCCCAGTCTCTAGAACCGTGAGAAATTCATTTCTGTTGTTTATAAGTCACCCAGTCTATGATCGACTTGTTTTACTAGCCTGAATGAACTGAAACACTATCTTTCCTTTATTGACCCCGAGAGTGTCTTCCAATAAACTTCCTGAACATATCTCTGCTCAAAGTTCCAGACTTTTGTCTTCCTAACTCCAACTTCAACAGAAAGATAGCTTTGTTTTCATATTGTTTCAAATAAAGCCCAGGAAGAAAGCCCATTATCCTGGCCTGGGCCACATGCCCATTGGAAAGCTATCACTTTGGACAGCAGAATGACAAGACCAACCAAACCATGTGTTCTCTCAAGCTTCTGGACTATGAGGGATAGTTAGACCCCATCCAAAGGCATGAACTGAGAGTGAAGGAAGGATAATTCCCCAGGGAAAAACTGAGGTTACTTACCAGAAGAAGATGAAATGAATGGTGTGGAAGGAAACAACAAAAAACACAACATATATACACTACTAAAAAGATGTATATTTATTTTTTTAATAATTCTAATTTAAGTATATTGTATTTTATTCTTACATCAAAATAATGAAATAATGAAATAAAAGTAAACATAATAATAGCCAACACTTGAGTCTTAACCAAGTTCTAGTTATTCCGCTGTATACTTCTTTATATATACTTTAGTTTTATTAGCACATTTTATTTTAATAATGATTCTACAAGCTGGACACTAAAATTCCCATTTTATAGATAAATAAACTGAGGCTTAGTGAAGTTAAATTGCCAAAATTACATAGTTAGTATTTAATATTCTTTCACTACTCCTTCCTTGTCTCCATTACTAAATTAAGTTTAGTTCCACAATTAAATTAAGTTTCTTCATAAACATACATGAGGTTCTGTCATGGATTATATTACCTTTTCCTGAATCATCAAGATTCCTTGTCTGATATACTTCTTATAAAAGCTTTGTATACATATTTGCCTCCCCATTGAACTCGAGTGTACACCTAATTTAGCCAGTGAAATTTGGAGTGTCACTTCTGGGAAGGAAATTTTACATGTAGCATGCCAGGTATGGCTTGCCAAATATTTTTTACCTATTTACCACAATTCCACCAATATCCCAGACAGAGATTGTTCCATTAGCCTGTGTTCCAGAATGAAGACAACATTTAGCAGAGCCAGAAATAGATATTTGGTATTGTTAAGAAATAAACATTTATTCATAGAGCTTTGGAATAAAAGACACAGTAATAAACATTGTGCATTTTCTGGAGAGACTCCTCTGTATAACTTCCTTATGAACTTCTGGCAATAAATGATATTGGTGAGATACTGGAAAACATGACCTAGAACAGAGAGATGTCACAATTTTTCAAAAGGCAAGTTCAGATAACTATATGATAATACATTTGATATGATAAAAATATTTTATTAACACAAAGTAACATGAGCATTATGAACTCTAATAGATTCTTTAAGAACACATGATTCTAAAATAAATTTATTCCACTTTATTCATGTTATTGGACTGATTGATCAAGGTAACATGATGTACATACTATATTTGAATTTTGCACTGATATTATACAAAAACATGGACACCCTTTTTCTAAGTGCAAATAATTCTAATGTCTGTCTTCATCCTGTAAAACAGATACTATCCTTGTTTTAGATGAGTACATTAAAGCTCAGAGAAATCAAATAAATTTCCCAGTTTCACACAGTGGATGATTTGGTTTGAAACCAAGACAGACAAGACAGAAAATAAATGCTTGCTTAATGCAGTGTAGTTAAGTAAATTCATAGATGACAGAAAACTTCATCCTTAAAGTATTGAGTAAGCTGAGCTCAGATTTATTTAGTCTGAGAACATGGTCTCTTTGGCAAAGCAAAAAAATTACAAAATTCTTTTGCAGTGTGTATTCTCTGTTTTGTAGTTTATGATTTAGAAATAGAAATTGTATATTCCCTACATGTGTTACTATATATTTATTATGTAGAAAATACGACTAATCCCTCCCTCCAAACACACAGAATATCCTTTTTTTTATAAAGTTATATATACCAGATTTAAATGGACTCTTTCTGCATTTATTAACAAGGTCACATAGATCTTTTGTTGTCCCCAACAGAGATGGGAATTTCTGATTCTTTCTAAAACTTTCTTCTTGTTAGGTGACAGAAAGTGACATACTTTTTAAGTAGTCTTTCTTCACAAATTCTACATGGATGTCAGAGAATCTGTTATTCTGCTGATATTTTAGAAGTAAAAGCTGTCTGATTTCTCCTTTTTCTTCACTTTTCACTCCATCAGATGAAATATCATTTACTTTGTCAATACTTCTTTGACAATATCCTTTAAATTTGACCATTCCTCCCTACATATATTACAGAGTCCCTATTTATACCAGGAGAAGTAAACTAGCGGGAGAAAAAAATTCAAACATCTCTGTAGCTTAACAAAACAAAAGTTAATTTCTTGTCATATCATCATCTAATGAAGATGGGGTGGCTCTTTTCGAAAGTTTTCCTTTAGGGGTAAATATGAAGAAGGAGGTTTATGTAATTGTGTCTTTTATCTCGACTTCTTCAAAAACTGCTATACAGAGGGACGGAGGAAAAGTGGATGATCAATGAAACATTTTATGATCAAGACTAAAAATTATGTCTTTACTTAAGCCAAATATTCCACTGCCCAGAAATCTGTCATAAGTTCCAAGAATAATGGATTTTTGGCCTGGGAAATTATAGTTGATTTTTTTCCAAGGGGCACAGAGAAAGAAAACAAGTTTGCTAAGCATATGACATTACCTTGGCTTCACTATCCCTAGAAATATTTACTACTTCCTGATTTACTATGACACTACTGTTGTTGATTTTATTTTTTAATTGACCACCCAGTTTTACAGAGATATTCCATAGTAATTTATTTCCTCATTCAAACATTTCGTCTGGTTATCTATTATCTGTTTATGGAGTATATGCAATAAATCATATTATGTTAACTTACTTTAACTGTAATGCCCAATTAATAGACAATTGAACTTAATGCATATGCACATACTTAACTGCCATTAATATTATAATTATAATTATAATTATAATATAAATATAATGATATATTTATAACATAAATATTATAATTATGTCAATATATAAGGGAGAGTAGTTGAAAATATATATAATTTGTTAAAAGAGGTGGTAAAAATACTTAGAATCATTTTAAGAATAAGTGTGCCCATACTAACTTAAGTTAGTATTCAGAGAGAGATCAATATTAAAATTATCCAAAGTATCACAAATGCTTGTTTTGGATTTTCTGAATATTTTCATACCAAGGAAAGACTTATGCAAATAGACCCAGAAGAATGTTGCCTACATAATTTGATTTAAGATGTAAATGACTCCTCTATCTACCAAATCATCCTTCTATCTAAAATGACCAATCCTGTGGGCGCCCGGGTGGCTCAGACGGTTAAGCGTCTGCCTTCGGCTCAGGTCATGATCCCAGAGTCCTGGGATCGAGTCCCACATCGGTCTCCCTGCTCCTTGGGAGCCTGCTTCTCCCTCTGCTTCTCTCTCTCTCTCTCTCTCCCCCTCTCTGTCACTCATGAATAAATAAATAAAATCTTTAAATAAAATAAAATGACTAATCCTTACCACTAAAATCTTTGTATTGAAATAAGATGTTTTTTCCGAAATAAGGAAAGTTCTGTGCATGAATTCATTACCATTCATGTTTACATGAACATGATACATAAGAATAGCATGCAGAGGTGTGAAGTAAGGGAATGTGAAAAGTGCAGAGAACTGAAGGGACAAACCAAGAGCACGTGACCGTCCTCTGAGACTCTGGACATTCAGGCTGGAGAGCAGCACATTTAGTTTAGGGAAATATAAAGTGAGGATGTGAATGCCAAGAGATATTTCACTTCATTCAAAGCTTTTTGATATGCCTGAGATTGGTAATGTGTATGTTAAATCAATGACTGCATTAGTATTTAGCTTTATTTTTTTTATTATGTTATGTTAATCACCATACATTACATCGTTAGTTTTTGATGTAGTGTTCCATGATTCATTGTTTGCGTATAACACCCGGTGTTCCGTGCAGAACGTGCCCTCCTTAATTCCCATCACCAGGCTAACACATCCGCCCACCCCCTCCCCTCTAGAACCCTCAGTTTGTTTCTCAGAGTCCACAGTCTCTCATGGTTCGTCTCCCCCTCCAATTTCCCCCCCTTCATTTTTCCCTTCCTACTATCTTTTTTTTTATTTTATTTTGCGTTACAAATTTTCACTTTCCTAGAAAAAGATGTATACACAAAATGCACACAGCAAAAACTCAATTATGTTAACATGCTAGCCTGGGTTACTGAGAAAAGCGAGTGTCTGGCAAAGATCGCATAGTAATGGTTCACTGGGGGTGGGGGATGGGAGGCAGGGGAGGAGAGATTAAAAAGGACAGACAATGAAGTGAAACCGGGAAGATGGACACGCAAATACTAAGACCTGGCTTACTGAGAAACACAGCTGTCTTCTCCGTCACTAAGGATGAGAGGCCGCGGGGCAACAACTGCCGCCAGAAGGAGCCTATCCATGAAGTGGAGGGGTCGAATATTGATCCGCTGACTCCTTCTCTTTAAAATCACTCACTGAGTCAAAGCTGGCCGCTTTTCGGAATTGTGCTAATTGCTACGATGACCAGAGGCTGTTATGCGTCCAGCATCTCTACCGCAGACACTGCAGCTGCCAACAACCCACCTCAATAGGCACCAAGGAGGAAAGGCCACTGTCCTAGCTGGGGAAGGCAAACGAAAAGGGTGAGCTGGGAAAAGAAGAAGATAGCAGGAGAGGAAGAATGAAGGGGAGTAAGTCAGAGGGGGAGACGAACCAGGAGAGATGATGGACTCTGAAAAACAAACTGAGGTTTCTGGAGGGGAGGAGGGTGGGGGGATGGGTTATCCTGGTGATGGGTATTGAGGAGGGCACGTTCTGCATGGAGCACTGGGTGTTATGCACAAACAATGAATCATGGAACAGTACACCAAAACAAATTATGTAATATATGGTGATTAACATAACAATAAAAAATCTAAAAAATAAAAATAAAAAAAAGAAGGGGACTGTGGCGGCAGCCATGGCTTTCCAACCACAGGAAGAGTGGAGTTGGTATCTGGGGCCACTCTGGGCAAAAAACTATCGGGCAACAATCTTGTATGGATTTCTTCCATTTCTCCCTCCTCCCGGCCTTTGGAGCAAAGGCATGTTTGAATAATAAGCATGCCGCGGAAGCTAATGTCTCCCTAAAGATAGAGACTCCAAGGGGGTTCTAGGGTAGTAATTTGCCTTTTCCACCTTGAAAACATTTCATTATAGTCCAAGGTAAGGAATAATTTATTCATTATTACTATTTTATTATTTTATTTTTGGAGAAGAGGATGGGCAGTTACGCCAGCAGGCATACAAGAGCGTCCTGTTTTGTAATTGTGGGATTTTTCACTTGAGGTGCAACCTCTTGCATGTGCCCCTAAAACACCTGGCCCTCCTTGAATTGTCCTGTGGGAATGTGGGCAGGAGGAACTGATGCTCTGGCTGCAGCTTTTCTGCTGTGAGTAATAAGTTGTCTGTGGCTTTGACCTAGGGCACTTGTGTTCTTTTGTCCGTATGTGTATATGAATCTATAGCAGGCTTGCTTATTAGTTTGCAGTCAGGGTAAAATCTTAGACCCCTTAACAGTTCCTAACTCAACAACAAGGGAAGCAACAAAAGCCTTGGGGAAATCAGGGCTGATGTATAAACCTAGACCAATACAATTAACTACCCATCATGCTGTATTAGTAAACAGTACATTATAATTAATTTTTTTTAAAATCTTGACTTTATACACTAACTTGATAATTTTTATAATCACTTTGTATTCCCTTGGGTCTTTTCTTCCTGATTCCATCTTCCATTACCTCATTATGGGTCTTACTTATTCAATACCTATTTATCAAATATTTACTTTTTAAAAAAATTTTCAAGTTATTTATTTATTTTAAAGATTTTATTTATTTATTTGAGAGCAAGCAAGCAAGTCAGTGAGAGAGAGAGAGCAAGCACGTGCATGAGAGGTGGGAAGGGCAAAGGGAGAGGGAGAAGCAGGCTGCCCGCTGAGCTGGGATCCCAATGCTGGACTCCATCCCAGGACACTAGGATCATGACCCAATGCTCAGCACAACTTCCCTCCTTAATGCCCATCACCCACCTCGCCCATCCCCACTCCCCTCCCCTCCAGCAAACCTGTTTGTTCTCTATCATTAATAGTCGTTTTCCAGTTTGCCTCTCCTCCCCCCGACCATGTTCATCTGCTTTGTCTCTTAAATTTAAGAAACAAATTTACTTTAAAGATCCATGCTGTGCATTGTGTTTTTAAAAACTGGAACACAAAAGAAACTAACAGGTATTAGTGTATAGAACATGCATGATGCATTATTCTCTTTGTTCTATGTAAGAATCATTTGATTCTTAAGACTCCCATAGTAGAATTATTATCATCTACATTTTAAGGAAGGGGAGAAAAAGAGCATAACAAGAATTAAGCAAACTGTCCATGGTCACACAGCCGGTAAAGGATAATGCCTTAATTTGAACCCAAGACTGCTTAGATTTAAATCTTTACACATTTTTTTAATTTTAATTCTGTCACATTATCTTAAAATTTAAGGAGAGCTAATGAGGTATTTCTACAAATATCTATAATACATTTAAATGTGCAAAAGGTTATTCTGGGAGATTCTGAAGTCTCAGAACTGACATGTCTTCTCACTCTTAATACTCTCCCTAGGCTTCTCATCAACACATACAACTGCATTTGTCATCCATCAGCCAATGACTTCCTCATGTGCACGTTCAGTCCAAAACTCTCTTCTAAACCTATAAATGGGATCAATTTAAAGCCCTATGAATAGGTCATAAGGTAAAAATCAAAACCTTAAAAAGAGTCTCTAACATTGTAAAAAGTCTTGTAGTTGCCTACCTGTTCTAGATTCTTCTCACAATTTTCTCACCCTTGCTTTTCAAAATCTTGCAGATTTCTAAACTGTGTTGTGTTGCTTTCTAATACAGGTTACTGTGCCAGGAAATCAATTCACTCTGCCTACATCATCCACCACTAACACCACACACACACACACACACACACACACACACACACACACCCTTTCAGATGGTTAACTCTTATCTTCAAACCTGAATTTCAACATATTGTATAGGATCTCCCCCTGATCCACCCAAGACTAGACCAGATCTCATTGTTTTGCAGCATAGTGGTATCAGTAATTTTTTTTTCAGAGTATGAGCTATTTGTACTGAGCATAGTTGTTTCATGATTGTCATACTGGAATGTAAGCTCATGAGAACTGAGACTTTATTTATTTATTTATTTATTTATTTATTTATTTATTTATTTATTTATTTTTGCTCATTCTTGTATTCCTACACTTACCACAGGCTAGACACATGCATTAGTACTTGATGGAATGAATGAATGAATGTGCAAATGGTTAAGATAGGGAAAAAATGATGCAAAATGCAGAAAGATTTCAAAGATGAAAGAGATTCACTCCTGACTTCACTGCTTCGAAGAAGTTTTATGGAAATGTGACAATTGAAATGCATCTTTAAAAGATGGCAATTTTGACAGACAAAGATGGATGAAGTACATTTCAGTTTGACCAAAGTGGTTCAGCAAGAACTAAAAGTACTACATCAAAGTAGTGAAAGATAAGTTTAGGAGTTATTATCAGATGTATACCATGTATTCTACTCCCTTTAGAGTAATATTTAAAAGCCAACCTCAGGAAGAGAAGAAATCCTAACTTTGTTGTCTAACAACTGAGTTGAAAATAACAGTCACTAAATTAAGATTAATATGTCTGCTAGTAATTTAGAAATAGTTCTTTATCAAATTGATATTGTTATTAAACAACATGAACAAGAAAACATAGACTATATGAGTTGAAATAGATTCAGAGATGATCTAGCACTCCTCTTTAATTGGACAGATGAGGATGAGGTCTAGCTTGAGGAAGAGAAATGCACAAATTTCCAAAGTGGGTGAGTGATAAAGTTGGGATTAGAACTCAGGTCTTCCCATTGTTGGCTAAGTACATTGGGCAATAAAAGGTCCTGCAAGAAAAACACTTGCCAATGGTGAGTTCATACCATATTTAGCAATCAATACTCATCAATATAAAGAACTGTGTACTGCTACACACAAGTAATGACTAAGTCTCAAAACATTATGTTGAGGGATGCCTGGGTGGCTCAGTTGTTAAGCGTCTGCCTTCAGCTCAGGTCATGATCCCAGGGTCCTGGGATCGAGCCCTGCATCAGGCTCCCTGCTCAGCAGAAAGCCTGCTTCTTCCTCAACCACTCCCCCTGCTTCTGTTCGCTCTCTCGCTGTCTCTCTCTGTCAAATAAATAAATAAAATCTTAAAAAACAAAACAAAAACAAAAAAAACATTATGATGAAAAATAAAGCCCAGATACAAAAGCATATATTCTTTATGATTCCCTTATAAGAAGTTCTAAAACAGCAAAAACAAATCTATAATGATGAAAATAGTTGTATATAGAGTTAGGCAAGGGGAGTTTAATGGAGAGAGAAAATAAAATAAAATATCCAAGGTAATAAGATGTTATATATCTTGATTGGGGAAGGGGTTATGTGGGTTTACACATTTATCAAAATAATAGTACTGAAGCATTGAAATCTGTGCTTTTTAGAGAATGTACATTATACTTTGATAAGGAGCACCTGGGGGGCTCAGTGGTTCATCATCCAGCTCTTGATTTCTGCTCAGGTCATGATTCAGGTTGTGAGATCAAGCCCTGTGCAGGCCTCCATCAGGCTCCATGTAAGCACGGAGCATGTTTAATATTCTCTCCCTCTCCCTCTGCCCCTCCCTGCCTGAAATAAATAAATAAATACATCTCAATTAAAAATACCCTATTGCCATAATCATATAATACACTAATTCTATTTAAATAAAGGTTAAAAGAAAAATAAACTGATTGCCTGATTGTGATAAGCATGGCCAAATATTCCGATAGAGATGATAGATAGATAGATGATAGATGATAGATGATTGATAGATGATAGATGATTGATAGATGATAGATAGCATATAGTTATATGTGTAGTTATAGATGTAAGTATAGGTATATAATCATTTCTGTGCTTCTAGTTTGTATTATGATCTAATACAAGCAATGACCCATTTTGATAAGTAGGTTATTAACTACTTAAATTATAAAAAGGGGTAAGAAACCTAGATTTATTTTGTATTCTTGTTTGGACCTACTTTTTTCCTTTGATAGTTTTTCAATTGTGTGATAAAAGACAGGCCAAATGAAACAGAATTTTCCTTTGTACTACCATGCCTTATAATATTAATTGTTTTTATTCCATTGAAAAAGATCTCATCAAAACACCTGTGTATATTTCTAGACTTCTCTGAAAATCTCCTTTCACTTCAAATATGCTGTTGGGCATATTCCTTCCCTCATTCTATCAACTCTATTCACCAGCCCCCAAGGGCATAATCGAGATAGAGGAGATATAACAGGAAAAGAGACAGGCATCTCTTCACCATTTGTGAGCGTAATGAACCCCTCCATCTGATTTTATTATAATTGTGCCACCTCTGGCACTGGTCTTTGGATCTGCCCCCAGTTATGCCAACATCAATTTCTGGGCACATTGATGCATATCTCAGCTGGCAAATCTCTACTTCCCAGGCCTTCTGTTTATTGTAATATCGATAAGGTTTTCCTTTGATAGCTCCCCCTCTCCAGAGGTAAACGAATTTGGTTAAAAACAAAAGAGACTATTAATTAGCGTCTTTCTAAGAAGAAGACTATTTTGTGCCAGTTTTTAATTCTCTGATGTATACCATTCTTTCTCTCGATGCCTCTGTTTTATTTCTATGACTGTTTTTATATAACTCAGGCCTGCTTACACAGATTATAACAAAGGATAAGTGTCTTCTGTTTGTATTTTTAAAGTTAATTCTGACATTTAAGAAGATGTTCTATTGGTGGAGCACAGTTCTTTCCTTTATCAGACTCAATATTAGAAATGGTATTTATCAATGAGTGCACTGAGGCAGAATGATCACAAAGACATCTCCAACTCAGTAAAATATAGGTCACTCATGCCTAAAAGAAAAAACATTTGCCTCTCTCTTTTTTTTTAAGATTTATTTATTTATTTGAGAGAGAGAGTGAGAGTGAGTGAGCACAGGGAGGGGCAGAGAGAGAGAGAAACTTTAGCAGACTCCTCGCTGAGCTGGGAGCCCAATGCAGGGCTCGATCTCAAAACTCCAAGGTTATGACCTGAGCCGAAACCAAGAATCAGCCTCTTAACCAACTGCGCCAACATTTTCCTTTCCTATGTGGGAGAAAAGATAATTTGCCTTTCTTATCTTGTTTAATGAAATAGCAAGGCTAGTCTGTACCGTTTCCTCCCTGGAAATTCTTTAAAAGAATTCTTTAAATTCTTGAAAAGAATTTTATAAAGACAAAAAAATTAAAGAACAAATTTATGTAAATAAAATAACTATTTGACAGGGAATTCTGTTTATTTTAATATCTTTGATTTGGTTTGCCACTCTATAGATCTAAACATTTGAAGGGATTTAAGTTATTCAGAACAATAATTGAATTTTAGAGTAGCCCATAGGCATATTATTGCTTTCCAAATTACAGAAAAAGAATGTACATCATTTGCTTCTCCCAAGTAAATTTAATTAATATTTTCTTACTCTTAGCCTCGGATAATTCATCTAAAAGTGAGAATTCTAAAGTTCAGTAAGAGGATTGTTCCTTGATACCAATAAAGTAATTGGTAATTAACTTTTTCTTCACATTTTAAGCTTATATACACAGTACTTACTTATTTAGGTATACCTAGGAGGAAATTACCTGCAATTTTGTGAGGAAGCACAGATTTCTAACTTGATACACAATTAGAATCTGTATTTTTCTTTTTCAGTGAAAAGCACTGGACAATTAATTTGGGTGGGTGTAACTGTGCAATAATTCATTGCACATTTTAATCCACTTTGGGGGCTAATTTGGAAAATAGACCACATTAACCTACCACTCAGAGATGATTGTTGAATGTCTTCCAAGAGTTTGAAATTATCCCATTATGTACATTTCTATTTTCTTATTTCCATTTGAGTCAATGAAAGGTAAATGTTAAGTAGGGTGAACTAATTATTCCAGGAGAACATTTAAAAAGATGTTTCTCTGCATTTAGTCAAGTGTTCTGCACATAAAACAACAACAGACTGCTACTGATGACTTTGATTATTATAATCATGTTGAATGGCAAGGTATTTCTGAAACATTTCTGGAAAAGATTGGCTTAAAGAAAGGTATAGGTAAGAATAAATCATGATTCAAAACTTATCCTGCTAGTAAACTATGTGATACCTGTTTATTCAAAAGTGCAAATTGTTGCTTTTTTTCTAAACCTTCAGTGACTCCTGTGATGATAAAGTATATTTGTCAGTCTTTTGCCTTCTCTAGTTAATATGCTATGCCTTTATCATATTGTAATATTTAAAGTTAACACAGCACTCAATATAGATTAAAACAAGTTTTTCACAGATACTTATATCTTTGCGGTAGCTTCTTAGTTTTGCTTTTTAAAACAAGTTCACAAGCATTAAAAGGACCACAGACCCCAGGGAACTAACCAATTAACTAAACAATTAACTTTCTCATTAACAAGTTTTATAAGGCTTGTAAGTTAAAAAACAACAGTAATAACAAATCCTTATTTCTGAAATGTTAAATCATACTGTGTTGCCTGTCATTTCAAGTTATAACCTGTCCGAAATTCACAGAATCTCAGACATGCCCTGCTAACTGAAAATAAAAACGGCCTTGAGAAAGGAAATCAGATTCCAGATGTCTAACTAATTAGCATAAAACCCAAAATATAAGAATAATAGCTTATATTAAGTCAAAATTTCTCTTAATCTAATTATTTTAGAATCTCTGAACTGAAGAAGAATACTATAGAAATAAACACTTGTCTCTAACCTTTACCTTAAATGCATCTTAGGGAGTTACCAGATTTAAAAAATAGGTGTAAAGTAGGAAGGAGACAGGTTTAAGCAGTTGGGTGTTGAGCAGATGGGCAGAATGAGGGTAGGGGTCTCTGGGACCCAGGACAAATTTGATTAGCAAATGATGTCACAATTGCAGGAAAAATCTAGAGGGAGTAATAGGCAGCAAAAGACATGAAAGTCATCTCATAGGCTACAAGTTGAAAAGAAGAACCAGGTAAGCAGAAGTATCTAGAAAAAAACTCAAGTTTCTTATTAAATAGAGTTTCTTGAAACTAAGAGAGCAGCTAATGTTCAAATTTAAATACTTATTGATTGTTTTCTATGTAACAAACTGGTAATGACAATGAATAAATTAGAGTTTCTGTCCTAAAAATATCTCACGATCTAGCTAATACTAACATCTGCATGCCTCTTTAAAATTCAACATAGGAGTTTAGTTCTGCTGGTTCTTGTGATAGCTGACCAGATTAGAAACAATCACCTTACTGAAGACAATGAAAAAACTTGACATTGGGGAACTTGAGTGACTCAGTCAGTTAAGCGTTCAGATCTTTGACTTTTGGCTCAGGTCATGATCTCAGGGCCATGAGATAGAGCCTGACATTGGACTCCATGCTAGGCTTGGAGTCTGCTTAAGATTCTCTCTCTCCCTCTCCCTCTTCCCCTCCCCCTTGTTTGTACTCTCTCAGAAAGAAAGAAAAGAAAGAAAGAGAGAGAGAAAGAGAAGAAAGAGGAAAGAAAGAAAGAAAGAAAGAAAGAAAGAAAGAAAGAAAGAAAGAAAGAAAGAAAGAAAGGAAGGAAGGAAGGAAGGAAGAAAGAAA
>NW_027397063.1:32594464-32629143 GCF_003265705.2 Callorhinus ursinus | reverse complement strand
AAAGAAAGAAAGGGAAGAAAGAAAGAAAGAAAGAAAGAAAGAAAGAAAGAAAGAAAGAAAGAAAGGAAGGAAGGAAGGAAGGAAGGAAGGAAGAAAGAAAAAGAAAGAAAAAGAAAAAACTTGACATTAAAAAAGTGTACTTGAAAAAACTGTGCTTGGAGACCTAAGTACCTTAGGTTTCTCCTTTTCTTTAGGGAAATTAATAAGGCCAAGATTCAGAGGAACACAGAAATCAGAGATGTGAACCCAGCATTTGGGGCTAGTTTTCCCTTAAAATGTCTTTAAATTTCAGGAAAAAAGGGTATTTAGGAGGTTGCTAAGTTCAGAGTTCAAAAAGGAAATAGTAATAACTTCCTGCTTTGGGATTGGACTGCAAAGAGCCATATTCCAACAGTGAACTGAGGAAGAAAGGTCCTTGCAGGAAGGTGTCTCAGTTTCAAGTCATTACTTTAGACTTTAATTCTTTCTCCATTCAAAAATGAACAAGAGAAATACTAAATGCAAACCAGTTATAAAAAATAATTATCACACAATCTTTGACTAATCCTGAGATATTCACACACACACACACACACACATACACACACACAATGGAATATTACTCAGCCATCAAAAAATGAAATCTTGCCATTTGCAATGATGTGGATGGAGCTAGAGTATATTATGCTAAGTGAAATAAGTCTGTCAGATAAAGGCAAATATAATATGATTTCAATGATATGTGGAATTTAGGAAACAAAACAGAAGAACATATGGGAAGAGGGGAAAAAAAGAGAGAGGGAAGCAAACCAAGAGACTCTTAATGATAGAGGACAAACCGAGGGTTGATGGAGGGAGGTGGGTGGGGTATGGGCTAAATGGGTGATGGGTATTAAGGAAGGCACTTGTAATGAGCAATGGGTTGATACGTAAGTGATGAATCACTAAATTCTACTCCTGAAGCCAATATTACACTCTATGTTAACTAACTAGATTTAAATAAAAATCTGGAAGCAAACAAAAAACTTGGACAAGTATCATTAAGGACTATATGTGTGTGTGTTTCATTTTTATTTCATTATTCCATTAGTTTCTATCATCTACCTCTATATATCACAGTTTTATTTTTGTTGATTTTCCTTGCCAGTATATTTTTACTGTCATCTACAGTACCTCATCTAAATCCTCTCTCATTCTCCATAATTATCATCTTCAAAGAACTATAGTCAAGCACCACTATTACTTCTTGACTATCAGCTTACTTGTTAACCCCTTGTTTTCTGGCATATGTCCTTCCCACTCTACTAGAAGCCTTTCTTCAGAAATTCCCATTGACCTAACACATTAAATATTTTCCTTCAGTTGCCTCTAATGAACAATTTCACAACATTTGTCATTGTAGATCATTCCAAAGATGGAATTACACCATTCTGCTAGATATTTGTTAGCTGTCCTAACATTAAACTATCCCATTTATGTTGCAATTCTCTTAGTGCCTCTTCCTTTACTTATACGTATGCCTCTTTCCCTTCCATCTTTCTATTATGCTAATTTCTAAGAATCTGCCCACAGCCATTTTTTCCTTAGCCGACTTATAGTACAACATTAGTTTCAGATGTAGTGTTCAATAATTCATCAGTTGAGTATAACACCCAGTGCTCATCATATCACATGCCCTCCTTAAAGCCCATCACCCAATTACCACATTCCCCCCCACCCACCTCCCCTGCAGCAACCCTCAGTTTGTTTCCATAGTTAAGAGTCTCTCATGGTTTTTCTCCCTCTCTGATGACTTCCCCACAACTGTTTTTATGTGCACTTTCTTTCTTTGGAATCTTGGCTAACTCCATGATTTCATTTACCATCTCCAAATCAGTGACTTCCATATCTTTCCTAAAAAACAACTGAATTTCTAATTGTACGTTATTTTCACCCTGAATTCAGTAAGTCTGAAGTTAAATAATCTGTCACCATCTTTTACACAACTCTCAAGGGTCTTATATTTCCCTTAATGCATTTCTTTTTCCTGTCACTATAACTAAAAGTCACTGAATTACTCCTGTTTTTTTCTCTCCATTGTCTCTAGTTATATATAAGTCATTATATATAAAAGCTACATATATATGTGTACATATGTCAGATATATATTATATATAGGATTTTTTGCATGCATCTCTTCTTTCTATCCCCTTTTTCACCAACCTAATGAAAATAATCATTACCACTTAAGGCCATCATTAATATTTTTGAAATATTTTCACTCTCACTTCCAGGTACATCGTAGGAATGTCCTTCCCTGTGTTCCCTGAAGTTAGGCCATGTAATATGACTTCCTTTGGTCAGTTAAGAGTGAAGAGAAGTGTCACGTGCAAATGCTGGATGGAAGCTCTTCAGGCCACTGAATGTTTTACCAAGCCCCCACCCTTTCCCTACTGCAATGATAATGGAGAGCATTTTTAAATAAAGAATCTACCATTACCCTGGATCACAAGCAACAAGGAGGATTACATGCTAGTGTGTGTTGAGTAAGTTGTATGAGAAACTATTAAAGACCCTGAGAACTAGGAATTTTTTTTGCAAATAAACTTTTAACCAAAAAACTTTCCATCTAAACTTTGCTTTTTATATGAAATTGTTTTCATTATGAAAAATACATGCCTCCTACAGAGTATTAAAGAATAAAAGAATACTACACTTAGCATGGTGAGCACAGCACAATGTATAGAATTGTGTAATTACTATTTTGTCACCTGAAATTAATATAACATCATATATCAACTATACTTCAAAAAAATTTTAATGTGCATATGACAGTATTTTTTATTATTTTATTCTTGCTTAGTCAAATAAATGATTTGAGTTTCCCCCAAAAAATATAAAAATGCAAAAATGATTTAAATACAGAATTCAATCAAATTAAGGATAAAAAAGGGAAGCATAAAGTATAGCTAGAAACAAAACAAAAATATGTAAGGACTTCTTAGGAGATAGGTTATAATATCGGAAGAAAGATTTTAATAGCTAATATAATAACTCAATAAATTACATAATTTATATATTCCATAGAACAAAAACAGTTCAATTGCTCAAAATTTACCTTTGAGTATATAGAACAGATTAATTCTTTCCCCATTGTTCAAGGTGATGCTTCTGTTAATGGGGATGCTTAATTTTATTTGATTAAGATCTAGTTCTCTTGGGTGGCTCAGTCATTAAGCGTCTGCCTTCGGCTCAGGTCATGATCCCAGGGACCTGGGATCGAGCCCCGCGTCAGGCTCCCTGCTCTGCGGGGAGCCTGCTTCTCCCTCTCCCACTCCCCTGCTTGTGTTCCCTCTCTCACTGTGTCTCTGTCAAATAAATAAATATAATCTTAAAAAAAAAAAAATCTAGCTCTCTTACTAGACGAAGAACCATGTATGTTAGGTTCCCTATTTTACTCCTAGAAATTGGCATGTAACTCCAGAGGAATTTACTGATTTATTGCAGCAGATATTCAAACCCACAGGTCTCCTATTAAGGAACATGAACATAGAGGATATATAATCTATGGCTAAGTCTTATGTGTTCCTTTACTGACTTTTAGTTTTGAATGGAGTAACCTATCTGTTGAATAATGATATAATCAAAAAGGAGTAATGTCAGTTGAGGAAGGAAGGGACATGAATTGGTACACTTTGGGTTTGGTATGGGATTGTTGCTTGTAGGCTTTCACTAAATATGCTATTTTCCCTGTCCTGAAGCACATCTTCCCTCAATTTTCAGCAATCATTATGTATATCAAATTCCCATTTCTTGATTACTGTATCTTCATTCTTCACCCTTTCCTTTGTGTTACCTTCAGAAGTCTCCCTAAGCTGGAGTATTAGTTTGTAAACAATTACTAATGATGTGCCAATGTGATTTATCTTTCAGCTCTGCCTCACCAGCTTTCAATGGTATGATGTATGTATATGTACATACATCATATGTATATGTATAATATGTATAATAAACAGCTTTATTTTCTATAACAATTTATATTTTAAGTCCAAATTTGGTTCCAAAAATTAATCTAGTGAGGCGCCTGGTTGGCTCAGGTGGTTAAGCAACTGCCTTCAGCTCAAGTCATGATCCCAGGGTCCTGGGATTGAGCCTTGCATTGGGCTCTCTGCTCCTCAGGGAGCCTCCTTCTCCCTCTCCCTCTGCCTGCTGCTCCCCCTGCTTGTGCGCAAGCTCTTTCTCTGTCAAATAAATAAATAAAATCTTTAAAAAAATTAATCTAGTTTGTTTTAGATGTATTCATCATTTCAGGATTCAATGCATGTTTTTCACTGACTCCCCTCCTTCTTTTCCCCAGGGTACTATTCAAATTCCTCCTGGCTTATGTATCTAGCCTGAATCTGAGAAAGGTAAAACCACATGTTTTAGCATTTGTTCATTCTGGTATCTATTGAGGTGAACAATCCCATTAGTGTCTTGAATGTATCATCTGGGGTGCCTTAGCAACTGATACCTGCTAGAACCTGACAACCAAGCCAATTTTGAAACAACTTCTGCCCTTCATTATTCCTGGCAGTTTCTCCTCAAACTTCCATGCCTTTCTCAAGACAAGAGAAAATATAACTGCTTTCTCATAACACTCTGGTGACATGTGACTCTGTAGGAACACCTCCCCCGTATGTGTCCAGAGGCTTCTATAAGTATAATCTATCCTATTCCCAGACTGCGGAGACAGAGGAACACTTACAAGTCTGATGCCATCAGGGTTCAAATGGAAACTGCTTATAAGTTTCCTCCTCTTTCAAATTTACCCCAAGAAATCTGGGGAGTTCCTCCTTCATGTCCATATTCTGGAACTAGTTCCTTCTCAAAACCCACATCTCTAAGCCTTTCTCTTCTGCTCATGACATCTTTATCCAGTTCATGGGGAAAGTGGCACCTATATCAGTATTCATTATTCCCAAATTTCTATTTATTCTACACATATTCTGTCCTGCATAATTCAAAAATTTTGTAACTAAAAAAATCATCTTTGTCAAACCAATTGTTTTCAAATTATGTTATGAGTTTCAGGTGACAATTTTTGAGCTCAAAAGTCAAGAACTTAATACTTTTTCTCTGTTGTTCTACTGTTCAACCTTTGTTGCTTGGATCCGTATTCCTGGACTCACATAACTGTTTCCTGAAATGGGGAGACAAATGGGAGCAAAATAGAATTCTGATAATAAAAAGCACATTGATGAATATCAAAATATCACATTGATGTACTTGTTTCATTAAAGATAGACTTTTTCTCTACTTGTATTTTTAAAATGTTGTCTTGTTTTTGGTGGGTGTGAAATTGGGCAATAAAATTAAAAAAAAATGCTTTTATTTCCATATCTTTAGCCACAAGTCCATTGACTTTGAAGCATGCTGATATCTCTGCCAACTGGAAATACTTCTCATCACACTCACAGTACCTTCCAGCTACTGCCCTAGTTCCTTTATTTCATTGCCAGACTTCTCCAAGGAATCTTTAACACTTTGAGTTCATGTCTTTACTGCCTGAAACAAAATATTCAACCTAAAAGCAATGTTAAATAACCAAAATGTTTACCACGGCAAAACCTAAAACTCCAAAATGACCTATTCAGTCCCGTGTGGTCTGGTTGCTATCTGTCTCTCTAGTTACATTTCATAACACATTTCCTCTTGTGTTAAATGTCTAGTCACCTATCCTTTTTCACTTTGTAAAGTTCCTTTCTATCCTGGCCTTTTCACAACCAATTTTCTCTTTCTGAAATGCTCTTCCTTTTTCTACTTCTTTAATTTAAAAATCTGATGAATTGCCAGTCACTCACTGAAGCTTTTTCTAACATATGATCTCTTAAAACTACATGCTCTCTTTAGCACTACCATAGTATTAATTTTACAGGCATTAGTAACTATTTAAGATCTAGCTCTTGTACTAGACCAAGAACCATGTATATTAAGTTCCATATTTTACTTCTAAAAATTGGCATGGTTATTGGTTCATAATGAACACTCAATAAATATGTATTGAAAGAAAGAATGAGTCTTTCTTTGTTAGGAAGTCCTTTGAGTAGTATTCCCTAACATAGTAAATAGACTGTTCAGTTAATCACAGACATTGTTCTTCTTTCATATTATAAGACTGTATTTTTATTTCAGATAGATACTAAGTATCTAAAAGTTGTAGTATCAAAATGATTACTATTTTATTATCCTTTGTAATTATACTGAGTAGATTTTCTCAGTGGTTGCCCTGACAAAATTCATAGGGCAGTAATAGGACAGTTATCATTTGAATTTATATGTTTATATGCACTTCCCTCCTCAAAATATTATAAATTTAAGCCATAAAATTTAGGTATTAAACCTAATGCGCAGTATCAGTTCTCTTCAATTTCATCTAAATTGATACACCACCGCAGAACAATGAAAAATATTATCACAGTCTTCTATGGTAAATAATATACATTAATTTTGTATTAAAATAAATGGATACATTATGCAACAACTGTCCAAGATTTTATGATAAAATAATAGTCCCTAAGAATCACATAAACTTCCAAAAAAAAAACCCACATAAACTTCTATTTTTGATTGTCTCATCATTTATTTAACCTCTCTTGTTGTTGGATATTTAGATTATTTCACAGTTGTTATTAATATTAATGATGGTTTGAGTAAATTTACATGTGTGTATAATAAGTACATTGAATAACCAGTACTCAGAGAGTGTAATAAAAAGTAAATGCATTGTGTTTTCTCCCACTCTCCCTCTAAAACCACTCAGTGCTGAAAATTTTTTGAAATAATTTTTAAGTAAGAGAAAGTCTTACTACAACCTTAAGTTGCTGAATGCAATCTCAGTTCAGCAATTAAATGCATTTAGCCTCAGGTAATAATAGGAACTTTGAACTTCTTTCCAGAGTAAATATTCTCTACAACTTTTTCAGACCTTGTTTGATATAGATGGGACACCTGAGTTCAGTAATGGAAGGTGACTGGCTCTTTTCTCTCTTCTGAAAGTCCTCGTTCTCCAAACTACTGCATGTTTTTCATTGTTTATTTGTTTGCTTTATTTTGTTTTGTATGTTTCTCCTCTGAGCTTGAAGTAGAAAAAGAAAACCAAACTACGGAAATCAAGACCTTATAACTTGCTTGGCATTTTTATGTTAGCTTGGTACTCTCAAGACCTGACAGATGTTTAAAGGCTATGCTTTTGTAAATATGTTTCTAAATTTACCAGAAGCCACCACTGAGTAAGTTCTATTGCATTCTGCATAATGTGCCTCTCAGTTGTCTCTAATTTCTTATTAACCCCTGTGAGTATGGCCAACTCCCCTCCAGCTTCCACGAGGTGAAGTCTCGTTTCCCATTAAGGAAACATTACTCAATACTTCAACTCATGATAGTTTTTTTCTCTCTTCTGGCCCATTTATGGACTAAAGTAAGAACTCAAGCATTTCTTACTTCGAAAAATTTTAATACTGTAGGCCTTTTTAAAGACAGGAGCATCTCTCTCTATTTCAGCAAAACAGCCACTACACCCTGCATCCTGTAGATCTTCTGGGCCATAGTCATTCACCACGTTCCACTAGTGATAAGGAAATAATATTAAGCTCTCCCTGTGGTGCCACTGGTATCCCTCTTGTGGTTGAAGTAAAGGGTGGGTCCAGCCCTCCAACAGTTCCCATGCGTTCAAGGTGGGGAATAAAGGGGAGTTGTCTCCAAAGAAATATTTTTGTCTTTCTTTCTGTCTCCAACCAATTGCCTCCTTTATGGTCTCAGTATGTGGGAATATCTTACTGACTCTCAGAACCTGCTTTGACATTTGTCCATGGTGGTCTGTCACATAATCGACATTGGAATTTCACATCTATTGTGTTCTTGCATTAAGCAAAAAGAACTCAGAAATTTTAACTAAACATAGTTTTTGCACAAAAATATTTTCAGCACCAAAATTGTCCTCAGTTATTGGCCAAAGACTGACTATTTTAAAGCTCTTGGTACACATCTTTCAAGTGTTCCATAAGGTTGTAGCTGTCAATCTACACTCCACACTCATCTAAAAGTGTTCCTAAACATTGAACACTGCCTCAATAATCCCGGTCAATTCATCATTTTATAGTTTTAATTTTCTTCATTTACTATTGACTTAGAATATACATTTTAAACATTTGTTTTTTTTAAAAAAAGATTTTATTTATTTATTTGAGAGAGAGAGCACATGAGAGGGGCGAGGGTCAGAGGGAGAAGCAGACCCCCGCGGAGCAGGGAGCCTGATGCGGGGCTCAATCCCAGGACTCTGGGATCATGATCTGAGCTGAAGGCAGTCACTTAACCGACTGAGCCACCCAGGTGCTGCTAAACATTTGTTTTTGACCAGTGATCCTTTCTTAGAGAATCTTTATCACATCCTTCCCCAGGTTTCTATTGGAATAATATCATTTCCTATTAACTTTCAGGGTCTCTGAAAATCTTAAGACTTTGCTGTATACCTATCACATACATTGCAAATATTTGTCATTTTCCTCTAATCCATCTGAATAATGATTCTTCCCTCCCCAAGAGTCCCCTATGACTCAAGTCTCTCGGCAACAAACTTAGTGACATTCAACATTAACAAAGTTCTGAGAGCATAACCTTGCTCTTAAAAGGGTCAACTATACATTGCCAAATAAAATGGGTAAAACTCAATGTGGCATTCAGAGCCCTCAAAATGACACCATTAATAGCAATGACAATGGTTATTACAATTTTTATTGAATACTATGGTAACTGATTTATATTATTTTTCTCCTTTGAGCCCCAGAACCATGATGCGAGATAGCACTATTATTATCCCTATTTTACAAATTAGAAAACGGTTGAGGTCTGGAAATTAGATAATGTTCCCACAGTATAGGAGGTTGAATAAATGCTTCCCTAAAAATGTTCACATCTTCATCCCCAGAAAATGTAAATATATTCCTTTACAAGGCAAAAAGGGCTTTGCAGATGTGATTAAGGATTTTGATATGGGGCGATGATCCTGAATTATCTGAGTAGGCCTAATGTAATCACAAGGGTCTTTATAAGAAGAAGACAAGAGGGACAGTTAGAGAAGAGTGAAGACAGAGGAGTCAGAGAAGAGAGACATTGGAAAATGTTGTGTTGTTGGATTTGACTCTGGAAGAAAGTGCTACTAGCCAAGGAATGTAGGTGGCTCTCTGACCTACAAATGGCAAAGAAATAAATCCCCTCCCACAGCACCTCTAGAAGAAATATGACTCTGCCGATCCATTTTGGATTTCTGACCACTCCAGAACTGTCAGATAATATATTTGCGTTGTTTTATGCCATTAATTGTGGCAGTTTATTAGGAAACTAATTGACTATTTACCTGTCCTGTGACGGGTGACTAACCGTTCTCCATTTGATTTCCCAATTTCTCATCTTTCTTCCCTGTGGCCAGCCTATCTTCCCAACTATAATTGAATCAGTGACAATGGTATGAGTCTTCATTTGGAATCTTTTATACTATCTTTAAAACACGCATCAAATAGTTTAACCTGGTATTTTCTTCTAAAAATAGGTATCGTATAATCCAGCCAAAATGTTGCTTCCTGAAAAGCTAACTTTAATTGCTTGAATATATTCTGAATTTTCTAATTTTTTAGCTGTAATCCTGCCCCCCACTCTCCCATCTCCCGACACACACACTGGTCGTGCACCATTTCATTAGCACCCAGCTGAAGGGCTACTTGTCCCATGAATGTAGTCCTGATTTTTTTCAGTATCTATGACTCCCAGTTGTACTGTGTACCTCTTTTACAATCTTTTATCCTACTGCATCATGCATTACAGTTTTTTCTATCTGCCTTCTACTAGATTTTGAGTTGCTTGAGTCTGTGGATGGTATTTGCCTCCTTTTTTTATAGTTGTGAGTGCCTAGCCTAGGATGTGGCTCCAGGTAGGTGATCACTAAAAGTATGTCAAATTGAACTACTACTGCTAAGAACTCTGTCTCTATAAGCCAGCTCTCACCCATTTAATAACTTCTACTTCTGCCACAAGGCTTTAATAAATATGGTGCAAGCCCCAAAAATGCACTTTTGGGTCAAATATATTGAGTTCAATCCTCTTCTCCACAAATATTGCTGAAATGAGCCTGGATTCCATCCCAGTTTCTGTCAAAGAGAACTTTATAGGCAACTCCTGGCTTTGGCTGAGGCCTTTATCCCAGGGACTCAAAGGCCATTACAGCTGCAAATGCTTCAAATCATAACAGAAAAGGAGGTTATATTACTAAATTATGTGAACTTTTTCAAATTCAACACATCAATCATTCTCCTTAAAACTGTAAATTCTCGGTACAGTACAACATATTTCTGAGGTAAAGAAAAAACGATTTATATTTAGCTGGTTAGCATTAGAAAACATAACTATTTTTAAAATTTTCTATCTAGCATTCTTCGATTACTCAGTTCCAATTGGAAATGGCTCATTAGCTGATATTTTTCTTAGTTGTTGTAGGTGATCTTTTCCTCTTAATGTAGATATCTACACTCTATTATTTTAGACATTTATTTGAATTCTTTTCCTAGGGAATATCACAAAACTCTGGTTCATTCATGATACCTGTTTTATTTGTCTTATGCTTTAAATTGTAGTTTCCTGATACTGCTTTAGTGGTAGTTGAAAAAGTCATAAACATATATGTTCCTCATGGGATGCCTGAAAGTTTACACCCACATACAATACATAATATTTTCTGTATGTACCTTTCTGGTCAATGTCTGTGTCTACTCCAAAGGTATAGCTAGATTAGCATAGAAATTTTATAATTGTGGAAGGGTTCTGTTGTACTAAAATTTTATATTTAGTGCCTTAGGTAATCTTTTATATTAGTCATCTTTTTATGCTTCAGATAACCTCTATCAATACTTGCTATCCTCTGGCCACTGATAGACTCATTCCTAAAGTTTTTTGCTTCGAGTATCTGTGGTAGATTGTTCATGGAATGGCATTTTAAGAAATCAGATCTTCAAAGCTTACTTTTCCCTAAAAGGTTACTTTCAGAAAGATTTCTGCTCCTTACAACCAGAAAGGTTCCAAGTGAAAGCCACAGGTGCTGCCTTGGATATTATGGCATTCCGCAATTGGAAAATACTCTTGAATTGACGATTTTCAGCATGCAGATGAATATACCCATTTTTGTGGTGGACAGAAGGGATGAAAAGGTCAAAGATAATTTGGGGCCTTAGGACGTTTGTTGTTGATATTTTTGTTAGCCAATTTACTTTTGAGAGCCTGCGCTCACATACTCAAAATACATTGCTGTTACTGCTTTGTGTAAAATCAGCCTAGTACAGTGGGAAAAGTGAGGACGCTAGAGTCAGACAATCTTGGTGTAAGTTCTTGTCTATGTTCTTAATGGAGTTGTGTCAGCTTCCTACTCTGCTAAAATAGGGGAAAACATGTCTGTTCTAGTATTATTGTGAGATTCACAAATGATATTTTACCTGCAGTTCCTCGTAGGTAATGAGCATTTCAAAAATATAGTTATTATCATTCCCTGCTGACATTTATAAAGAAGAAAATTAGGTTGACCGTTTTCTATTATCATTTGGAAATTACGCATGTGATGTGCTCCCCACAGCATGCTTGACTAACAAAAAGAAGTCTAAATTTTAATTAAGGGCAAGGTTTGAATATTGTCAAACACTCTTTCACTAATTTTTAAATTGTGGTCTTGGATATATTCCAAGACTGTGGAGCAGGATTGTAGCTGTAGGCTGACAATGGAAACATGAAGGGAATGAGCACAAAAGACAAGATGTGATAGTTGAGGAGCATTAGGGACAAGAGAAACTTTAGAAGGGAATTTTAAAAATACGTGCAGTGTAAACAATGAATCATGGAACACTGCATCAAAAACGAATGATGTAATGTATGGTGATTAACATAACAATAAAAAATTTAAAGAGAAAAAAAATATGTGCAGTGTATCTACAATCTTTATTTACCTCCTCCAAATATAAGCTCAAGAAAATCTGTATCATTTTCAATGTTTTTAATTGAATTTGTATGTGCGCATATGTGCACATTCAATTGTGTCTATTTTCTTGACTGCAATAAAATGCTAAGGTAAAATCTAGTATAGTTCAAAGACAACCAATTCCATGTAGGTTATACTTCTTGGGACCACTTAAAATTATTTGATTATATATTTGTACTTTAATAATGTTCAATGCAGAGTGTTATTGTTATAGAGCATAAAGCTAAGTAAAGAGAGAGAGAGAGGCAATTCATTGAACGATCCACTTCTTATGAAAGTTAACTGAATTAATTTATGCTAACTAAACTCATGAAGAAAAACTCTCCATTGAAACTGAAATATCACCCCACTTAGGAAGCCATCAGTAGACAAACCCAGGTAGAATCAATTTTCTTTCCCATCCGCACTTAAACCATCAGGACATCAACAAGCTTCACCTAGTAGGGCTGCATAGGTGTCTTCTAGTTCATTTCTTCATTGTGTGAATTTCTTTGGTATAGAGACTGTGACTCACTCATTATTATTTGCTTAGATCGATAAATATTTGTTGAATTATTTGCTCTAACAAAAGTTTAGTTTATGAAGTAGAACACCAATTTTTCACATAGAATACAATTTTTTAACATTCTTTTCTGGCTCTAGGAATACTTATATTTGCAAACTGTGGCATCTTTTTCTTACCATAAAAATATATGCTGAGCATGCAATCCAGGCAGAGATCTGTGTGGTCTTGAGGGATATTTCATTTAGGCTGTGGTAGAGCTTGGAAAATTATCTTTGCTTTTCTATAGAGTACAACTTTCTAATGGCTCAAGTGCTGATGCCTCTCAAATAATGTCTTGTTTTCATTTCAGTAACACTAGAAAAATACTGATTTTTTTTTTCACTTTATTTTCTCACAATTCCACACAAAATGCCATGTTCCTGAGAAGGTGCCCTTCTTTGAATAAATTAAAATGAATTAAATCATAAACCTCTTTATTTACAACTAAGCTACAAACCATTTCTTTGGGTGGGTTAATACTATAAATTATTAATCTCTTCACTGTGAATTTATTCTTGTGCTTAGAGGGTGACATTTTATGACCTGGTCCTCAGATTCCTGGAGCACATACTTCATGGAGCCTGCAGATGCTCTCCTACTCATGAAGACAGCAATAGACAAAAGGCAAAGTTTTAGGACTTTGGCTGTCTTCCAGATTTGGAAAATAAATTTTGTGAAGAAATCAATCTCTTGCGGTGCCTGGGAGGCTCAGATGGTTAGGCATCTGCCTTTGGCTTAGGTCATGATACCAGGGTCCTAGGATCGAGGCCCGTATCGGGCTCCTGGCTCAGCGGGGAGCCTGATTCTCCCTCTGCCTCTCCCCCTGCTCATGCTCTCTCTCTCTCTGTATCTCTCTGTCTCAGATGAGTAAATAAAATCTTTAAAAAAAAAAGAAATCAGTCTCTTCTCTTTCTGTGTGTGTGTGTGTATGTGTGTGTCTTTTTCTTAAAAATCAGGCAATGAAACAATTATTTTCATGCGTTAAAAAACTAAATTGAATGAATACACTAGTTATTTTAGTTTTATGTAAGTTTAACATGAAGTTTAAGAGGAAATAAAATTTGGGATACCTACTGAGTTAATTTCCATATCCCTGTTAGATCTTGATCTTATGCCTTCCAGCACTTTTAAAAACATCTGTAACTAGTGAATTGGGACAAAATAGTGAACTGCAGCATCCAAATGGAACTACGGAGGTTTGGATTTCCTAATGGAAAACTGGAAAATATATTTTTTCATACTTAGTGAACTCTTGCTCAATTGGCAGAATATTATACTTTAGGTCATAAACGAAAGAAATTAAATACTGCATCAGCAAATGGTGACAGGGAAAATACATACAGATATAAACATATTCTTACAAGGAAGCTTTTGGGTGGCCTGAGCAAGAAAAAAAAAAAAAAGACTTCAATTAAAACCAAATGCTTAATGTGTATCCAAACTATAAAACTTACCTGTCAAAATTAACCCCATGCTTAGCCATTTAAAAAAATCCAAGTCTGACAAACAAGAAAACGGTTAATTTCAACTTCAAACCATGTAATAGTAGACTATTAAGCTGCTCCCTGTTTTTGCCATTTTAGTGATCCTCTAATATCTCTGACAGCAACAATATTTATGTCTCTAGTTTATTACAACAACCATTTATTGCATTTCTGTTGTATGTGTATGCCGGGACTGTGAGAAGCACTATAGGGGCAAAGATGCTTAAATCCCAGGTCTTTCATTTAAGAGACTCACAATCTGGCAGGGGAGGATGGGGTGAAGTGGCAATATACTTTTTAAATCAATGAGATTGATTGCAGTTTCTAATAGAAGCGTTATTTTTCTTTTTCTTTTTCTTATGCATATTGGGTTTTAATAAGATGTGGAAGATATTGTTTAATGAATAAATTATTTGAAAATGAAATTGCCCTCACCACTTGTCTTAGATTGTGTTTACATGCATGAGAGAACAGAGCAGATTTGTCACCTGAGCAGAGCCCCATTTGCCTCTCTTCCAGAGGCACACTTGTTCCTGAAGCAGGAATACACTACATTGGAAGCGACCTATGTCACTGTTTATTCAGATTTCCAACCTTTATCTTTAACTCATAGCAAAACCATGCCTGTCCCCAAATTAAATCTGCAAATCAAACTGCCTCAACTAAATCTCCATCTGATGTCAGTGCTTATTTTTTTAATTTTATTTTATTATGTTATGTTAATTATCATACATTACATCATTAGTTTTTGATGTCAGTGCCTAGATATTTTGTTTTCAAAATCTTTACCACTTAGAGAGGGATTATATTCCTGTTTTGGGGTTTTTGTTGTTGTTGTTGTTCCCTTTTTTTTTTTAACCACCTTAACAGCAACTACATTCCAGTTGATTTGGTGAGATGAATGCCATTTACACCTCAGTTTGCACCTTTTTGAAAACATGCTCAGAAGGGAATAAATCTACACTTTCCACAATGATTGTGCATAAGGAAGTCTGGGGCTGCTACGAAGAGGTGTTAGACACGTATGGGAATGTATTAGTTACAATCACACCTAAATCTCAATGATTTCCAAAGTGATAGAACTAAAGTATACGGGAGAGCTGAGAGAGTCTGCAAAGATTAATTATACTAGACTTTTTTCTTGTTAATTATAAATGGTTAAAACTTCATAACTTCTATTGGTGGGGCATTTGGTTGTAAAGCTTGGTGGAAATAAATATAAGAGATATCATGCAATAATTAAGCACATTTAAGTTGCTCCTTTGTACAAGGAAACATACGGATGACAGTGTCTGGGCATTAAAATATGAGTAATAGTTTATAAGTAAGCAGGTTATATGTGTGGGAATACAATCATGGGTTAATAAATTATAGGGTCTCATAGCATAGCAGAAAACTGCTTTCCGTCTTGTTGGAAACAACAGGACATGCTTCGCTTCTCTAGTACAGGCTCTACCAGATTTGTGGGATTCTTAACACTTGCCTGCTTTTGCCTCACCTATAGAAAACTCATATTCAGAAGTAGTCAAGCCTACCCTTTGAATTTCCTAAGATTTATTGCCTTGTTTGATTCAAGAACTTTGTAACCCCCTGCTCTGCACTTACACCTCTGCTCTGCATGAATTCCTATGACGTATGTTACTTTCTTACCTGAAGTCTTTGCATTAATAAATAGGAGAGTCTAGGAGTGGCTCAGAGAGTCTATCCTCAGGCTTCCTCTCACCTCTCTTGACTAAACGGTAGTCTCAAGTAATTATTTCTGCCACCATGGGTTTTGCTGGTTGAAGCCCACAAGGTAGTAGTTGACACCCACAATATGGATTTTTGAAGAACCTGGCAGGATTATTTGACTTTGGTAACAATCACACAGTTATGCCATTTGCTCTCCTATAGTGATTTGCAGGTCTCCAAACAATAAGAAAAAAGTGGTGAACTTGAAATTGAACTTGAACTTGTGTTACTCAAAACCAGGCATGTAGGGGATGTAATATAAGAGACTGAATGACTGGAACTCAGACTAGGCAAGGGGGCAAGTAATCTTAAAGAAAAAAAAGAAAGTTAGCTGATGCCCTGATGCCTTCAACAGGAAAAAAACAAGGCAGGCCCTCGAGCCAGCCTGATCATGCCCCAGGAAGGCAAAGTGTGTATTGGAAATTTCTGGTTTTGAGGGCATATAGACTTGGATTCCAATCCTAGCTCTGCAATTTATTATTTGTGTAATCTGAAAGTGTCTTGAAATTCATCACTTCTAAACTAATTGAAATAATACCTGCTTGATTAGGTTGTCATAAAGAACCAATATAATGAAACTCGGGTATAGGAGGAACCAACACAAGAGGCAGAGAAGAGATGAACAGTGATATCGGGCAACAATTTGGATGGAGTGTTGCTACAGAAAAAAACAAGTTTCAGGATGGGGCCGGAATGTTGCTGAATGATACAGAAACCAAAAAGTATCGGTAGGATTTTGGATAAGACAATGAAAAATACTACAGTGTAAATGTTATCATGTAAATAAGGGCTAATGAGAAGGAACAATAGATCCAGCCTGGGGTGGGGAGGCCAGAGAAATGGGGAGGAAAGGGAAAAATGCAGATCAGAGTAGAGGAGTGGCTAAGGGGTTGGAAGACGAGGTATGGTGTTATGAAGAGTAAGAATATTATATGACCCCAACATTTATTTGTCACTCTAGACTGAAAGTTTCATTAAAATATATCAACTTTTCATGAGACACAAACCCTCTTAAATTAATAATCTAAAAATACAGTATCAGTAATTATCATAGGAAATGCTCATGGATTTCCCTTGAATAAGTATTAGAAATATGCAGCCCATATCAACACCATACACTTGGACAATGATAAGTTTAGCATTATATGTTAATTCCTTTTTCCATATTCATCTTAGCATTCATCATAGAACCTAAAATTATTTTTGAACAATAAGGCAAGCCAATTTTTCAGTGAATAAACTGAATTAGTGATAGGCAATCATGCAATTCATTTGAAGTAATATTGATAAAAACATTTAACCTTCTATTTTTATTTGTGAATAATACCAATAAACTAAGAAATTATATAACATCAAATAAAATCACTTAATTATAATTAATACAGGGTATATTTGGTGATTAAGTATTTTTTCTAGATTTCTGTAAGAAAAATATATAAAATGGAGATTCAAAAAGGGTTGTCTTAAAATAGGATTGACTCTGATAGCAAAAAGTACATCAAAGAAAATACAATGAAATTCAGAATTCTTGTGGCAGGAAGTGATTTTGAATATAGTCTTGCTTGAACAAGTACATAAGGTTATCTTGAATAGGAAATTGCAAATATCTGTCCCAGATTCTTCCTTATGAAGCCATCATGACATTTCACCTGTGTAGCTTCCTTTGAGTTCTGGAAAGGTTTCAAATGGGAAAATTATGGCTTGGTGGGAAGGAAGGAACTCAGCCCTACATGAATGAACTCCAAGCAATGTTCTAAAAACATATTCAAAAATAAACTTCCAAAGCACCTACTATATGCCTTAGGGATAAGAGAATAGAGACTGCCAAGTTTTAAAATCTGTTTCTCAAGGGTTTCTAGCTTTGCAACACACTTGAAGTTTAACAAATGAGACATCTTCATTTGGGAAAAAAAAAAGGGGGAGACTCTCTCACAAGGATTTTGGATAGCTCTTATAAAACTATATTTTGATGATCTAATTTTAAATGTATTAGAAACATGCAGATTAAATTTCTCTAGAAAGAAGCTACTTAAGAATCAAGGGTAGGTTGCTGGGCCAAGGATAGCTTGGCACTGGACAGCCTGGAGTCTTTGAAAATAACACTCAAATATTTGATGAACCCAAATGACAGCCAAGTTCCCAGAAAATATTGAGCGGATGGTGGTTACTCATATGTAAGCTAGATCTCCTAGTGGATTTACAATTACTGGGACATTAACTATGGGATATGTAAGGGAAGTAAGTGATCAGAAGAAAGAAAAGTAGGGCTAAATGTTCCTTTTCTTTATATTCAAATCCTAATTGATTTTGTCCCCCATGTAATAGAATGTGTGTGTACTTAAATCTGTTACTTTGAGTCCAGCATGATGGATGCTATTTTACCATCCATGATATGGTACCTTATATTCTTATGTTGTCTTTCATTATTCTTATTGTTTTGCCATATAACTTTTAAAGGAACAAAAAGTAATTTAAAATTCTCCAAAAGTTCATAAAACTTTTAATCCGTTTTGGTTTTGTTTTGTTTGAATTGCAAAACATGCAAAAAAGGGCAGAAATCACATGCAGAAAGGATGGGTGAACATGTTAAGAAGTGAAATACCAAAACTCCTTTACATTTCCTATATACTCTGCCATCTCCATCTCCCTCCACTTAGGTTTCTTCATCTGTCAACTAACTTCTGAGTCTCTAATATCTTCAAATGTATTATACTCTGTTTTCAGGGTAATATCTTTTTTTAAATTAGTTTATGTCCTCTACAAAACATCATTCAATTGAAGATACTGCTCATCCCCCAGCCATCTCCACACCTGTGCTCCAGCCTTCTAGGGTTACTCAGTTCATACCTCTGCGAATCATAGTCTCTTTTTTGCTAATCTGACACACTTCCTTTTGTGCCGGTGAACTCTGCTCACTCACCATGCAATCGTGGTGTCCACCTCCTCTCTAAAGCACTGTGTGACCTCCCCAGGCATAATGAGGGTCCTCATCTCTTGGTTTCCAGCCTGTGTTCCCATTATTCTCTTGATAATAAGAACAGGTATTAGATTTATCCCTGTATCCTTGTGTGGGAGAAGTGGATAACCATGCAGCAAAAACTTCTCCCTCTTCTGTATGATAGAGTTGGGGTTTTGTTTGTTTGTTTGTTTGTTTGTTTTAAAGCTACACATGCAGAGCCCTTATTTCCCAAATCCTCTTGCATCTGAATGGAGTCTTGTCAAGTAGAAGGGGTATTTGTCATTTCCAGAACAAAGAAATTAATCAACAGTGTTACTTTCTCTCTCCTCTTCTACACCATCTTGGGATGAGAAACATAGCACTCTGAGGCTCTGGGAGATAGTAGATCCACAAGATGGAAGGGACCCAGGTCTCGGAACTGCGACCTAGAGGAAAGCTGCATGCCAAACAGGAGCGTCCACATTTAATACCAGAATTAAACTTGCATTTGGTTAAGCCACGGAAATTCTGAACTTTGTTACAGTGGTAGAATTACCTTACCTAGCATGCACATTAACATCGGGTCACTCAATAATTGCGGAAAGAATGAATGAATAATTGAATAGGTTCATGAGTAAAAGTGCCCGGCTGTCCGAGAGCTCCCTTCACCTCAATGCAAGAAGCATCAGCCTGAGAGTTTATCTTTAGTTTTTGATCTCAATAAAAGCACAAATGACGCTGAAAAGAAGGGCAGACCTGTTATCAAATGCTGTCATATAAAAGTTTAAATCATGCTTCTTAAGGCTTCTCAGAGTTTCCCACTTTCTTCATTTTCCGCCGTCTACCACGCTATTGGTACGTCACCATCACCACTATGACTACTGTTACTACGGCTGCCACTGTCGCTACCAGTCCTACCACCAGCAGCAAGTATCTATCGAACATTTCCAACATACTGGGCACTGTTTTAAGGATTTTGCGTGTCTTCACTCGTTTCATCTCACACCAATCCTGGGAAGAATAAAGTAGATCATGAAACTGAGGCACGAAGAGTTTCAGCAGCTCCAGCAATCAGGCTCCAGGGATTATATTGCATAAGAAGTCTCGGCGGAATTGAATCTGCACTCTAATACACTACAGGTTGGGAAAGTATACATCCTATTACACCAGCTGCTGGGGGCTCCACAGATTCCATTCGTTGAAAGGGTTTTCTGAAAGCTATGTGTATCACCGTGCCCTCCAGACTCCTGAAAATAGAAGCACACCATGGCTACATGCATCTAAGCAGAGGCTCCTTTTAAATGTTTGCAACAAAGAAAATATTTTAAAAAATATAAAAATATTTAAAAATATTAAAAAAAACAGGAGTGGTAGAAACAAAACTGTCTCTACTTCCTTAGGATTCATTACTTTGATCCCTTTATTTCAAATTAAGCAAGAACCATTAGTTAGGAGGCTTAGTTCTCCAGAGCTCTAAGCATACACAAATGTGACTCAGGTGGTTTCCTCTCCAGGGGCTCAAAATCAAGGAAAGGAGAGAGAAGCCAGGCCGGCAGGTCTTGTGGTTTCCATTGTTTCATTTGGCTTGAGTTGCAGCCTTTGGCTTGTTCCATATACTCATGGAAAGGCAAACCTCAAAGGTTTGGCTAGGACTTTACAAGTTGTTTGTGAAATTCCCAAAGACAGAAAAATAAACCGCAGAACTTTGGGTGAAAAATGTAGCACGATGTTTTTAATGGAAATTCTCATAATAACCATCCTCCTTCAAGTGTACAATTTCCACCCTCAAAACTCATTTCTTCAGAGTATGCATTTTCATACATATCCTTATTTTCTTCTCTGAAGGAGGCTCTCGGCAAGAATAGAATAAAAATTAAAACAGGAAAAGTACGGCACAGTAGCAAGAGCTCTTGACATAGCTTGCAAGTCAAGAGATCAGGGTTTTAGTCCTAATTTGCCACCAAGAATATATTTAAACTTTAATGGGTCACACAATCTTAGTGTCATGTACATAGCTTTTTAACTTGTCATTTAAGATGATCAGAGTCTCTCTTTTACAGCACGTTCTCTTCAAGCTCCATCTTTCATATTTTTTTATAGTTTCGTCTTCTACTCTGAGACTGTCTCTTGTTTTTGTGTGTCACATAGAAACTCACTATAATTTGTAAGGATTATGTCTTTGAGCATGAATTGTGTGAGGCAATGGCTACTCAAGAAAGTGGAAGCCATGTCTTGTTTCAGGGGGAATTTTGTATAAGAGAATTGCTTTATGGGTGATAAGCCAAACAACAGATGCTGAAACAAAAAAGAGTTAGGAAATAAAAGAAAACCTTCCCATTATTCAGTAAATTCTCTGAACTAACACACTAAATATGGTGTTTTGTGCCTCCAAAATCTTAAATGCTCTTTCAATTTAGAGGAAATAGCTCAATATGCCCCAGCCTAGGAGGCCCTTGGAGATGTCATCTAAGTGGCAGGGATCTAAGTGATCATGGTGTCTAACTCCTAATCTCAGACACCATGTAGTATCTCATTAAAGCATTTGGATGCTTGCTCCTTGCTGCTCCCCAGGAAGAAACTGAATATCATCAATATAACTGACCTGTGAGATGGTGTCTGGAAAGTGCTGTTAATTAAAGTCTCTGATTACCACAGTGAGAGCACAAGAAAGATGAAATAGGCTTGAGCTTCTTTTCTTTCCCTAAACTATTGATCACTGTTAGAAACAGCTGTACTTCTGAGTGAAATAAGTCAATCAGAGAAAGACATGTATCATATGACCTCACTGATATGAGGAATTCTTAATCTGAGGAAACAAACTGAGGGTTGCTGGAGTGGTGGGGGTTGGGAGGGATGGGGTGGCTGGGTGATAGACATTGGGGAGGGTAAGGGCTGTGGTGAGCACTGTGAATTGTGTAAGACTGTTGAATCACAGACCTGTACCTCTGAAACAAATAATGCAATATATGTTAAGAAAAAAAAAAGAAGAAGAAGATAGCAGGAGGGGAAGAATGAAGGGGAGTAAGTCGGAGGGGGAGAGGAACCATGAGAGACGATGGACTCTGAGAAACAAACTGAGGGTTCTAGAGGGGAGGGGGTGAGCGGATGGGTTAGCCTGGTGATGGGTATTAAAGAGGGCACATTCTGCATGGAGCACTGGGTGTTATGCACAAGCAATGAATCATGGAACACTACATCAAAAACTAATGATGTAATGTATTGTGATTAACATAACAATAAAAAATTAAAAAAAAAAAAGAAACAGCTGTACTTCTTGTAGTCCGCACTGGTACCATGATGGTTACATGAAGCCATTACTGAATCCTCCAAATACTTGTTTTTAATCAGTGGTTCACCTCAAACACCTGTACTCTTAATGCTTCTGCCTGTCATGGATTACTATAATTTCAATTTCTTCCTGCAAGGAAGCTATCACCATGTTAAAAGTGAAGAAGATGAGGCTCTCAATCTCAGTATTATGTTTCAGAGTCCGTTTCCTGGGATCAACCCCAATACCTTATCAGTGGTAAAATTATAATCAGAAAACCAGTCTAGTAGGGGCTCCTGGGAGGTGCAGTGGTTTAAGCATCGACCTCTTGGTTTTGGCTCAGGTCGTGATCTCATGGTTGTGAGATCGAGCTCTGTGTTGGCTCTGTGCTCAGTGTGGAGTCTGGTTGAGATTCTCTCTCCCTCTCCCTTTGCCCCCACTCATGCTGTCTCTCTCTCTCTCTCTCTCAAATAAATAAATAAATCTTAAAAAATAAAAAATAAAAGTAAACCAGTCTAGTTAATATTTCAGGTAAGAAAGTCAACAGACAGAATTAGACAGATGGTAGAAAAATGGAGAAGGCAAATGAGGATGGTGAAGCAAACCAGAGATTGGCAGGAGGATAGCACTAGCAAAGAGAGAGCCAGAGATCACTACACCCCACTTGGGGCTGGAATAAGACTGGGAAAGGAGTGGTATTTACCAGAATCCAGACATCAGGGCAATCTGGCAGGTTCCAGAACCATGTCAGGAACTGCTCTATAGGAATGAGGGCCACAGAAATAAGCCCTGTCTAATGAAGAGCAAGACCATGAAAAAGATATGACTACTGCTGAAAAATGCCCACACAAAAATTTACATATTAATTTTCCTAGTGATGAACAGCTAAATTGTCTTCAGATCCCTAACACTACAATCAGTGCTGTGAAGAATGTCCTGAAAGAGTTCCCCTTATGGACTTTGTGACAGTTAATTTATGAAGAACAGAATTTTTGAGTGTTGGCTACATGAATATTAATCTCATTAATAATTATACATTTCTGCAGAATGACCATTCCAGTTTAGACAGCACCAACACTGAATATTTCTTACCACCTTCTCACCAATAATTAGTTCTGATCAACTTGAAGGTTTTCACTAATCTGAGCTGGAGAGCATGTGCTCCACATTGTTTTAATTGCACAGCCCCACTTATTCATAGAATTTCTCTGAATATTTATTAACCATTCAGAGCTTCCTTCTGTAGGCCACTTAATCATTTATTTTTTTTACCTATTTTAACTATTAATGTTAAGTATTTTTCTAATATGTTTCCTGTATTTTGATCTTGTTACTGTTTATTTTATAAATTCCTTTATAATTCTAGACTGTATGTATATATACTTTATATATCTAGATATTACCAATACCTGGTTGGTTCAATTCATGCAAAAATCTCTTATGATGATATGCTTAAAAAATCAATATTTGATAATATTTATTGTAAATTTATTTTTATGTAGCAAAATCCAATTTTTTATTTGGTTTTGGGTCTTGTTAAAAAAAAACTTTCTCTAACACAAATGGACAAAGTTATTCTCCAATGTGCCCATCTTTTAACTTTTATAAATTTGTTTTCTCTTGGTCCACCATGGTTGACATTTGTTTTGCTTAAAAAATGAACTTCCTTTTGCTCCAGTTAGTGTACCAGCATTGGCCCATATACAAAACACTCCATCTATTCCCAAATGAGTGGTGCTTGTACTTCAAGTTTCTCTTCTCACACAGCACTCTGACCCTGACCTCTCTGTTTCTTTCTACATGTATTTGTCTATAACCAGGACAGTGCCAACATTGTTTTAAAATGATAGATGTGTAGGGGCACCTGGGTGGCTCAGTTGCTAAGGGTCTGCCTTCAGCTCAGGTCATGGTCCCCGGGTCCTGGGATCGAGCCCCGCATCAAACCCCATATCGGGCTCCCTGCTCAGCGGGAAGCCTGCTTCTCCCTCTCCCTCTCCCTCTCCCTCTCCGCCTGCTTGTGTTCCCTCTCTCACTGTGTCTCTGTCAAATAAATAGATAAAATCTTAAAAAAAATAAAAATAAAATGATAGATGTGTAGAGAGTTTTACAAATATCTGATAAGATGAATAATCACTCTGTGTTTTTTTTATTTTCTCTTATTTTTGGAAATTGATACAACTCTTTACAGATCTTTGTCCCTATACTTAAATTTTATAAAATAATATTTTCAAAAGTTCTTTTAAAACTATATGGGAATATTCATAAATATCTTATATAGTCTTCTATCATTTTTTCTTTAACCTGGATGTTTACTAATATGGTTGTTTTGGGTTTCAGATACATAATTTTATACATATGTAATGTATATAAATATATATAATACATGTAAATATAACACTGTAATATATATCATAGTCTATGTTTAAATATATAATGTAAATATTGTATATATACACATATCGTTTGTAAGTGATTTCTAAATCAGCATTATAGTCAGAAAATAAAGCCTTTGTTGTGTTGACTTTTTAAATCTACTACAGTTTTTGGTCAATTTTCTTTTATATTCTATATAGATTCTGCCCCATGCCCAGGCAAAGGAGGACAAAATCCCAACTCTGTCCATTCTGTCTGTAGATGTGTAGCAGGAGGGTCCTCACTGGCTAGTCCCTGCCCACCTCATGCTCTTGTTCAGCATTGCCAACCATGTTAGCAAACTCTGAACCCTCAAGACTGAGAGGCCTGGTGCCCAACCTCAGAAACCAGAGAAAAGGAAATGCCCTGGTCCATCAAGTTCACTTGCTCGCTGAGCATGGCCAGTCTTCAGCATTGGTGGAGTACTGATTATGTGCCAGAACTATACTCATTACTTGATATGTAACGGTTCATTAAGCCTCGTGGCACCATATGCAAACCATTCCTTGTATTTTAAACGAGTAGTATTTGTGAGAGGGGTGCCATCATCATTCCCATTTGATAGACCAGGTTACTGAGGCACAAGGAGGTGAAGTAAACCGAATTAAAAAAAAAAAAAAGGCCTGAAATCTGGAATGTTATGTGAAAGCTCCCAATTTGTAAGTGTTGGCAACTAATTCAAATATTTTAACACAGCACCACCACCAACAACAACAAAAATCAATATACTCAGTTTACAGACACTAAATGAAACTCAAATTGAAGCAGACTTAGAATCCAGTGTTTTTTTCTAATGAATGTTTTCTTATGGATGTTAATCTATGGAATAATTTCTTAAACTACAAAATATGTGTCTGTAACACAACAACTTCCTTTGTGAGCATGACAGGAACACTTTTCATATTATACAATCATAGAAACTGGTTAAAAGACCAACCATGCAGTCAGATGATCAGTGGATTGGAAAACAGACTTATGGGCTTAAGAGATAAAAGGGTGACTTACTTTAGCATCTTTTCCCCATTCTTAAACACACAGAGAACTTCAAAATTTCGAAAGCATATTAATGTTCAATGTCCAACAGAAACAAAATAAATAAAGCACACACTCATGCTAGAATAATAACTTGAAAGGATTGAGTAGAGAAGCTGGAAGATGTTATGTATCAAAAGTTTAAAGTGGTAAAGAGAGTTAAATGAATAATAACATGAGAACACCCCTGGTCTCCAAAGGAGACTATAAAAAAAGGTCCTAAAATAGCTAATCTGTCAACCTAGTTCTCTGGCTTAGGCAGTTCTCTGCCCTTGTTTCAGTGGTCCTCAAAATGAAAATAATGACAACGTAATATGGATGTACCTCTGTGTGTGTGATTTTCCTTCTTTGACAAAATAAACATTTATCAATCTCAAAAATTATTTATGACTTTATTGGTGTTTGAGAAATACAAAATTCTGAAAATTGCTGCTATTGGGCTTATGTGCTATGCCTCTGTATATAGAAGACCACCCGTGTCTCATGGGCTGTTAACACTAAATCTTCAGTAACTTGAGGCTAGGTGGGACTGTGTGGTTACATCTAGGGTGACTGGCCTAATTTGATCAATCCCAATGATCACTTTACTTAATACTCATTGTCTCTTAGGAAAAGTGAACTTTTGACCTGTATCTGAGTTGCTTTTCTTCTCTGTGGCTTCTGGCTCCCCCAATTCCTTTTTATTAAATTATGTTTTGGATTTATATTTAGGTCCTATTCTTTCTAAAGAAAATAGAGAATATAATGACTAAATTGTTCAATTCTTAGATGGAATTTTGAGAACAATCTATTAATTTTACACATTTCTTAACTAGAGCAAATGGTTCGACTATAAACCTATCACCTAATCTCTTTCAAGGCAATGAGTTTCTCATTGATCTGCTAGGCTGCTGCTAGCCTTGGAAAGGTGGAGTGATAAGTAATCAGCTATAATGAGAATAAATCTACAACACTGTATTTTGGAAACTCATAAATGAAAAATAGTAAATGAAGAGATGATTATCAATTATTGTAAAATTCTATCTTTGAAATGAATTTACAGATAGTAAATAAAATGGTGACTTTATTAAATATAAATAAATAAATGTATTAATATTCATGTAAACAACAGAACATTAGCAATATTATTTGAATTAGGCGGAAAACACTATGTACTTAAAATATACTTGCATTTTCACAAAATTTACATCATTTCATTTGTATAGATCTTAGCATATGCAATTCAATGCATATCTCTTTCTCTTTACCAAGTGTTGAACATTTTAATAAAATAAAATTAGGTCATTTTATTATGTCTTCTCTTATGTATTTGATTTGTTTTTATTTAATGTTAAGTTAAATTATTCTAAGTATCTCATAATAAAAATTCATGAAAAAATTAATGTTTGGGATGGTACATGTTATGCAGATGAAATGTATTTTCTTGGAATATATCCATTCATGTTATACTTTCTGCATATTTATTTCTTCTCTGTCATCATTCAAAACTTATTACATATATCATGGAAATGTCACTGATCTGATAAATATGGATCAATGAACATCAAAAATATGACCTTTGAATAAAACAAGAGAAGGAAAGAACCAACATTTCTTGCTTCATTATTATATACCAAGTGCTTTGCTATTTAGATGTATGTGTTTGTGTGTGTGTGTGTGTGTGTGTGTTTAAATCATCATAACAATCTCATAAACTAACATTATCCTCATTCAAGGAGAGAAAACCTATACTGAGATATTTTTTAAATGCCTAAGTAAACACATTTAATACTGTAGACAGGAAATTCAAACCCAGGGTCACCTCCCAGTCTTCTGCTGCTGTCTATGATTAACTTGTATTAGACTCTTCTGTCAAGAAACCATTAAAGCTGGCTAAAATTAAAACAAACAAGCACATAGCAGTTTGAAGGAATCTTGGAGCAGACAAGGAGGCCAGGATTTGAGGGGCCATGATTCTGAAGATAAGGGAAATGCAATGGAAAAGCCTTCCATTTACTACTGTTGTTTTTTTTTTTTTTTTTTTCCACTTTGGACATTTGCAAATTTCCAGGACCAGGACATAGAGGCTGCATGAAAAACAGCCTCATAAATTTTGTGGCCCACTCACTGAGATAGAAAGGGAAAAATATTAGAGGTCATGATTACCATGGCAGCAGGAATTTGAGGGGCTAAATTGGGAGAAAAAGGAATCATAGAGAAATGTGTCATTTGATATATGTTTTCCCTTAAGTCTGTGCCAAACTCTTAATCTTTGCATGAAGGAGGAAAAAGACAAGAACCTAGAAGAAAAATGGTTGATACAGCCTAAAGTACTATAAGAATGTTTAACAATCTGACAGTGCTAGGCTGTCCACCAAAAAGGAGGATCCCCAAAGGGCCTTAGACTTTCAGGTGAGATCACTGGGAAAATGACCCTGTAGGATGAAGGCCTCAAATTAGATCTAGGTGCTCCACCCATCAGTACCTCTCTAATAGATGAATATTAAATCTTCTCTGAAGAAAAATATCATGATTCAGAGTCTTTACAATTTTTACAATGGTTGACACTCAGTTAAAAATTACCAGGCATGACAAGAGACAGAAATAAATTATCAAAAACAAAGAGAAAAAATAGACAATAGAAATAAACCACCAGGAGAGGCGGAGCAAGATGGCGGAGGAGTAGGAGACCTGGATTTCGTCTGGTCTCAGGAATTCAGCTGAATAGGGATCAAACCATTCTGAACACCTACGAAATCAACAGGAGATCAAAGAGGAGAGTAGCAACAACTCTCTGAACAGAGAAGCGACCACTTACTGGAAGGTAGGACGTGCGGAGAAGTGAATCCGAGGCGATATATGGGAGGATAGACGGCAGGGGAGGGGTCCGCCAGCCGCTTCTGGCAAGTGATAGAGTCGCGGAGCACAAAATCGGAACTGTTAGAAGTCAGCTCCGCTGAGGGACATCACTGCAGTGGCTAAGCAGGGGGTGGAATCCTCCCGGGACAGTGTGGTCTCAGGACCCTTGGGGTCACAGAAAGACCGGGGGAGCCTGAGTGCGCCAGAGCTCCCAGGTATCGGAGCGGGGAAGCCGGCTGCAGAGAGGGAGCCGAGGCGCGGGCTCTCAGGTCGGGGTTGCCATAAAGTGTGATCCGCGGCCCAGTCGGGCCACTGCTCCTCCAGCAGGGACCCAACAAGCGGCAGAGCCGGGGAGACTCCCCTTCCTTCCCGGGGAGGAGTGGCGCAGGAGCGCACCTCAGAGATCTGTGGAGACTCCACACGAGGTCGGGTGTCAGAGACAGAAACGCTTGGTCACAGGCCGGGTGAGCACGGAGTGCGGCCGGAGACCGGGGACAAGGGAGTGACTGCTTTTCTCTGTGGGCAACTGAGGAGCGGGGCCCCGAGTTCTCAGCTCCTCCGGGTGGAGATTGGGAGGCCACCATTTTTGCTATGGTCCTCCAAAGCTGTACTGAGAGCTTGCAGGGAACAAAAGCTCCTGAGATCAAACCCAAGCAGCTTCCTTAGCCCGGACCGACAAGGGCGGGGCAATTCAGCCTCCGGCAAAGACATTTGGAAACCACAGCAACAGGCCCCTCCCCCAGAAGATCAGCATGAACAGCCAGCAAGCCAAGACCAAGTTTACCGATCAAGGAGAACGGGAGAACTCCAGCGCTAGGGGAATACTGCACATAGAATTCATGGCTTTTTTTACCATGATTCATTAGTTCATCAAAGTTAATTTTTGTTAACTGTTTTTTTTTTATTTTTCTTTTTCCCTTTTTCAACCAACATCATATTAACCTCTTTTAAAAAAAAAATTTATTTTTCATTTTTAGAGTCATATTTTATCCCTTCATAGTAGTTACCCTTATTTTTGGCATATATATATAAGTTGTTCTCTCTTTAAAATTTTGAGATACAGTTTCTTCTAACAGATCAAAATATACCCTAAATCACTAGTGTATGGCTCTGTTCTAGTCCCCTGCCTGATCACATTCTCTCCCTTTTTTCTTTTTTTTTTCTTAAATCTTCTTCTTTCTTTCTTCAAACAACCTCTTATCTTATCAAGTCCGTTTATAAAATATTTTATAATTTTCATCTTTACAGTCATCTTCCATCCCTTCATTGTATCAACCCTTATTTTGTACATATATGTCTTTCTTCCTTTAAAATTTTAGGAGGCACTTTTTTCTAACAGACCAAAATACGCCCAAAATCTAGTGTGTGGCACTGATCTATGCACTAGCCTGATCATATTTGATCATATTCTGCTTTTTTTGTATTGTTCTGTTTTTGTTTTTATCTTTTTTTTCTTTTTTTTTCTCTTTCTTTTTTCTTTCTTTCCCTTTCTTTTCCCCTGGTTTCAGGTCTTTTCTGATTTTTATACAGTATATTTGCTGGGGACGTTGTAAACCTGTTAGCATTTTGTTCTCTAATTCATCTATTCTCCTCTGGACAAAATGACAAGATGAAAAAAATCACCTCAGCAAAAAGAACAAGAGGTAGTACCGTCAGCCAGGGACCTATTCAATACGGACATTAGTACGATGTCAGACCTAGAGTTCAGAATCATGACTTTAAAGATACTAGCTGGGCTTGAAAAAAGCGTGGAGGTTATTAGAGAAACCCTTTCTGGAGAAATAAAAGAATTAAAATCTAACCCAGTCGAAATCAAAAAGGCTATTGATGAGGTGCAATCAAAAATGGGGGCACTAACCGCTAGGATAAATGAGGCAGAAGAGAGAATCAGTGATATAGAAGACCAAATGATGGAAAATAAAGAGGCTGAGAAAAAGAGGGAGAAACAACTACAGGATGACGAGGACAGAATTCGAGAGATAAGTGATACGATAAGATGAAACAACATTAGAATAATTGGGATCCCAGAAGAAGAAGAAAGAGAGAGAGGGGCAGAAGGTATATTGGAGTAAATAATAGCAGAGAACTTCCCTAATGTGAGGAAGGAAACAGGCATCAAAATCCAGGAGGCACAGAGAACCCCTCTCAAAATCAATAATAATAAGTCAACACCCCGACATCTAATAGTAAAACTTACGAGTCTCAGAGACAAAGAGAAAATCCTGAAAGCAGCTCGGGAGAAGAGATATGTAACCTACAATGGTAAAAATATTAGATTGGCAACAGACCTATCCACAGAGACCTGGCAGGCCAGAAAGGACTGGCAAGATATCTTCAGAGCACTAAACGAGAAAAATATGCAGCCAAGAATACTATATCCAGCTAGGCTGTCATTGAAAATAGAAGGAGACATAAAAAGCTTCCAGAACAAACAAAAACTAAAGGAATTTGCAAACACGAAACCAGCCCTCCAAGAAATATTGAAAGGGGTCCTCTAAGCAAAGAGAGAGCCTAAAAGCAGCAAAGATCAGAAAGGAACACAGACAACATACAGTAACAGTCACCTTACAGGCAATACAATGGCACTAAATTCATACCTTTCAATAGTTACCCTGAATGTAAACGGGCTAAATGTCCCAATCAAAAGACACAGGCTATCAGATTGGATTAAAAAACAAGACCCATCAATATGCTGTCTGCAAGAGACTCATTTTAGACCCAAAGACACCCCCAGATTGAGAGTGAGGGGGTGGAAAACCACTTACCATGCTAATGGACACCAAAAGAAAGCTGGGGTGGCAATCCTTATATCAGACAAACTAGATTTTAAAACAAAGACTGTAATAAGAGATGAGGAAGGACACTATATCCTACTTAAAGGGTCTATCCAACAAGAAGATCTAACAATTGTAAATATCTATGCCCCGAACATAGGAGCAGCCAATTATATAAGGCAATTAATAACAAAAGCGAAGAAACACATTGACAACAATACAATAATAGTGGGGGACTTTAACACCTCCCTGACAGAAATGGACAGATCATCTAAGCAAAAGATCAACAAGGAAATAAAGACTTTAAATGACACACTGGACCAAATGGACTTCACAGACATATTCAGAACATTCCATCCCAAAGCAACGGAAGACACATTCTTCTCTAGAGCCCATGGAACATTGTCCAGAATTGATCACATCCTAGGTCACAAATCAGGTCTCAACTGGTACCAAAAGATTGGGATCATTCCCTGCATATTTTCAGACCACAATGCTTTGAAACTAGAACTCAATCACAAAAGGAAAGTTGGAAAGAACTCAAATACATGGAGGCTAAAGAGCATCCTACTAAAGAATGAATGGGTCAACCAGGAAATTAAAGAAGAATTAAAAAAATTCATGGAAACCAATGAAAATGAAAACACAACTGTCCAAAATCTTTGGGATACAGCAAAGGCAGTGCTGAGAGGAAAGTATATAGCAATACAAGCCTTTCTCAAGAAACAAGAAAGGTCTCAAATACACAACCTAACCCTACACCTAAAGGAGCTGGAGAAAGAACAGCAAATAAAGCCTAAACCCAGCAGGAGAAGAGAAATAATAAAGATCAGAGCAGAAATCAATGAACTAGAAACCAAAAGAACAGTAGAACAGATCAACAAAACTAGGAGCTGGTTCTTTGAAAGAATTAACAAGATTGATAAACCCCTGGCCAGACTGATCAAAAAGAAAAGAGAAAGGACCCAAATCAACAAAATCATGAATGAAAGAGGAGAGATCACAACCAACACCGAAGAAATACAAACAATTGTAAGAACATATTATGAGCAACTCTATGCCAGCAAATTAGATAACCTGGAAGAAATGGGTACATTCCTAGAGCTGTATCAACTACCAACACTAAACCAGGAAGAAATAGAAAACCTGAACAGACTTATAACCACTAAGGAAATTGAAGCAGTCATCAAAAATCTCCCAAGAAACAAAAGCCCAGGGCCAGATGGCTTCCCAGGGGAATTCTATCAGACATTTAAAGAAGAATTAATACCTATTCTCCTGAAACTGTTCCAAAAAATAGAAATGGAAGGGAAACTTCCAAACTCATTTTATGAGGCCAGCATTACCTTGATCCCAAAACCAGACAAAGACCCCATCAAAAAAGAGAATTACAGACCAATATCCTTGATGAACATGGATGCAAAAATTCTCACCAAAATACTGGCCAATAGGATCCAACAGTACATTAAAAGGATTATTCACCATGACCAAGTGGGATTTATTCCTGGGCTGCAAGGCTGGTTCAACATCCGCAAATCAGTCAACGTGATACAATACACTAACAAAAGAAAGAACAAGAATCATATGATCCTCTCAATAGATGCAGAAAAAGCATTTGACAAAGTACAGCATCCTTTCTTGATCAAAACTCTTCAGAGTATAGGGATAGAGGGTACATACCTCAATATCATAAAAGCCATCTACGAAAAAACTACAGCGAATATCATTCTCAATGGGGAAACGCTGAGAGCTTTTCCCCTAAGGTCAGGAACGCGGCAGGGATGTCCACTCTCACCACTGCTATTCAACATAGTATTAGAAGTCCTAGCCACAGCAATCAGACAACAAAAAGAAATCAAAGGCATCCAAATCGGCAAAGAGGAAGTCAAACTCTCACTCTTTGCAGATGATATGATACTGTATGTGGAAAACCCAAAAGACTCCACCCCAAAACTGCTAGAACTCATAGAGGAATTCAGTCAAGTAGCAGGTTATAAAATCAATGCACAGAAAACAGTGGCATTCCTATACACCAACAACAAGACAGAAGAGAGACAAATCAAGGAGTCGATCCCATTCACAATTGCACCCAAAACCATAAGATACCTAGGAATAAATTTAACCAAAGAGGCAAAGGATCTGTACTCAGAAAACTATAAAATATCAGGAAAGAAATTGAAGAAGACACAAAGAAATGGAAAAACGTTCCATGCTCATGGGTTGGGAGAACCAACATTGTGAAGATGTCAATGCTACCTAGAGCAATCTACACATTCAGTGCAATACCCATCAAAATACCATCCACTTTTTTCAAAGAAATGGAACAAATAATCCTAAAATTTGTATGGAACCAGAAGAGACCCCGAATAGCCAGAGGAATATTGAAAAAGAAAAGCAAAGCTGGCAGCATCACAATTCCGGACTTCCAGCTCTATTACAAAGCTGTCACCATCAAGACAGTATGGTACTGGCACAAAAACAGACACATAGATCAATGGAACAGAATCGAGAGCCCAGAAATGGACCCTCAACTCTATGGTCAACTTATCTTTGACAAAGCAGGAAAGAATGTCCAATGGAAAAAAAGACAGTCTCTTCAACAAATGGTGTTGGGAAAATTGGACAGCCACATGCAGAAGAATGAAACTGGACCATTTCCTTACACCACACACAAAAATAGACTCCAAATGGTTGAAAGACCTAAACGTGAGACAGTAGTCCATCAAAATCCTAAAGGAGAACACAGGCAGCAACCTCTTCGACCTCAGCCACAGCAACTTCTTCCTAGAAACATCGCCAAAGGCACGGGAAGCCAGGGCAAAAATGAACTATTGGGATTTCATCAAGATAAAAAGCTTTTGCACAGCAAAAGAAACAGTCCACAAAACCAAAAGACAACCGACAGAATGGGAGAAAATATTTGCAAATGACATATCAGATAAAGGGCTAGTATCCAAAATCTATAAAGAACTTATCAAACTCAACACCCAAAGAACAAATAATCCAATCAAGAAATGGGCAGAAGACATGAACAGACATTTCTCCAAAGAAGACATCCAAATGGCCAACAGGCACATGAAAAAGTGCTCAACATCGCTCGGCATCAGGGAAATCCAAATCAAAACCTCAATGAGATACCACCTCACACCAGTCAGAATGGCTAAAATTAACAAGTCAGGGAACGACAGATGTTGGCGGGGATGTGGAGAAAGGGGAACCCTCCTACACTGTTGGTGGGAATGCAAGCTGGTGCAACCACTCTGGAAAACAGTGTGGAGGTTCCTCAAACAGTTGAAATTAGAGCTACCTTTCGATCCAGCAATTGCACTACTGGGTATTTACCCCAAAGATACAAATGTAGGGACCCGAAGGGGTACGTGCACCCCAATGTTTATAGCAGCAATGTCCACAATAGCCAAACTGTGGAAAGAGCCAAGATGTCCATCGACAGATGAATGGATAAAGAAGACATGGCATATATACACAATGGAATATTATGCAGCCGTCAAAAGGAATGAGATCTTGCCATTTGCAACGACGTGGATGGAACTGGAGGGTGTTATGCTGAGTGAAATAAGTCAATCAGAGAAAGACATGTATCATATGACCTCACTGATATGAGGAATTCTTAATCTCAGGAAACAAACT
>NW_027397063.1:32573564-32594364 GCF_003265705.2 Callorhinus ursinus | reverse complement strand
ATGTCCATCGACAGATGAATGGCTAAAGAAGATGTGGTATATATACACAATAGAATATTATGGAGCCATCCAAAGGAATGAGATCTTGCCATTTGCAACGATGTGGATGGAACTGGAGGGTGTTATGCTTAGTGAAATAAGTCAATCAGAGAAAGACATGTATCATATGACCTCACTGATATGAGGAATTCTTAATCTCAGGAACAAACTGAGTGTTACTGGAGTGGTTGGGCGTGGGAGGGATGGGGTGGCTGAGTGATAGACATTGGGGAGGGTATGTGCTATGGTGAGCGCTGTGAATTGTGCAAGACTGTTGAATCACAGATCTGTACTTCTGAAACAAATAACACAACATATTTTAAGAAAAAAAGAAAAAGAATAAGATAGCAGGAGAGGAAGAATGAAGGGGAGTAAGTCAGAGGGGAGACGAACCATGAGAGATGATGGACTCTGAAAAACAAACTGAGGGTTCTAGAGGGGAGGAGGGTAGGGGGATGTGTTAGCCTGGTGATGGGTATTAAAGAGGGCACATTCTGCATGGAGCACTGGGTGTTATGAACAAACAATGAATCATGGAACACTACATCAAAAACAAATGATGTAATATATGGTGATTAACATAACAATTAAAAAAAAGAAACTGTAAAAAAAAAAAAAGTAATAAACCACCAGTGACTAAGATTTTGGAGTTATCAGAAATAAACTTTGCTACAAATTTGATTAAAATGTTCAAAACCAAAATAAATGAAATGATGAAGAATTTTATCAGATATATGACATCTAGAATGAGACAGATGAATATTGTAGTACTAAAAAAAGTACAATTTCTAAAAGTAAAAACTTAATAGATATGTTTAACAGAAGAAAAGAGGAATAGAAACTAGAATATTCTTCAGTAGAATGGAAAGCACAATCTATTTCTTTTTAAGGTCATTCTACTTGGTATTACTTCTTTTGTGAAAGAACTTGTTGAGTTTCTTATGACTGACTGTTCACTTTAGGTCTCAACATAAATATCACTTTTCAGAGAGACTCTCTGAAACCACCCTATTTTGGAAGGTTTCCTCCTACTTTACCTCCCTATCCATCATACTTTCCTCTCTGTTTCCTTCAAAACACGTGTCAGTGCAAAAAACTATACCCAATAAAAGTGATAAATGTAAAGACCTTTTTTTCCCTCTATGCATATGCTTAAACAAGTTACTTACCTTCTTCAAGTCCAGTTTTTCTTCAGATAAGGATGCTGATGCACAAGTTAAATATTGTTAAAGAGTAAATTAGTTAATACCTGTAAAGCACCTAGCTCAGAGTGAAGGCAGAGTTTTCATTTTATCCAAGAGTAAAACAACATGTTGAAAAGTTGTGGCTATTTGGGAAATTAACTAAAAACCCATGGAGTAGTTAATTTGAAAATAGCTGCATCATAGTGGAAACCATAATGGATCTGATGGCTGATGCCTTGGTTCTAGTTCTCATTCAAAACAGCTTACCTATGTAGTGGCATTTGTCTGTCAGTTTTTAGAATTATAAATTAAGAATGATGTATACACATCATTATCATGAAAAGGGTCCAATGTAAACTGAGTATTATCCTTAAATCTGCCTACAAAATGAACTGTTAACTCACAGACCATTCCTGATTTTTCAAACACTCTGGAGCTTCTATTGTCCAAAAATTGATGATCATTCCTCTTTTGAGGTTTGGTAATGTGTATATCAATAATATCTTTTTTGTTTTATTGTATCTTGATCAAATGGAGAAAGATATAGAAATGAGGTTCCTATCTGGGAGTTTGCCAAAATCACATTGATTTTATAATTAAATGTTATTTCCTACATGAAACATTTAATTCTCCAATTCTTGAGAATTGAAAATGGTGTTGTCAAGTTTAAAAAGAGAGTAAATCACCATTTGCTTCCTTAAATAAAATATTACTGAGGTTGGCTTGAGATCAACGAAAAGATCATCTATGGAAAGAACAACATTTTTCATTCACTGTCCTAAGCAGATATATGCGAAGCTAATTTTGGATTTTCTAAATCAGGGATCAACAAACATTTCCTAAAGTAAATATTTTAGGCTTATGGACCACGAGATCTCCGTGTTGGAACTACTCAACACTATCATTGTAGTTTAAAAAAGTGGTCATATACAAAATGTAAACAAGTGCGGATGGCTAGGATCTAATGAAACTTTATTTATGAAAAAAAGCAGCCAACCTCCCGTGTGTAATTTTTTTAACTCTTTGTTGTAAGTGATTAAGAAACTGCTATGATGAAAAATGAATGTATACACAAGAAAACACTTTGCCTTTTTAAGGAAAAATAGTTTATCACAAATCTATGACTTAGAAGTTTTTCTCGAAACTCTAATAAAGAAAAATGAAGGTTGATTCTTGCAGTGGAGACTTACTAACTTCTTATCATCCATTCATTTTTTCCCCCTGGACACACAGACTTTCTTTCAGTGAGATGTGGCCTGCATTTTGGCCAACAGAAATGGGCAAACATTTCTAAATATGTATCACTTTTAGTCTTGGGTCATAAAAAGCCCCTGTGTATCATCCTTACCTACTACATCCCTATCTGTCAGCCAGATGCAGAAGATCCAGTGAAACATTAAGACTCCAGGAGGTGAAGGAGCTCAAGACTCACTAAGGGATTACATGAAACAAAAGCCCCAGCCCTTTCCTGCCATCAACCGAACTTTATATGCATGCCAATTAACTTCCATTTTACCAGTTCACTGAAATAACAGAGCTGATATTTACCAAGTGGTGTTAACTAGCATAAAACATAAATTGGTTCAAGAAGCTCTAAATATGTAAAATTGACTTAATGGGTTGCTGGCAGCTGATGAGGACACAGATATAGCAGGCCTGATGACTGGAGACCCCTGATCTTCTGTGTTAAACATTTATAAAATGGAGGCCCAAATTACCTTAGGAGTAAGACCATGTGACGACTAGACAAGTGATTTCAGAGGAAGTGGCTGGAAAGGGTCAGAATATGTAGTTGGTTACTCTTAGCTGCCTCCAAAAAGGTATCAGAAGACAGAGATGAGCCCAGACACTGATTGGCTGGCTTTCGTGATGAGATCAAGGGCTTTACAGTTTGGAAAAGAAGATCAGTAGAGGTCAAGTAATAGATAAAACTGAAAAAAATAATTTGAGTGCCAAAGGCCCAGTAAGATTTCTCAGTTGATTCAGGTATTGAATCTTGCAGCAAAGATAGGATGATCAGATTAAGGGTGTTACCTGCTCACCTGAGACCACTTTTTTTTTTTAATAGCCTTAAATTATCTGCTATTAAAAAGAAGGAGAGGAGCGCCTGGGTGGCTCAGTCGTTGAGCTGAGCATCTGCCTTCGGCTTGGATCATGATCCCCAGGTCCTGGGATCGAGCCCCACATCGGGCTCCCTGCTCGGCGGGAAGCCTGCTTCTCCCTCTCCCACTCCCTTTGCTTGTGTTCCCTCTCTCGCTGTGTCTCTCTCTGTCAAATAAATAAATAAAATTAAATTAAAAAAAGGAGGAGAAAAGAGAAGGGGGGGAGAGAGAAATGAGGACGAGAACAAAAGAAAGAACGTGTGCTTGAACGTGATGTATAGAAAAAAGTTGGATGTGGTTACTGGCACATGAACCTGGATGGCAGGAAATAACTTCAAAGTGTCCTAATTTTGAAAGGGTTTTACTTCCAAAGAAACCACAAGCCTGGACCAAAACCTATTTTAGTGTCCAAAGCTTAAAACAACCTTTGGGCCCAAGAGCAGGAAGGAGACTGCAAGAGCTCTCCAGTCCCCAAAGGTGACAGTGATGAGCAAAGAGAACAATGAGAAGGTGGAGCTAGAAGCCTTGGAGAACACCTCCTAGAAATCAGAATCTAAGGTTGGGTTTGTCTCCCATTCCTCTTTTCCAAATGGGAAGCCACCACAAATCCACGAAATGAAAAGTTTCAAATAGTTCCAATTCAAAGAAAAAAAAAATGACCATTACCATATGTAGCAGTGATACAACTCACAAAATTGTCTATCTGTGTATGTGGGCATACACAGGTATGTGATTTCACACATATGCATACATATATAGCTTTTTGTTTTTAAAGCTAGTATTTGTTTATACTTTCTGGAGTTCACAGTCCATGATCTAATCTCAATAGGTGCAGCAAAGGCACTGGGCCTGTGTACTTGCCTTCGACACATCCCCAGTGAAATCCCTCAGCCCATGCACCTTCTCTCATAGGACTGTGCAAATCTTCCACTTTTGTCCGTGTTCTGTGAGGTGAGTAAAGCAAACCCTCAAATGAATCCATCAAAATCAAGTAAGCTTTGGTCCCAACTCTGCTTTGTCAATCCTCATACAAAACTACCTTCGAAGTGTTTGCTCAGTTATAGCTTGCAATACTTAAGATTTACTCTTTATAAAAATCAAGTATATCAACTTAATATGTTTGTAAATGGAAGCAAAACAGTAACTTCAATATTTTCTTTCATCAGCATAATAGGAAAAAAATGCCTTATCTTAGTTTATGGAAAAAAATATAACTCAGCTCACCTACTGAATTTAATGCAGAAGAGCACTTTTGATATTACCAATTACCCAGACATAAAATATATTTTTAATTCCTTTATAGTGACTGAACATCTTGGATAATTAAGAATTAATGACCTGAAAAAATAGCAGAAACTCAAGTAAGTATATTATTTATTTTTATCCCTCTTTGGATTGTATACTTAAAGTGACTTATAAATTTTACTATCATTTAAGGTAAAAAGAATGATTTTCACTTCAAAATTCTCAAGTTCAAATCCCAGAATATTAGAAATCCAGGGATTCCATATTATATATTATACTTTGTAATGGTGTGGATACAGAAAATAATTAGGAAAAGCTGATGTATTTCTACAAAATGTTTGTCTAAAATATATTTATACTTTGCATTTGCAAATATAAATTTAAATAAAGCCCTTTTTAATCTGACACTAAAAAAGAAAAGCACCACTGATTCTGAGGCTTTTATCCTTGCATGTAATGCTGTGTTTTATTTTTTTAGATGTTTTCACAAACAAGCCAATCCAAATGACTATTAAATAATGTTGGAACAAGAGCTAAGATTTAATCCACAAAAGCATATACTTAATATTTACCAGTTGCATTGAATCAGAACACTTCTAGGATGTGAATCACAGGAATGTCCAATATTATCTCTTGGAGCTTTGGGCAGAAAACTCTCTGGATCAGGTCCAGAATTCACTTTCTCTCATCTTTTTTTCTTTGCTTTGGTTGTAGTCTGATGTGCTTGAAAAGCAAAAGATGGCTAAGTGTCAGTGAAACTAGACTCATTTTCTGGCTTCAAATTTTTAGGTGGCTTTTGGAACACTACATCAAAAACTAATGATGTAATGTAAGGTGATTAACATAACATAATAAAATTTTTAAAAAGTCACCACATTTTAAAAAGCAAATGAGAACAAAATAGAAACACCTCATGGATTTAAAGCTCATCTCATACAACAGATGACAAGAGCCAATGGAATAAGCTTCATGAACACAGCGCAGCGAGAAAAGTAAACGCAAGGATAAATGCATGCTTACCTTAGATGCCACATGACAGTGCACTGAGATCCTTGACAGGTGATAAAGACACAACTTGGCAAAATCAGCAATTATTTTTGGCACCTTCAAAAGAGGTACTGAAGCAGAAAAATCTGTCCAAGAATTAATCTGTAGCTGCACAACACAGTGCTCCATCATCTGGGGGCTCTGATACAAAGCGCAGTCAGGTATGTGGAAGAGCCTTAAATATCGCACCATCAAAATAAATTTTTAACAACTGAGCAAAGAACAGATATCAATTAATAGGTGTTGTATGTAAACACAGACAGATTTTTTTATGTGTATTTTATTTTTGCCTTTAATAACCCCAAGAATAAAATTGAATTTACTAACAAAATATCTTTGAGAAATCTTATTGCATGCAACTCAAAATAATTTCGTAGTTTTCAGCAGCAGAGCTTTTTTTCCGACAGGATTCACTGCTATTAAGTGATTCTGTGCACCAATTCAAGTGTTCAGTGAAGCCCTGCTTGGCTTGGATGCCAAACCATATGTATCAGTCACTCTTGTCATGATGAATTAGATATTGCCTCAATTTTCCAGTTTCCACAAAAGCAAATACTTATATATAGGTATAGGATATCCTGTCCATAATGCTGCCTTGCATACATTAAAATATGTTATCATTTCAGGAGGAATAATCAAATTATTTCCTTTTACAATAACCCCTGGTCTAGTTTTTTTTAAGATTTTATTTATTTATTTGACAGAGAGAGACACAGCGAGAGAGGGATCACAAGCAGGGGGAGTGGGAGAGAGAGAAGCAGGCTTCGAACCCAGGACCCTGGGAGCATGACCTGAGCTGAAGGCAGACGCTTAACGACTGAGCCACCCAGGCACCCCCATCCCCTAGTCTAGTTTTAATCAAGTTGTTGATGCTTCACCTTGATGTCCAGTAAGCCTTTTAACAAAAAAGAAAAGGAAGACAATTACTTTTAGTAAAAATGTATAGAATCACAAATATATAGCAAATCGATTTTTTAAGTGAAAAAGATATGTCATTGGTATGATTTTTTTGGTATTATAATTTGTTTCACTAAAAATAATTTCCTTTTGCAAAAACTAATCAGGTGTTAGTTATATCTTTTTTGCTTTCTTTTTCTCCTAAGTGAATCTTTATTGTTTTGGGTACCTAAAAATATCCATCTCTCAGGATTAAATCCAACAATGAAATAACAAAAATTGTCACTTCATGCTTTTAAATGCACTGATAAATCCTACACTTGATTTTTTTTTCAAAGGGCTTAACAACTGACATTCAAGAGATTAAATGTTTAAAGCTATTTCTTCTTCATCTACTATTTTTTAAGTTACACATTCTATTTCCAAATTAATTTTTCCTTGTTTTTCTCCTCAAACCATTGAGAATTATTTTATAGACATAAAGGAACCAACAACTCAAAAAATATCTCATGCAATGTTGTCTAAGCCCTTGGACTCACACTTCAGTGTCTGTGTGAGACCTCTAAACTGAGCCAAAAATGCAGGATAAAATCTCAGATTTCCTCATATGAGAGTCTTACCCAAATCAATTGAAACTGCTCAAGGGTAATCAAGTGTACAACTGGAGTTAATAATTTTCATTTAGCTGTAATATCATTGCTTTCTGAATGCTGGCCCCCTGCCTTGTGTATTATGTATTTTTGTTATGCTTAGCTTGCTTAAAAATCATAAATTTGAGTCATTTGTAACTCAATATCATAACTAGAAAATATTCACTCTTCACTCTCATCTTGACCCCAATCTCTGACTTCTTATATTTAGGCTTCCTTTGTCTTTCCAAGTAACTAGGTCAGTATTTTAAGTAAAACTGACAACCATCCTAAAATCCCTCGTCTCTGAACTGACCGTTTGTTTCTTCACCGAATCCTTAGGAAACATGACTGGCCTCTTCCTCCCCAATAGCCAGCTGCTAAGCATTGTTGGAGCAAATTATCATCTCAGCCATTTGGGCCTTCCAGAAATTCATGCTGCATAGCCAAGACTACTGGTCGAAAATCTTAATGATGCTCCATAAGGGAAGGGTTCAAGGTTGACTTGCCTGTTCTCTTCACTGCTGTAGCCCCATAGCCTGGAACAGAATGTCCTACTTTGTGGGTACTCAGTAAATATTTGATACATCAATACTTTGCTACTGTTCAAATCACCTCTGATTTTTTCTATCTCCACCACCCTTCACTCTCAAGACCATTCAATATGTGCTACCATTTCTTCCTCTCTTTTCTTTAAATCACAAACATTTTGTGGTGAGACAAGTTAGAATTACTCCTATTGGAAAGCTTCCAATTTCTCTGCAAATTTTCTCAACATAGCCTCACTACTTGTATGTACCTTCACCTTTATCTTCTCTATCCCTGGTCTCTTAAGAAAGTCCAAAGTCTAGGGATGCCTGAGTGAACTGGGTTGGTTAAGCATCTGACTCTTGATCTCAGTCTAGGTCTTGATCTCAGGGTCATGAATTTGAACCCCACATTGGGCTCCATGCTGGGCTTGGAGCCTACTTAAAAAAAAAAGTCCAAAGTCTGAAACTCTATTTTGCTACCCTAATCCATGTTGTCTTCACTTTCATTTTTTTTTCTTCCTCACTCTTAACTCCACAGAAGCAAACAGTCATAAGAATTACAATGTAACTTACAGGTCATCTGGTCCATCCTTCTCATTTGATCAATGATATAACCAAAACAGAGAAGATGAGTGGAATATTTAAGGTCAGAGACAAAACAGTCGCAAGACCAGGATTAGAAGGAGTGTTCCAGACACCTGTCCTGGCTTCTTCTTACTATGCCACTTCAATTATCCCATCTTACTCTCCCACTGCTTCTCTTTTTTTCTGAAATAGCATCTAATGAAGACTACAACCAGCCAGAGAAGGCTCTCCCAAAGAAATAGCATTTAAGTACAGCCTCAAAGAATAAAGACATATTAACCTCGTGGTGATGGCACAAAGCAACTTACAGGAAAGCAAGCAGTCCAGAGCCTGGAAGCTATAAAGAACTGATGGTGCAGAACATCGTGGGAAATGAAACAGCCAAATTCTAAAGTCCTTCTATGCCATGCTAAACAACTGACAATTTTGTTGAATACACTAGCAAGCCATTGAAGTAGGTATAGTAAAGTAGCAGCAAGATCATATTATTGTTTAGATAGATGCTCCTTAGAGACATATGAAGGAAGAACTGGAGTAGAGGTTGATAAAACATAAACGATGCCACCTACATGTGTGTACAAGTTATTTGGCATTAACAGGTTATCACAATTTTATTATCTTCAAATAAATTTAAAAGCCTAAGAAACTATTTTCTCTCTCAAAAACTTTGAACATTTTAAAGTACTATTCCTTGTTTAATTATAAAACTGTGTAATTATCTACAGATAATGATGCTGAAATAATTAGAATAAAAGTGGGTGAAAAATTTCAGTGTTTTGCTTGTTTGGTTACTTTGGAAATAATCTGGTTTCATACAGATGTAACACATACATTTATTTTTGAACAGTTCAAGTGAACAGACCCGTCTGCTTCTTTCATGCTATAAAGTTTGTTAATATTTCTCTATTCTTATGAGGTTACTTTGCTTCTAAGGAACATTTATGTGACTTCACCTTTAAGGTAATTTTCTGACAACAAAATCTAAATATTCTCTTACTTCCTTTCCAATTCTTAGTCTCTTACAGGCAGTAAAGTGTGAAGTTTTTTACATTTTTAAAATGGCTGATCTCAGCTGAATTCTGCTCCCAAATAAAAATTCAGAAAATAATCTCATCTCAATGTCAATTTAATGTAATCAGACCTTCTCCAAACGCACCCTTGTACTAGCCTCTAGTCCTCAAATTCACAAGTGTAATATCTTACTCCCAAATGTGGCTGCACATCAAAATCATATGCACAGCTTTTTTTTTTTTTTTTTTTTAAGGAGGCTCCACACCCAGCATGGAACCCAACATGGGGCTTGAACTCATGACCCTGAAATCAAGACCCGAGCTAAGATCAAGAAGTAGAAGCTCAACCGATTTAGCCACCCAGGTGTCCCTCATTTGCAAAACCTCTCAAACATGCAGATTTCTGAGCCCCAGTAAAGACCTAGTGAACCAGAATCTCCACAAGTGAAGCAGGGAATCTGTGTGTTTAACAACACAGGAGGCTACGGCATAAGGTGGGATCCCTCCCTGGTGGGCATGACAATGGCCATCTCCACCCAAGAGTTAGCAGAACCATGGCATGTTAGGCAGGTAACTCTTGCCTGTTGCCAAACTAGGTACCAAGGTGTTCTGTGTCAAAGGTTGCAATCCCTTGGGGGTTGCCAAACCTCTGGGGGTTGGGGTGGCTGGCCATGAAAAGGAGAAACTGAGTCCCTTGTTTCATGAATACGCCTACGTGGGTGGGGTCAGGAGTCGAGAGTCCAGACACTTATGAGGATTGGCACTCGCCAGGGGAGTATCCTGTCCAGAAGGAAAGGACATTAAATGGCAAATTAAAAAAACAAAAACAAAAACAAAAACACGGCAACAAAGCAAAACAGAGAGACTATGGAAAAGGGGGAAAACTTCTATATTTCAGTACTTTTGAGGACACTTTTTCTTTCCTGCTTGTCAAACAACACCCCTATGTTTTCATTTTTCACAGTGGACCCTGCAATTTATGTAGTCAGCCCTTCCTGGCATTGATGTCTTGTTATTTCCAACTGGGTCTTGCATTAGCACAACTTTCTGAGATACAGCTACAGGTTTGGGGAATGGGGGCTAATTTTCGCAAAGCTATCACAGTATTAACAATGAAAGAACAAATTTCCACTGGTCAATTCTCCCAACTCAACTACCCATTTGACAAGGTGCAGGGGTGCAGGGGGGAGCTTATAATGTTTTCCTTTAATGATAATTTGTATAATATAAATTGCATTTCTCTAAAATGGCTTATTTGAAAATCAGCGAATATACAGCAATAAATTCTTCAAAGTTCCAAAACTGGCAAGTCATTTTTTTCAGTGTGTGTTCCATGAAAAGTCATTGCCTTTAAAAGAGTACACACACAAAAAGATTCTCTAGCTTTTCTTTGTACAGAGTCGTTAACATGCCAATGTACTTTGCGATTCTCCAAAGAGGATACCACCTCATATATCCTCTCTTCTAAGAATTACCATTTTTTCTCCACATACAGACATTTTGAAATAAAGATCTATCTCAAAATTACATGTACATTTACTGTAACATTTCTATTTTTCAAAATCAAAAGTCTGTTCTTAAGTCTATAATGTATCTTAAGATTAGTTCCATTTATTTTTTAGAGTATAATTTTCAAACAGTAAAATTTGCACTTTTTAGTGTACAAGCTTACAAGTTTTGACAAATATATACAGTTGTGAAAACAACAATACAATCAGGATGTAGAACAAATTAACCCATATCTCCCCCCCAAGCTCCAGGTCCTGGCCACTATTGATTAATTCTCTTTTTACATAGTTTTGCCCTTTTCAGACAATGATACAAATGGAATTATACAGTATCTAGCCTGTTAGGTCTAGCTTCTTTCACTTAGCTTAAAGCATTTGAGATTCATCCACATTGTTGTGTAAGACAGTAGCCACTGAAGTAAAGAGCTTTATGACTGGAAATGGCATGCATATTTTTCTGCCAGGCCTTTAGCATGGGGTTTGTGTTAATCTAGCCAGTTTGGGTGGTATTATTATTATGTTTACCTTCAGTGTACCACAGTTTTCAAATTTCTCTCGTTTAGCTTATATTTTAGGTGGAAACTCTGTTACCAAAGAATTTTTGTCAATGTTGCTTCACACTCGGTGTCAGACTCTTACTTGGCACTGTGCCTCCTTTCTCTTGTCCCCTCTCCCCAGACTAGATCATTGTTAGTTATTATTCCAGCATTTATTGGCAGCATGGTGGGGTGCAGAGCAGGGGTAGAGGAAATTCTCTGTTGATCTGATTTAACCTCCGTCTGAAGCAGGCACTGTGGCCTAGGGGTGAAGAATTCTCAGTGATTTTCCCTCTCCCAACCTTTAATTGTCTAGGATGTATTCATATCCCTGCCTCCCACACCCCCAGAGAGGATGCTTTTCTGTTCCCTTCCCCCAGCTGCAGTGGTCTTTTACCCCAGCCACAGAGATGGCAATGTTTGCTGCCTTTCCTGCAGCATAGTAGGGCTTTTGTTCCCAAGGGGTAGTTGGATTCCGGTGGGCTTTGTGCCTTACCAGCAACAGCTCCTATTCCTGTCCCCCAAGCACTCTGCCTTCTCAGGACTCTTGTTTTGCTCAAATGTTTCTTATGAGCACCTGGCGAGGTACATGGACAAGAGCCCTTGAGGGACAGTTGATTCACTTTGTGTTGTTAGCTCTTATGGGTTCCAATTTTTTTTTTTTTTTTTGGTGGGAAGAAGGCAAATTGCATTCATTCATTCATTTTGCTTTTTTAAAATTGAAGTACAGTTGACAAATATTAGTTTCAGTCGTACAACATGGTCATTCAACAACTCTCCACATTATGAAATGCTCACCATGATAAAGGCAGTTACCACCTGTCACCATACAAAGTGATTACAATGTTATTGACTCTATTCCCTACATTGTCCATTTCATCCCTATGGCTTACTTATTTTGTAACTGGAAGTTTGTACTTCTTAATTCTAGGAGTTCTAAATTTTCATTTAGTCCACACATAGCCTTTAGCAATTTGTTGACATTTTAGCTGAATTCTTCTTACCAGCTTGTATGGTGCTTGGCAGAATCTGCCCCAGGTAAGCAGTACTGTGCTCCCTTTTTCTTTGGAGCAACTGTATTTTCATGGACTTGGGATCATTTGGTTGTCCTGCATTCTCAGGTCTCTATTGGAAGAATGGGAGCAATGTTCTTTTTAGCTTTCTAATTCCTCTGAAGAAGCCAGAAGTCTTGATTGAGCTTAAAAACTAAGATAAATAGCAGTATTTTGCATTCCCTTCCTAATTCTACCATTGAAATAATTTTGGGATACTAATCTGCTAAGGAATATATTTTAGAATTTATTTTGCTATCTATAGTATCTATTAGAAAAAAATATTTTAGTAGCAACTTATTCTAATACTGATTCATATAAAATTTATATTAAGGTAAAAAAAGTCTTGTAGAAAATTCTATGTAGAATTTTTCATTATCTCTAAACAGTGGGAGGGGACAAGTTTATAGGAGAGAGTAATCAAAGAAAAATATGGTATTCAGTGAGCAAATAGCATCCTGCTTGCTTTTACCTGGTGATAAGTGATGGCCAGCCCTGCTGCACTGAAGCCTGTAGTAGGGCAGGTTACAAGGAGAGAAACAGGAGGCTGTAAGTAACTATAGCACTGCAAGGATTTCCCTTTGTTGTAGTGAGGTGAACTTCTGGTTTGGGATTTCTCCTTCCTGATGGATTCCTCACAACCGGCACAGCACTGAGCCTCCAGAATTATTGGTGCATCCCCAGAATGAACAAGGGAGGCATGAGTGATTCTATTCACTGTTTTCTTGACCTTGTGTTTGTCCTCTGCACAGCTTGTTCTGGGTTTGACGGTAAACGAAGGCGATAGCTACCTTAACAAATCATCACGTAACACTCATCCTCAACATTGAACCTACATAACTCACATGTATATACATTTTGAAATATTTTTGTTGCTGATTTTAGTAGACTTTTGGGAACGTTATCAGTAAAGAAAAATATGAACAGGCAGTTGCTTAATGTTTTTAAACTCTAAATATATTTCCTCTAATTTCCTGGCAATAGTTAGGCTGATACTTAAATTTTTGACTATAAGAGCATTTTGATTCCCATTTTATTTCTTTTCTACCTTTCTCATTACCTGAGCATAAATAAAATGCTTTCAAATTGCCTGCCTTTTATTATAGCTGAGGAACTGAAAGAAAGACAAGCTGAAAAAATATAAAAACATATGCTAAATATATAAAAATATAGATATATCAATACATATGTAATATATAAATATTGTATATTATTTGATATAACGTTATTAAACATGTTAACTCAATATATAATTAAAAGATTTTAAATATTTAATACAATAAATATACACAAATGATGGCGACTGGGTGGCTCAGTTGGTTGAGCACCCGACTCTTGGTTTTGGCTCAAGTGGTGATCTCAGGATTGTGAGATCGAGCCCCCCATGGGGCTCTGTGCCTAGTCCAGTGTCTGCTTAACATTCTTCCGCCCTCCCCCTCCACCCTTCCAACTCTCCTGCTCAGGCATTCTCTCCCTCTGTCTCTCTAAAATTTAAATAAATAAATAAAATATTTTTAAAAATAAATAAATAAATATACACAAATACAAATGTATAAAATACAAAGGTATAAAAAAGAAAAAATATGTAGAGTCATACAAGTATCCCCGCTCTTCAAAAGTGTATGTTACTCCACTTTGCTTTTAAAAAGACCTACATTAGTATGTTTTTGCTAACCAAAAGAAATCCAGATAGGATTTTTGCTTTTATAGAAAAAAGGCAAAAAGTGAAAGTAACATGTAGCATTTGTTTTGCAGGCAGGTCCTTATAGAGGCAGCATGCACCCCTAACAGCAAGAGTGGCATCACCAAGCTCCTTCCCCAGGAACTACACTCAGCAGCTCAGCATCAAGCTGCCATAGCTGTGAGCATCAGTGCTTTATCTCAATTTATTTTGTGCATCTGTTAGCAAGATGTATGAGAAAAGCCTAAGAGGGTTTTTTGGGGGTCAAAAAAATTTCCATATAAAATAACAGTAACTGCTTCTTTGCTTTACGCCCACCATTTTGGCTTACAAAAACTTTTCTGGGGGGGGGCGCCTGGGTGGATCAGTCCTTAAGCATCTGCCTTCAGCTCAGGTCCTGATCTCAGGGTCCTGGGATCGAGCCCCGCATCCGGCTCCCTGCTCGGTGGGAAGTCTGCTTCTCCCTCTCCCACTCCCCCTGCCTGTGTTCCCTCTCTCGCTGTGTCTCTCTCTGTCAAATAAATAAATAAAATTTTTAAAAAATCTTAAAAAAAAACACACCTTTCGTAGGAATGCTCCACTTTCAGATAGCAGGGGAAACCTATATATTGACATATGTTCTGTGTAATTCCTGCATCTTTTGTTTCTTACATAAAGACTACTGCACTGAAGACACCTTCATTTATTCTAATCCATTCATTCATAGTGACCCAAATCATATTCCAGCAAAGGCTTAACAGAGGAAGTCTTTGATGGGGGGTGAGGAGTTCCTGGTGCAGTTTTGCTGGTTCCCAGTACCCAGAGCAATATTTGAGTACAAATAAATCAAAGAAATGGTCGCTTTCAAGATGAGTCCATATACTCTATTGTTACTTATTTTCAAATAGTTTCCAAATATCACTACTTTTTGCACATTTTTTCCCCTTTGAGCTTTCAGATTTTCAAGGAATGATTAATCCACACTCATTATGTGCTTTTTCTTGCAGAGCACAGATGTAAACACTAAATCCCAAGGTGACATTCTCCTTTTTAAGGGTGAAATTGAATCACAGACATAATTATCTTCAAGTCCTACATAAACAGCAACTGCTCTCCAAATTTGGTAAGTAGAAGCATTTTTACACTTAAAACTGTGTCTATTTATGCATTTAATAGTACACAGTGGTTTGTTTTGGCTTTCCAAATTAATGTAGTAACTTCTGAACACAGAGATCTTGAGGCATTTGTATCTTGTAATAAAGTCACAGATGGTTTCCTGGGTTGGTACTCAAGCAAATTGTTTCTGTTTATGCCTTCAGTACAAGATGGCAGTTATCATTAACTCACACACACACACACACACACACACAACACAAATAAATTACAACGAGTGCTAGGAAGAAAGTTGTGAAAGATTACATTAGAAACAGAGTACCATCTATTATGTACAATTTTTCACATTTAGCTATCTGAATGGCTGATATGTGCTAGGCATTGATCTAGATGTAATAATGTCTATTGTGTCCTTTGATCTTCACAAAATTCCTTTGAGTAACAACTGTTTCCATTTTATGGCTGAGCCATGTGAAATTTGGAGAAAATTGTTTACTTAAGTTCACACAACTACTAATTGACATTGTTGAAAGTTTTATTAGGCTTCTCTAATCTGAAAACCAATCTTATTTGAGGTCATGTGAGGAAAGCTAATACAAGACAGAAAAACATAGTAGCTGGGGCGCCTGGGTGGCTCAGTTGGTTAAGCGTCTGCCTTCAGCTCAGGTCAGGATCCCATAATCTTAGAATAGAGCCCCATGTCAGACTCCCTGCTCTATGGGAAGTTGGCTTCTCTCTCTCCCTCTGCCCCTTCCCCCAGCATGTGTTCGCTCTCTTTCTCTCTCTTTCTCTCTCTCAAAAAAATAATAAAACCTTTTTTTTTTTTTAGTTTTCATGTTTTTTTTTTATTTTTTTACTGTTATGTTAATCACCATATATTACATAATTTGTTTTGGTGTAGTGTTCCATGATTCATTGTTTGTGCATAACACCCAGTGCTCCACGCAGAATGTGCCCTCTTTAATACCCATCACCAGGCTAACCCATCCCCCCACCCTCCTCCCCTCTAGAACCCTCAGTTTGTTTTTCAGAGTCCATCATCTCTCCTGGTTCGTCTCCCCCTCTGACTTACTCCCCTTCATTCTTCCTCTCCTGCTATCTTCTTCTTTTTCTTTTTTCTTAAAATATGTTGCGTTATTTGTTTCAGAAGTACAGATCTGTGATTCAACAGTCTTACACAATTCACAGCACTCACCATAGCACATATCTTCCCCAATGTCCATCACCCAGCCACCCCCTCCCTCCCCCCCCTCAACACCCCCGCAACCCTCAGTTTGTTCCTGAGATTAAGAATTCCTCATATCAGTGAGGTCATATGATACATAAAACCTTTATTTAAAAATGTATTTAAAGTTAAATTGGGGATAAGGTGTTGTTTCTCTAGCTTTATTCTCATATATCTAAAATATTTTGTGATATCTGCCCCATCCAGATAGCTATAGAGAATAATACAGATAGGGGGCACCTGGGCGGCTCAGTCAGTTAAGCTTCTGACTCTTGATTTCAGCTCAGGGCTTGATCTCAGGGTCATGGGTTCAAGCCCCACGTTGGGCTCCATGCTGGACCTGCAGCCTACTTAAAAAAAAAAAAAATGAACAATACAGATAGGATTCTTTAACTATGAATACAATAAAAACTTTGTAAAACTTCTCAAAGACCCAAGTTCTATAATGAGAATCTAAATGACATATTATTTGTTTGTGTAAAATGAATTATATAATAGATGTTATCATCTGTCTGGATCCTGCACACAAAGCCTTGATGATAACCCTTACTTGATGTGAATCAGAAAATAATTTATTTCCAGTTGTATCCTCTTCTGACTGGTCTGTTCAGGGCTGACCCTTTGTTGCCTCAAGGCCTACAGAACTTATCACCAGTAGATTTTACTCTTTGCTAATTAATCTTGGCTTTGATTTTCTGAACTTACAAGTGAAGCATGCTGAGTATGTTATCCTTCTTCGGCAGTAGTTCTTCACCCCTTTCTGACTTCTGGATTTGAACCTCATCAGAGACTGTCTGTGGGCTGCTACATACAGGAGAGAGATTTTACACGTTTTGAGGAAACGGGACTCTTGCCTTTTGGAAGTAAATTTCTGATTGCTGAGCACCATGTCAGGGCATAAGTAACCCTCTGTACGCCCTGGAAATAGATGGTATAAAAGTTATCATTCATGCCATAGCATTTGTGGATTGTAAATTTCATATAGCTTTGTCTTCTAAAAAAATCAGCATCAGGGGAACAATCTCAATTCCAATAATGTTTTCATATTGAGCAATTATTTTCTTTATATAATCTTAAGATAAGAAGACTACAGACTTCAATTACAGAAAATGTGTAGTATCTTTACTATTAATTCACATATCTTGCAAGAATATAAGATGGTGTTTTTTCATAGTATCTGGCAGATTTGAGTCTTTTGTTTGTTTTTCACATATTCTGAATTTCTGCTAATGTCTAAAAGTTAACTGTGAAATCCTTGGGGCTAGAATTTGGGGGACTTTTATATTTCATGTGTAAAATGCAAAGTACATTTTTTGGAGTTCTATAAGTGAATATATTTTAACAAACAAACAAAAAGACTGACACTATGGTTCATCAAAGCTGTCTTGTAAAAGAACTTCCTGAAGGCAAAGATGATGATGCTACAAAGGGAGATCATGTAGTCTTTAATTAAAAACAGGCAGTGTATCTGCCTTGTACTGTTCTTTACTTGTAAGCAAGTCAATGACTTGATTATGTAATTGCTTTAGATCCTTACAAGTATATATGTTATGATTTGGTTTACATCACAGCCTCTGTGATTTTGAGCTTTTTTAAAAACATGTTCTACTAATTCTGCTTCCTTTCATTTGCCTTAATTTTTATATTGGGTTTACAGCCACACCAGCAACACTAATTTTTAATAATGCACAAAGATACATGAGTAATGTATTATGTCAAATTAACACAAAAAGTCTAGTGCTATTTATTCCTCCCCATAGTTCATTTTAATTAAAAATGTATTCCTAAATACTTCCTTGATTAGGAACTAATGCTCTATTAATTTGAAACACATCTACTGAGAACAGAGTAAATTCAGAGAGAGGAACTGACATTACATGAAACATAACTTATCACCCTGAAGAATACATTATGCCACTGTTCACAATGCATGAAGGTTTTCCATTATGCATTAAAATGCACAATGCAAGCATAATGACAGATTTGGGGAAAAGGCTGAAGCAAAGAAAACTCATGAGGAATACTGTGCAGGTATGTATGCCAATGGTAGAAAAACATTTACAATTTGCACTACCAAGAGAAAAATAAGCATGATGGGTGAATAGATGTTCCACAGAAATGTTTTCTAAAATGTAGTCTGATTTTTTTTAGTGACGAAAAACTTACATCAATTTATCAGTGACTCTCTTAAGATTCACTGAACACCAATTGTATGTTAAACATTCAAAACTTTGGATGAGTGGGTGCCTGGGTGGCTCAGTCGTTGGGCATCTGCCTTTGGCTCAGGTCATGATCCCAGAGTCTTGGGATCAAGCCCCACATCGGACTCCCTGCTCAGTGGGAAGCCTGCTTCTCCCTCTCCCACTCCCCCTGCTTGTGTTCCCTCTCAAGCTGTGTCTCTCTGTCAAATAAATAAATAAAATCTTAAAAAAATAAAAAACTTTGGAAAAGTAAAAAAAAACTAAGAAAGCCAATTTCATCCATCAGGGTGTTTACAGTCAAACCAAAGAGACAAACAGCAACATTTGACAACCTTAAAATGTTTACAAATAAGCATTTTCAAATGGAAAATTTTAAAAATTACTGAGAACTGGGGTGCCTGGGTGGCTCAGTTGGTTAAGCATCCAACTCTTGATTTCAGCTCAGGTCATGATCTCAGGGTTGTAGTATTGAGTCCAATGTCGGGCTCCACGCTAGGCATGAAGCCTGTTTAAGATTCTTTGCCTCCTTCTCCCTCTGTCTCTGTTTTTCTATCTGTCTCTCTAGCTCAAAAAAAATTTTTTTTTAAATATTATTTGCTGAGAACTTAAAGGGGTAGGTCTCAAGCTAGAATATGAAATTCAATGAGAACTTTCTATTAAGTGAGAAGAGAAACAAAGCTATACCACCTGTAGCATAATGTCCAAATCAAATTAAGAATTCAATAGATTACTGAGGAAGGGAAATGAAAAGACATGTGATGGAAAATATGCTTTCTATAGAGGAAGAAAGTCAGTGCCAATGAAATAGGCTAGATGATGTGGGGAATAAGTAACTGAGGAATCAGAGTGTTCACTGTTGATATGTGGACTTTAATATTAAAATAAAATATCATAGTAATCATACTAAAACTGATGTACTACTACAAGACTAAGGACACTGTATAAAAGAAAAGTATGGCTCATGTGAATGCAACCAATGAATAATTTTAGAACCACTAACCAAGGAATCTTTGAGGAACAGCCTGAAATATGTAAATATGCAGCAGTCATGTTATTTTCCTCAGGTTACTTATTAGAGAAAAAGAGAAGAGAAGAGGTATAGTAGGGAAGTCCCACCCATCACAAAAATATGTCTCTACACTGAGTGGTACACTATGCTATGGTAAGAAATTACGGCTTCATTGAAAACCTCTCCTGATCAGGAAAAAAAAAAAATCATTGGCAGGATAGGATGGAGAGAGGAAGTTATTTCTGACCATGAATTGAAGATTCAAGTATTTTTTATTTACTCTGCAAGTAGCCTCAGCCCTGGTTGCATGTATTTTGTTTCATTTAAGTTTTTACTGTAAACTGAAGTATATAAACATATTTTATAATAATCAAAATAATTATCATTTTAATAAAAACAAAAAATTCTAATTCTTTCTCCATATGCATACACAAAGCTCATAAGACAGATGCTGATACCTCCAGCTCAGAATTGAAAAAAAATAAAGTTTGAAAGGTTTAAGTAATCTGCAAAGAAAAACAGCCAGAGTGAAGACATCAGGTGTCAATTCCATGTTTTCTAATTCCAAATCATGATCTGGAATATATTTGAAAACTCAACTTTGTTTAAATTTAAATTATAAAAGTGAGTCAAGAGAGAAAAGGAAGAAAGGAAGGAGGGAGGAAAGAAGGAAGCAAGGAAGGAAGGAAAAGAAAGAAAAGATAAATAAATTAGTATAGCTCTTAATTGTTGGTTGAAATCTATTTTAGTTGGTATATTTGGTAAGCAATTTTGTCATCAAGTTATACTATAGAATATATCCATCCACTGTGTCTCATCACACTGACTTCACTGTTGCAAATTTATAGTAATTCTTGAAAACAGGCATTGAGAATCCTCTTTTTTAAAATTTGTGACTATTCGAATTCATTTCCTTTTCCAGAAAATTTTAGAATCAGTAGTCAACTCTACAAATTATAAATATGCATGTACATAAATAAATATATATAAACATATATACACATACATACATATATATAAACACATACACATATATATGTATATATGTGTCTTGCTAGGATCAATAATGGGATAATTGACATATTAATAATACTGAATCCTTGCCAGACGGCTTCCCGGGGGAATTCTATCAGACATTTCAAGAAGAATTAATACCTATTCTCCTGAAACTGTTCCAAAAAATAGAAATGGAAGGGAAACTTCCAAACTCATAAAATGAGTTTGGAAG
>NW_027397063.1:32559597-32573464 GCF_003265705.2 Callorhinus ursinus | reverse complement strand
AATAATACTGAATCCTTCAATCCATATATACGGCATTATTTCTCCATTTATTTAGATTTTCTTTAATTGCTTTCATCTGAGTTCTCTAGTTTTCAGCCTATAAATTGGGCACATATGTCTTTAGATTTATACTTTAATATTTCTCTCTTTTTTAGTGCTATCTCTAATAGTACTTTTTAAAAATTTAATTTCTAATTACTCATTCTAAAAGAAATCCAAAATTAATTTTTTTAAACTGAGTTTTTTATAGACATTTTGGGATTTTCTTGGGCGCCTGGGTGGGTCAGTCATTAAGCGTTTGCCTTTGGCTCAGGTCATGATCCCAGCGTCCTGGGATCGAGTCCCACATCAGGCTTTCTGCTCGGCAGGAAGCCTGCTTCTCCCTCTTCCACTCCCCTGCTTGTGTTCCTGCTCTCGCTCTCTCTTTCTCTGTCAAATAAATAAATAAAATCTTTTAAAAAAAAGAAATTTGGGGATTTTCTTTATAGACAATCATGACATCAGTGAGCAGACAGTTTTATTTCTCCTTTTCTAATCTGTGCCTTTTTCTTTCTTTTTCTGAAAAGATGGTGAAGCATAGGATCCCTATTATGGTGTTGAATAGGGAACATGAGATCAGTGTAAGTCTTTTTTTTCCAATCTACCACAGAGGCATATGAGGTTAGCTGTAGTCTTTTGTTTTCATTGTTTTGTTTTACAAGATGCCTTTTATCAGGCTAGAGAAACTGTCTTCTCTCTTAGTTTGCTAAGAATTTTTATAAAGAATGGATATTGAATTTTGCCAATTTTTGTTTATATCTATTAAGTTGATCCTCTATTTTTTTTCTCATTCAGTTTGTTGAAATCATGAATTATATTACTTAATTATGTTTCTATCTGTTTGGCTTCTGAATGCTAAATCAAACTTGAATTCCTAAGATCACCACTTAAGCTGATGTATTATCCTTTTCATTTATTGCTGCTTTAAAGTCACTAATATCTTGTTGAGGTAATTTGAATCTGTGTTCACAAGGGATATTATTCCATAGATTTATTTTCTTGTTATGTCTTTGTATGATTTTGGTATCAGAGCAGTAATGACCAGATAAAGTAAGTTAGGAAGTGCTTCAGCTTATGATACTTTCTGGAACACTTTATATAGAACCAAAATAATTTGTTCCTTAAACATTTGCAAGAACATCATTGAAGCTATCTGGTCTGATTTTCTTGGCTTTTGATTTTAGGTGTTTTGTTTTTTGTAATCTTTTTTGAGTAAAGCTTTTAACAACAAATTCAATTATTTAATAGATACAGATTATTTATTCTAGATGAACTCTGATAACTCTTTTTTGATGTATCTGTCAATTATGTCTAAGATGTCAAATTTTTTGACATGGAATTGTTTAAAATATTGCCAAATCAATCTTTTAAGATCTTAAGGGTTGTTGGTGATGTATACTTTATTATTCTGTATGTTGGAAATATGTGTCTCTGTTTCTTTATAAGTCTGGCTTAGGTTTTTTAATTTTGTTTTGGGTTTTTTTGTTTTGTTTTGTTTTGTTTTCCTTAGGAAGATGGTGGAGGAGGGGACCCTAGTTTCATCTGGTCCCTGGAATTCAGCTATATAGCTATCAAATCATTCTGAATACCTGTGAACTCAACTGAAGATCTACGAAAAGAATTGCTGCAATTCTACAAATAGGAAAATGACCACTTTTAGCAAGGTAAGAAGTGCAGAGAAATGAATCTGAGGCAATATATCAGAAGATAAAACATGGGGAGAGGGAGCCTCCATCAGCCAGCTACCAGAAATTGATATAGCAGTGGAGCACAAAATCAGAACTTTTAAAAATTTGCTCAGTAGGGGACATCCCTGCCTGAAAGATGCTCAGGTGGTGAAGCAGGGCAAAATCCTAGGTGGGAAAGCATGATCTCAGGATTCTCAGGGTCACAGAAAGAACGGGGGTGCTGGGTGTGGCAGAGTTCCCTAGCATTGGAGCAGAGAAGCCAGTTGCAAGCAGTGAGCCCAGGAATGAGCTTTTTGCTTGGTCTTGCCATAAACTGTGAACCATGGCGAGGTCAGGTGACTGCTCTCCAAGCAGGGGCCCAGCAAGTGGCAGAACTGCAAGGAGACCCCTCACCCTCCCCAGGGAGGGGCAGTGCAAGTGCATGCCACAGGAGTCTGCAGAGTTTGGAGACTGTAAATGGAGTCACATGCCTGAGATAGAAATGCTTGGTCACATGCTGGGTGAACACAGAACGTGAGCAGAAACCAGGGAGACAAAAGTGATTGACGTTTTTTTCTGTGAGAATTCACTGACGGGTTGGGGGGAGGTGCGAATTTTCAGCTCCCAGGCTGGAGATTGGGGCACAGCCACTTTCATCTTCTAAAGTGGTAATGAAACCCTTCAGAGAACAAAAGCCACATAGAGCAATCCAGAGCTGCTTACAGTGAGCCCAGCCCCCTGGAAAGGGGTGGTGCAGTTCTGCCCAAGGCAAAGACACCTGAAAATCAGCACAGCTGGCCCCTCCCCCAGAAGACTGGCAGGAATAGCCAGCTAATACCAAGTTTACTGATTACACAGAATTGCAAAACTCCAGCACTAGGGGAAAATAGTATACAGAATTCGAGGTTTTTTTCTCATGATTCTTCAGTCTTTCAGTCTAAAATTTCTTTTTTTTTCTTTTTTTTCTTTTTTTCCTTTTCAACTAGTTTCATATTTATCAACTCTTTTTTAAGTTTTTTTTAATTTTCATTTTAACATTTACATTTTATATATATAGTCTTCATTTTTGGCTTCCTTTCATTGTACTCAGTTTTATTTTTGTATATATATATGTAAGTTTTTCATTCTTTTCAATTTTGGGATCTAGTTTCCTCTAACAAACAGACCAAAATACACACAGAACTTAGTGTATTATTCTGTTCTGCCCACCTGTTTTATTATATTCTCTTTTTGTTTCCTTTTTTTTCTTTTTGGTTTCTGACCTCTTTTGATTTTTTTAGTGTATATTTTGCTGGGATCACAGTTGATATTTTTGTATCTTGTTCTCTCATTCATCTATTCTTCTCTGGACAAAATGACAATACAGAAAAACACCCCAGAAAAAAGAACAAGTGGCAGTACTTACTGCCAGAGACTTATTCAATATGGATATAATTAAGATGTCAGAGCTAGAATTCAGAACAAAGATTATAAAGATACTAGCTGGGTTTGAAAATAGCATAGAAGACACTAGAGAATCGCTTTCTGGAGAAATAAAATAACTAAAATCTGATCAGGTCAAAATCAGAAAGGATATTACTCAGATGCAATAAAAAATGGAGGCTCTAACTGCTGGGATAAATGAGGCAGAAGAGAGAATCAGTGATACTGAAGATAAAGTGATGGAGAATAAAGCTGAGAAAAAGAGAGATAAACAACTATTGAATCACAAGGGGAGGATTTGAGACATCAACGATACCATAAATTAGAAACAACAGTAGAATAATTGCGGCCCCAGAGGAAGAGGAAAGAGAGAGAAGGCCAGAAGGTGTATTTGAGCAAGTTATACCTGAGAACTTCCCTAATCTGGAGAAGAAAACAGGCATTCACCTCTAGGAGGCACAGAGAACCTCTCTCAAAATCAATAAAAGTAGGTCAACACCTCAACATATAATAGTGAAGCTTCAAATTTCAGAAACAAAGAAAAAAATCCTGAAAGCAGGTCGAGACAAGAGGTCCTTAGCCTAGAGTGGAAACATAAGGCTGGCAGCAGACCCATCCACAGAGACCTGGCAGACCAGAAAGGACTGGCATGATATATTCAGGGTGCTAAATGAGAAAAATATGCAACCAAGAATACTTTATCCAGCAAGACTGTCATTCAGAATAGAAGAAAAGATAAAGAGCTTCCAGGACAAACATAAACTAAAAGAATTTGTGATCACTAAACCAGCCCTGCAAGAAATATTAAAGGGGATCCTTTAAGTGAAGAGAGACTCCAAAGGTAACATAGACCAGAAAGGAACAGAGACAATATACTGAAACAGTGGCTTTACAGGTAATACAATGGCACTAAATTCATATCTTTCAATAGTTACTCTGAATGTAAATAGACTAAATGCTCCAATCAAAAGACACAGGGTATCAGATTCTATAAAAAAGCAAGACCATCAATATGCTCTCTACAAGAGACTCATTTTAGACCCAAAGACACCTCCAGATCGAGAGTGAGGGGGGTGGAGGACCATCTATCATGCTAATGGACATCAAAAGAAAGTTCAGGTAGCAATCCTTATATCAGACAAAATAGATTTTAAACCAAAGACTGTAATGAGAGATGAAGTAGGACACTGTATCATAATTAAAGGGTCTATCCAACAAGATCTAACAATTGTAAATATTTATGCCCTTAACACAGGAGCATCCAATTATACAAACAAATTAATAACAAAATTAAAGAAACACATTGAAAATAAAATAACAGTAGGGGACTTTAAACCCCACTCACTGCAATGGACAGATCATCTAAGCAGAAGATGAACAAGGAAACAAGGGCTTTGAATGACACACTGGACCAGATGGACTTAACAGATATATTCAGAGCATTCCATCCTAAAGCAACAGAATACACATTCTTCTTGAGTTCACATGGAACATTCTCCAGAATAGATCACATAGGGTCACAAATCAGGTCTCAACTGGTACCAAAAGATTGGAATTATTTCCTGCATTTTTCAGACCACAGTGTTTTAAAACTTGAACTCAATCAGAAGAGGAAATCTGGAAGGAAAACAAATGCATGGAGGTTAAATAACATCCTATTAAAGAATTAATGGGTCAACCAGGAAATTAAAGAGGAATTAAAAAAAATTCATGGAAACAAATGAAAATGAAAACACAACTGTTCAAAACCTTTGGGATGTAGCAAAGGTGGTATTAAGAGGGAAGTACATAGCAATACAAGCCTTTCTCAAGAAATAAGAAAAGTCTCAAATACACAGCCTAACCTTACACCTAAAGGAACTGGAAGGAGAACAGCAAATCAAAACTAAACCCACCAGGAGAAGAGAATTAATAAAGATCAGAGCACAAATCAATGAAATAGAAACCAAAAGAACAGTAGAACAGATCACTGAAACTAGGAGCTGGTTCTTTGAAAGAATTAGTAAGATCGATAAACTCCTAGTCAGACTTACCAAGAAGAAAAATGAAAGGACACAAATTAATAAAATCATGAATGGAAAAGGGAGAGATCACAGCCAACACTGAAGAAATACAAATATTTATAAAAACATATTATAAGCAACGATATGCCAAGAAATTAGGCAATCTGGAAGAAATGGATGCATTCCTAGAAACATACAAACTACCAAAACTGAAACTGGAAGAAATAGAAAACTTGAACAGACCCATAACCAGCAAGGAACTTGAAGCAATAATCAAAAATCTCCCAACAAACAAGAGCCCAGGGCTGGATGGCTTCCTAGGGGAATTCTACAAAACATTTAAGGAAGAATTAATACCTATTTTCTGAAACTGTTCCAAAGAAATAGAAATGAAGGAAAACTTCCAAACTCTTTCTATGAGGCCAGAATTACCTTAATCCCAAAACCAGACAAAGACCCCACCAAAAAGGAGAATTACAGACCAATATCCATGATGAACATGGATGCAAAAATTCTCACCAAGATACAAGCCAATAGGATCCAACAGTACATTAAAAGGATTATTCACCATAACGAAGTGGGATTTATTTCTGGACTGCAAGCATAGTTCAGCATCCAAAAATCAATCAATCTGATACAATACATTAATAAAAGAAAGGACAAGAACATATGATCCTCTCAATAGATGCAGAAAAAACATTTGACAAAGTATGGCATCCTTTCATGATTAAAACTCTCTACAGTGTAGGGATACAGGGAACATAACTCAATATCATAAAAGTCATATATGAAAAGCCAACAGCAAATATCTTTCTCAGAGGGGAAAAACTGAGACCTTTCCCCTAAGGTCAGGAACACAGCAGGGATGTTCACTATCACCACTGCTGTTAAAAATAGTACTAGAAGTCCGAGCCTCAGCAATCAGACAACAAAAAGAAATAAAAGGCATCCAAATCAGTGAAGAAGAAGTCAAACTCTCACTCTTTGCAAATGACATAATACTCTATGTGGAAAACCAGAAAGACTCCACCCCAAAATTTCTGGAACTCATACAGGAATTCAGCAAAGTGGCAGGATATAAAATCAATGCACAGAAATCAGTTGCATTTCTATACACTAATAATGAGACAGAAGAAAGAGAAATTAAGTAGTTGATCCCATTTACAATTGTACCCAAAACCATAAGATACCTAGGAATAAACCTAACCAAAGAGGCAAAGGATCTGTATTCAGAAAACTATAGAACACTCATTAAAGAAATGGAGGAAGACACAAAGAAATAGAAAAACGTCCTATGCTCATGGATTGGAAGAACAAATATTATTAAAAGGTCTGTGCTTCCCAGAGCAATTTTTTTTATTATGTTATGTTAATCACCATACATTACCTCACTAGTTTTTGATGTAGTGTTCCATGATTCATTGTTTGCATGTAACACCCAGTGCTCCATTCAGTACGTGCCCTCTTTAATACCCATCACCAGGCTAACCCATCCCCCTACCCCCCTCCCCTCTAGAACCCTCAGTTTGTTTCTCAGAGTCCACAGTCTCTCATGGTTTGTCTCCCCCTCCGATTTCCCCCCCTTCATTAGCAATCTACACATTCAATGCAATACCTATAAAAATACCTTCAACATTTTTCACAGAGCTGGAACAAATAATCCTAAAATTTGTATAAACCAGAAAAGACCCTAAAGAGCCAAAGGAAAGTTGAAAACGGAAACTAAACCTGGTGGCACCACAATTCTGGACTTCAAGCTCTATTACAGAGCTCTAATCAAAAAGACAGTATGGGACTGGCATAAAAACAGACATATAAGTCAGTGGAACAGAATACAGAACCCATAAATGGACCCTCAACTCTATGGTCAACTAATCTTCAACAAGCAGGAAAGAATGTCCAATGGAAAAGATAATATCTTCAACAAATGGTATTGGGAATATTCGACAGCCACAAGCAGAAGAATGAAACTGGACCATTTTCTTACACCATACATAAAAATAAACTCAAAATGGATGAAAGACCTAAATATGAGACAGGAATCCATCAAAATCCTAAAAGAGAACACAGGCAGCAACCTCTTTGACCTCGGCCATAGCAACTTCTGGCAAGACATGTCTCCAAAGGCAAGGGAAACAAAAGCAAAAATGAGCTATGGGGACATCATCAAGATAAAAAACTTTTTCACAGCAAAGGAAACAGTCAACAAAACCAAAAGACAACGACAAAATGGAAGAAGATATTTGCAAATGACATATCAGATAAAGGGTAAATATCTAAAGTCTATAAAAAATTTATCAAACTCAACAGCCAAAGAACAAATAATCCAATCAGGAAATGGGCAGAAGACATGAACAGACATTTCTACAAAGAAGACAACCAAATGGCCAACAGACACATGAAAAAATGCTCAACATCACTCAGCATCAGGGATATAGAAGTCAAAACCACAGTGAAATGCCACTTCACACCAGTCAGAACGGCTAAAATTAAGTCAGGAAATGACAAATGTTGACAAGGATGTGGAAAAAGGGGAACCCTCTTACACTGTTGGTGGGGATGCAAGCTGGTACAGCCACTCTGGAAAACAGTATGGAGGTTCCTCAGAAAGTTGAAAATAGAGCAATTGTACTACTAGGGATTTACCCCAAAGATACAAATGTAGTGATCCAAAGGGGCACCTTCACCCCAATGTTTATAGCAGCAATGTCCACAAGAGCCAAACTATGGAAAGAACCCAGACGTCCATTAACTGACGAATGGATAAAAAAGAAGTGGTATATATACACAATAGAATATTACTCAGCCATCAAAAAAATGAAATCTTGCCATTTGCAATGACATGGATGGAACTAGAGGGCATTATGCTAAGCGAAATAAGTCAATCAGAGAAAGACAATTATGATTTCACTCATATATGGAATTTAAGAAACAAAAAAGAGGAGGATAGAGGAAGGGAGAGAAAAATCAAACAAGACAAATCAGATAGGGAGACAAACCAAAAGACTATTAACCATAGGAAACAAACTAAGTGTTGATGGAGGGGATGGGTGTGGGGGGATGGGGTGGCTGGGTGATGGACATTGGGGAGGGTATGTGTTGTGATGAGCACTGGGTGTATATACAACTGATGAGTTACTGAATTAAATAGTTGATATTTTTAAAGACTCAACTTTGATTTCTTTTTTTTGCTCTATTCTTTTTCAGTACTCATTTTCACTGATCTCTGCACTTAGTTCTTATCATTATTATCACCTTACTTATGCTTTATTTGGGTTTAACTTCCTTTTCTATTTTTATTTCTTAAAATTATAAATTAATTTGATATGACTTCTTTTCTCATGTAAGCATTTAATGCTGTAAAAGTCTTCTAAATATGGCTTCATGCTGTAAATTTTAATATAGGTGTCTTCTTTTACTTCAAAATGTTTTCTAATTTCTAATGTGACTTTTGCTTTGACCCTTGGGTTATTTATAGGTGCCATACATAATATTAAAATATTTGTGTATTTTTTGGCTATCTTTCTGTTATTGATGTCTAGTTAAATTTATATGTGGTCATAACACATACTCTGTGATTTCAATTCTTTTAACTATGTTAAGTTTTGGTCTTTGGTGAATGAATGTTCCATGTATACTTAAAAGGAAAGTGTATTCTGTTGATGGTTGTATTATTTTATAAGTTGCATTTGGTCAATTTGATAGTTTGCATTGTTTTTATAGATCTTCTTATACATTTTCTGTCTTCTTGTTCTATCATTCCAAAAAAGGAAGTTTTTTGTAACTTCCAACCTCCATCTAAAATCGTGGATTTGTCTATTTCTTCTTTCAGTTCTACCAGTTTTTGCTTAAGGAATTTTGAAACTCTACTGTTAGGGACATATACATTTAGGATTGTTGTGTCTTCTTGAAAAAGTGACCTTTTTATTTTATATAAGATGTCTTTTTTTTAATTCCTGCTAATAGTTCTTCTAAAGTCTATTTTGACTAATATTAATATAGCTACTACAATTTTCTGTTAACTAGTGCTTACGAGGTATACCTCTTTCCAACATTTTACTTTATATGTATCTGCAGCTTTGTATTTAAAGTTGCTTTCAGGGGAAGGGCGGAAGTATACAGCTGAGTCTTGCCTTTTTAATCCAATCTGGCAACCTCCATCTTTTAACTGTTATGTTTATGTCATTTATATTTAATGCAACTTCTGATGTGACTAGATTTAAATCTACAATCCTAATATTTGTTTTCTATTCAGTTTATTTTTTTCTTTATTCCTTTTGTCCACCTATATACCTACTTTGGGATTAATTTAGCTTATTTTATGATTTCATGCTATCTTCAATAATGACCAATTTTTATAACTATTATTTTTATTTTCAATTGCTCTTGTGTTACAGTATTTATCTTTAATTAATTAATCTAACTTCAAATGATGTTATAACATATCAAGTACAATACAAAGAAACATGCTTACAATGGTATACTACTAATTCCCCTTATTTTATGCTATTACTATCATGCATTTTACTTTTATATATTCTATAAGCTCATATTATTACCATTTTTGCTTTAGACATTTTATTATTTTCAGTTATTTAAAACTCCTTGTGTCTGTTTTCCCCAAGGTTTCTATATTCTAACAACCACTTCCACTCAGCCTTGAACACTTCACTAAAAATTATACCTGATTTCTTACCTACCTGTATGACACTCGGAATCTCTTCCTAAACTCTACCAAAGGTGAGTCAAAGCTCATTCCCCATCCCCTCTTAGAGAAGTACAACTTTCTTTAGATTTCAGACTACTTATTTACTCTGCATCCTATCTATGATGGGTTTATGAAAAGTTACAGCTTTGTAATTTCTCCTTTTTTCTCTTGTTAGATTGGTAGCAATGCTCTTTGTTTTTTCTACATCCTATGTGGAAGCAGATTACCTACAATTGAAATTAAAAAAAAAAACAGATGTTGCCAACAAAAAAAGTATTCATTTTGAGTTTATTACTTAGTGCATTAGTATATACACTGTAGAGGAAATTAGTTTGTTACTTAAGTTATAATTATATTTCATGGAATACTATATTTTAAACTGTTTTATAGTTTTGTCATTTACTTATCTGTGTTCTATAATTAGAATAAATCATTCAATTGATAGAGGTTATTGAAGTGAATTGGCAGCATGGTATAAACATATAGAGAGCAAATCCATTTCAAATGTTTATTCAGCAAATAATTATTCAAGCCCACAATTGAAAGTTAGGGTTTTGATGTGATAAAGACTGTTTAAACTCCTTCTCCTGATGACCAGCGATTCATTTTAAGTTGTGTATTCAAAATATAGAATAGATTTGTTGATATTTGTGACATATTATGAAGAAAAATAATTAAGACACTTGAATAGAGTATCATTTACAAAAAGAAAATAAACTAAACCATATATCTTAGAAAGTGAATACTAGACACAGAGCAATAATACATAATACATATAATAAGTATTTTCAAAGAAATAAGAATTAATATTAGTACTGAAGAACCAACAGGAAGACATTGTGTGTCAATTTTAGAGCAAGAGTTGAAAATTAAAGGAATTTTGAGGAATTCATTAGCAGGTATGTGCAAGGGTTCTAGTTAGGTCTAAAGAGACTGGAACAGTCTATTACCATAAACTTTTGAAACAGACCAGCAAAAATTTCTTTCTAGGACATGGCTCCACATTGAGAAGAAATTAATGAGAATAAGATTTAAAAAAGAATCAGAACAGATAATATAGAAGGAAAGATAAGAGACTTTATTGAAGGAGCATACCAGAGATAGGCAATCTCAGAAATCAAATCACCATATTTTTGAAGACTATATAAAAACAACAGAAAACAAAGCTCTATTAAGTTAGAAAAGCTATCCTGAACTGGCTTCCTTTTAAACATCCAGAAAAATCAATTTCACATAACAATGAGCAATGGGAAAGGTTTATGGCTCAAAACCCTTAAAATGTTATTATAAGGAAAAAGAGAATAAGTAGCAAAATAGCATATCTACAGAAACTAAAAGCATACCTTAAAGATAGGAATACAAAACTGATCAAAACTATGTTTAAATCAATGAGTTTATAGTGATACTATGGGGGGAGTATAATTGCTCACTTTTTTAAAATTTTATTTTATTACATTATATTAATCACCATACATTATATCATTAGTTTTTGATGTAGTGTTCCAGGATTCATTGTTTGCATATAACAGCCAGTGCTCAATGCAGAAGGTGCCCTCTTTAATACCCATCACCAGGCTAACCTACCCCCCACCCCCCTCCCCTCTAGAACCCTCAGTTTGTTTCTCATAGTCTCTCATGGTTCGTCTCCGCCTCTAATTTCCCCCTCTTCATTTTTCCCCTCCTACTATCTTCTTTTTTTTTTTAAACATATAATGTATTATTTGTTTCAGGGGTACAGGTCTGTGATTCAACAGTCTTACGCAATTCACAACGCTCACTATAGCACATACTCTCCCCAATGTCTATCACCCAGCCACCCCATCTCTCCCACCCCCACCACTCCAGCAACCCTCACTTTGTTTCCTGAGATTAAGAATTCCTCATATCAGTGAAATCATATGATACATGTCTTTCTCTGATTGACTTATTTCGCTTAGCATAATACCCTCTTCCTAGAAACACTGCCAAAGGCAAGGGAAAAGGGCAAAAATGAACTATTGGGACTTCATCAAGATAAAAAGCTTTAGCACAGCAAAGGAAACAGTCAATAAAACCAAAACACAACCGGCAGAATGGGAGAATATATTTGCAAATGACATAACAGATAAAGGGCTAGTATCCAAAATCTATAAAGAGCTTATCAAACTCAACACCCAAAGAACAAATAATCCAATCAGGAAATGGGCAGAAGACATGAACAGACATTCTTCCAAAGAAGACATCCAAATGGCCAACAGACACATGAAAAAATGTTCAACATCACTCAGCATCAGGGAAATCCAAATCAAAACCTCAATGAGATACCACCTCACACCCGTCAGAATGACTAAAACTAACAAGTCAGGAAACAACAGATGTTGGCGAGGATGCAGAGAAAGGGGAACCCTCCTACACTGTTGGTGGGAATGCAAGTTGGTGCAGCCACTCCAGAAAACAATATGGAGGTTCCTCAAAAAGTTGAAAATAATTGTTCACTTTTGAAGTGAACAATTTATTATTTTGAAAGTTCATTGTTACAGAACCTGGACTGGATCGCCCGACCAAGTGGCACTTGGAGATCTTGGAGGATAGGAGGTTTATTTAATGATGGCAGACTCAGAGGAGAGTGGTCTCCAAAGGTCTGAGCCCTGAATACAAACAAAGGGGGCAATTTATACACTTCTACGTCTGCATACTTGGCACTTTTGATGTGTGGGTGAAGCAGGTCAGGGAGAAGAACCCAGAAGAGCCCCGGGGCAAGGACTGGGAATCTCTTGCTGGCTTGGTTGGCCATATTAAGGCACAGATTTTCCTTATCATTCCCCCCTTTGATTCCCCTTTAATCACCTAGTTTAGAGGGCATCATTTTCATCTTCTAATGGGTGATAGTGAGTAAGGGGTAACTGGAGTCTGATTCTAGCAATTTGAGTAGTGATAAACCTAGTAAGGGCATTAAAAATACAAGGACAAAATGCTACTATGAGAAGCAATAGGAGGGGACCAATGAGGGGGGCAAAAAAGGGAACCATTCTGAGAGGGTATCCCATCAAATTGTCCACTGGAGTGTTTCCCACCAGTGATGTACTCATTCCTGTAATTGGGTCAGAGTTTCTTGGACCACCCCTGACTCATTAGCATAGACAACATTCCCCCTATAAGAAGAGGCAGACCCCCACCTGCACTGTCATGAGCAAATCTAGCCCGCACCTGTTTTGGAGGACCAATGAGGCCAGTGAATCCAGTTGGCCCTGCTGGGCCAGGGCTGACTGAGTGAGGGTGGAAAAATCCACTGTGAGTTTTTGAGTTAACCCCTGGTACTGAACCTGAGGCATCCTGACACCAGTGGCGCCGAGGGCAACACCTGATGTGGCCAACAGGCTCACAATAAGAGGGATGGCCACAGGGGAGCAGCAAGGGCAGCTAGGGGACTCCATATGAGTGGGGCATCACTCCCAGGGAGGACTGAAAGATCGGGTAAGAGACTGACAAGCATGCATGATTGATCACATGGGGTGATGCAGATGTATACACCTTGATCACAAGCCAGAAAAGTGTTGTTAGGCGCACAGACTCAACTGTGGCCCATGATGGGAGAGGAAGAGTTGCCATTCAGAGGTACTAGAGCCAGAAAGGGATAATCTGAGGTTCCCGATGCTGAGGTGGGAGGCGACATGGTAGATTGGTTGAAGATGACACCTAGGTATTGGACGGGACCGGGCTTTATACAGATCCAGCAGTTAGATGCTAGGGGTGGATTTGAGTGGTTTTTCAGAGTCCATCTTCTCTCCTGGTTCGTCTCCCCCTCTGACTTACTCCCCTTCATTCCTCCTCTCCTGCTATCTTCTTCTTTTTCTTTTTTCTTAAAATATGTTGTGTAATTTGTTTCAGAAGTACAGATCTGTGATTCAACAGTCTTACACAATTCACAGCGCTCACCGTAGCACATACACTCCCCAATGTCTATCACCCAGCCACCCCATCCCTCCCACCCCCGACCACTCCAGCTACTAGGACCATTCGAAGATCGGAAGAGCGTCGAATGGTCCTAG
>NW_027397063.1:32503266-32559497 GCF_003265705.2 Callorhinus ursinus | reverse complement strand
ATCAGTGAGGTCATATGATACATGTCTTTCTCTGATTGACTTATTTCACTAAGCATAACACCCTCCAGTTCTATCCACGTCGTTGCAAATGGCAAGATCTCATTCCTTTGGCTTGCTGCATAATATTCCATTGTGTATATATACCACTTCTTCTTTATCCATTCATCTGTCGATGGACATCTTGGCTCTTTCCACAGTTTGGCTATTGTGGACATTGCTGCTATAAACATTGGGGTGCACGTACCCCTTCGGGTCCCTACATTTGTATCTTTGGGGTAAATACCCATAGTGCAATTGCTGGATCGAATGGTAGCTCTAATTTCAACTGTTTGAGGAACCTCCATACTGTTTTCCAGAGGGGTTGCACCAGCTTGCATTCCCACCAACAGTGTAGGAGGGTTCCCCTTTCTCCACATCCCCGCCAACATCTGTCGTTCCCTGACTTGTTAATTTTAGCAATTCTGACGGGTGTGAGGTGGTATCCCATTGAGGTTTTGATTTGGATTTCCCTGATGCCGAGCGATGTTGAGCACTTTTTCATGTGCCTGTTGGCCATTTGGATGTCTTCTTTGGAAAAATGTCTGTTCATGTCTTCTGCCCATTTCTTGATTGGATTATTTGTTCTTTGGGTGTTGAGTTTGATAAGTTCTTTATAGATTTTGGATACTAGCCCTTTATCTGATATGTCATTTGCAAATATTTTCTCCCATTCTGTCGGTTGTCTTTTGGTTTTGTGGACTGTTTCTTTTGCTGTGCAAAAGCTTTTTATCTTGATGAAATCCCAATAGTTCATTTTTGCCCTGGCTTCCCATGCTTTTGGTGATGATTCTAGGAAGAAGTTGCTGCGGCTGAGGTCGAAGAGGTTGCTGCCTGTGTTCTCCTTTACGATTTTGATGGACTACTGTCTCACGTTTAGGTCTTTCAACCATTTGGAGTCTATTTTTGTGTGTGGTGTAAGGAAATGGTCCAGTTTCATTCTTCTGCATGTGGCTGTCCAATTTTCCCAACACCATTTGTTGAAGAGACTGTCTTTTTTTCCATTGGACATTCTTTCCTGCTTTGTCAAAGATAAGTTGACCATAGAGTTGAGGGTCCATTTCTGGGCTCTCGATTCTGTTCCATTGATCTATGTGCCTGTTTTTGTGCCAGTACCATACTGTCTTGATGATGACAGCTTTGTAATAGAGCCTGAAGTCCGGAATTGTGATGCCGCCAGCTTTGCTTTTCTTTTTCAATATTCCTCTGGCTATTCGGGGTCTCTTCTGGTTCCATACAAATTTTAGGATTATTTGTTCCATTTCTTTGAAAAAAGTGGATGGTATTTTGATGGGGATTGCATTGAATGTGTAGATTGCTCTAGGTAGCATTGACATCTTCACAATGTTGGTTCTCCCAACCCATGAGCATGGAACGTTTTTCCACTTCTTTGTGTCTTCTTCAATTTCTTTCCTGAGTATTTTATAGTTTTCTGAGTACAGATCCTTTGCCTCTTTAGTTAAATTTATTCCTAGGTATCTTATGGTTTTGGGTGCAATTGTGAATGGGATCGACTCCTTGATTTGTCTCTCTTCTGTCTTGTTGTTGGTGTATAGGAATGCCACTGATTTCTGTGCATTGATTTTATAGCCTGCTACTTGACTGAATTCCTCTATGAGTTCTAGCAGTTTTGGGGTGGAGTCTTTTGGGTTTTCCACATACAGTATCATATCATCTGCAAAGAGTGAGAGTTTGACTTCCTCTTTGCCGATTTGGATGCCTCTGATTTCTTTTTGTTGTCTGATTGCTGTGGCTAGGACTTCTAATACTATGTTGAATAGCAGTGGTGAGAGTGGACATCCCTGCCGCGTTCCTGACCTTAGGGGAAAGGCTCTCAGCCTTTCCCCATTGAGAATGATACTCGCTGTAGGTTTTTCATAGATGGCTTTTATGATATTGAGGTATGTACCCTCTATCCCTATACTCTGAAGAGTTTTGATCAAGAAAGGATGCTGTACTTTGTCAAATGCTTTTTCTGCATCTATTGAGAGGATCATATGATTCTTGTTCTTTCTTTTGTTAATGTATTGTATCACGTTGATTGATTTGCGGATGTTGAACCAGCCTTGCAGCCCAGGAATAAATCCCACTTGGTCATGGTGAATAATCCTTTTAATGTACTGTTGGATCCTATTGGCTAGTATTTTGGTGAGAATTTTTGCATCCATGTTCATCAAGGATATTGGTCTGTAATTCTCCTTCTTGATGGGATCTTTGTCTGGTTTTGGGATCAAGGTAACGGTGGCCTCATAAAATGAATTTGGAAGTTTTCCTTCCATTTCTATTTTTTGGAACAGTTTCAGGAGAATAGGTATTAATTCTTCTTTAAATGTCTGATAGAATTCCCCTGGGAAGCCATCGGGCCCTGGGCTTTTGTTTCTTGGGAGATTTTTGATGACTGCTTCAATTTCCTTAGTGGTTATAAGTCTGTTCAGGTTTTCTATTTCTTCCTGGTTTAGTGTTGGTAGTTGATACAGCTCTAGGAATGTACCCATTTCTTCCAGGTTATCTAATTTGCTGGCATAGAGTTGCTCATAATATGTTCTTATAATTGTTTGTATTTCTTTGGTGTTGGTTGTGATCTCTCCTCTTTCATTCATGATTTTGTTGATTTGGGTCCTTTCTCTTTTCTTTTTGATCAGTCTGGCCAGGGGTTTATCAATCTTGTTAATTCTTTCAAAGAACCAGCTCCTAGTTTTGTTGATCTGTTCTACTGTTCTTTTGGTTTCTAGTTCATTGATTTCTGCTCTGATCTTTATTATTTCTCTTCTCCTGCTGGGTTTAGGCTTTATTTGCTGTTCTTTCTCCAGCTCCTTTAGGTGTAGGGTTAGGTTGTGTATTTGAGACCTTTCTTGTTTCTTGAGAAAGGCTTATATTGGTATATACTTTCCTCTCAGGACTGCCTTTGCTGTATCCCAAAGATTTTGGACAGTTGTGTTTTCATTTTCATTGGTTTCCATGAATTTTTTTAATTCTTCTTTAATTTCCTGGTTGACCCATTCATTCTTTAGTAGGATGCTCTTTAGCCTCCATGTATTTGAGTTCTTTCCGACTTTCCTCTTGTGATTGAGGTCTAGTTTCAAAGCACTGGGGTCTGAAAATATGCAGGGAATGATCCCAATCTTTTGGTACCAGTTGAGACCTGATTTGTGACCTAGGATGTGATCAATTCTGGACAATGTTCCATGGGCTCTAGAGAAGAATGTGTCTTCCGTTGCTTTGGGATGGAATGTTCTGAATATGTCTGTGAAGTCCATTTGGTCCAGTGTGTCATTTAAAGTCTTTATTTCCTTGTTGATCTTTTGCTTAGATGATCTGTCCATTTCAGTCAGGGGGGTGTTAAAGTCCCCCACTATTATTGTATTGTTGTCAATGTGTTTCTTTGCTTTTGTTATTAATTGCCTTATATAATTGGCTGCTCCTATGTTCGGGGCATAGATATTTACAATTGTTAGATCTTCTTGTTGGATAGACCCTTTAAGTAGGATATAGTGTCCTTCCTCATCTCTTATTACAGTTTTTGTTTTAAGATCTAGTTTGTCTGATATAAGGATTGCCACCCCAGCTTTCTTTTGGTGTCCATTAGCATGGTAAATGGTTTTCCACCCCTCACTCTCAATCTGGGGGTGTCTTTGGGTCTAAAATGAGTCTCTTGCAGACAGCATATTGATGGGTCTTGTTTTTTAATCCAATCTGATAGCCTGTGTCTTTTGATTGGGGCATTTAGCCCATTTACATTCAGGGTAACTATTGAGAGGTATGAATTTAGTGCCATTCTATTACCTGTAAGGTGACTGTTAACTGTCTGTTGTCTGTGTTCGTTTCTGCTCTTTGCTGCTTTTAGGTTCTCTCTTTGCTTAGAGGACCCCTCTCAATATTTCTTGGAGGGCTGGTTTCGTGTTTGCAAATTCCTTTAGTTTTTGTTTGTTCTGGAAGCTTATGTCAATTCAATAGAATTGAAAAGCTTCTATTTTCAATGACAGCCTAGCTGGATATAGTATTCTTGGCTGCATATTTTTCTCGTTTAGTGCTCTGAAGTTATCTTGCCAGTCCTTTCTGGCCTGCCAGGTCTCTGTGGATAGGTCTGTTGCCAATCTAATATTTTTACCATTGTAGGTTACATATCTCTTCTCCCGAGCTGCTTTCAGGATTTTCTCTTTGTCTCTGAGACTCGTAAGTTTTACTATTAGATGTCGGGGTGTTGACTTATTATTATTGATTTTGAGAGGGGTTCTCTGTGCCTCCTGGATTTTGATGCCTGTTTCCTTCCTCACATTAGGGAAGTTCTCTGCTATTATTTGCTCCAATATACCTTCTGCCCCTCTCTCTCTTTCTTCTTCTTCTGGGATCCCAATTATTCTAATGTTGTTTCATCTTATCGTATCACTTATCTCTCGAATTTTGCCCTCGTAATCCTGTAGTTGTTTCTCCCTCTTTTTCTCAGCCTCTTTATTTCCCATCATTTGGTCTTCTATATCACTGATTCTCTCTTCTGCCTCATTTATCCTAGCAGTTAGTGCCCCCATTTTTGATTGCACCTCATCAATAGCCTTTTTGATTTCGACTTGGTTAGATTTTAGTTCTTTTATTTCTCCAGAAAGGGTTTCTCTAATAACTTCCACGCTTTTTTCAAGCCCAGCTAGTATCTTTCAAGTCATGATTCTGAACTCTAGGTCCGACATCGTACTAATGTCCGTATTGAGTAGGTCCCTGGCTGACGGTACTACCTCTTGTTCTTTTTGCTTAGGTGATTTTTTTCATCTTGTCATTTTGTCCAGAGGAGAATAGATGAATGAGAGAACAAAATGCTAACAGTTTTACAATGTCCCCAGCAAATATACTGTATAAAAATCAGAAAAGACCTGAAACCAGGGGAAAAGAAAGGGAAAGAAAGAAAAAAGAAAGAGAAAAAAAAAGAAAAAGAATAAAAAAGATAAAAACAAAACAGAACAATACAAAAAAAGCAGAATGTGATCAAATATGATCAGGCTAGTGCATAGATCAGTGCCACACACTAGATTTTGGGCGTATTTTGGTCTGTTAGAAAAAAGTGCCTCCTAAAATTTTAAAGGAAGAAAGACATATATGTACAAAATAAGGGCTGATACAATGAAGGGATAGAAGATGACTGTAAAGATGAAAATTATAAAAGATTTTATAAAAGGACTTGATAAGATAAGAAGTTGTTTGATAAAAGAAAGAAGATTTAAAAAAAAAAAGAAAAAAGGGAGAGAATGTGATCAGGCAGGAGACTAGAACAGAGCCATACACTAGTGATTTAGGGTATATTTTGATCTGTTAGAAGAAACTGTATCTCAAAATTTTAAAGAGACAACAACTTATGTATATATGCCAAAAATAAGGGTAACTACTATGAAGGGATAAAATATGACTCTAAAAATGAAAAATAAATTTTTTTTAAAAAAAAAGAGATTGATAAGATGTTGGTCGAAAAAGGGAAAAAGAAAAAGAAAAAAAAACAGTTAACAAAACTTAATTTTGATGAACTAATGTATCATGGTAAAAAAAAAAAGCCATGAATTCTATGTGCAGTATTCCCCTAGCGCTGGAGTTCTCCCGTTCTCCTTGATCGGTAAACTTGGTCTTCGCTTGCTGGCTGTTCATGCTGATCTTCTGGGGGAGGGACCTGTTGCTGTGGTTTCCAAATGTCTTTGCCGGAGGCTGAATTGCCCCGCCCTTGTCGGTCCGGGCTATGCAAGCTGCTCGGGTTTGATCTCAGGAGGTTTTGTTCCCTGCAAGCTCTCCGTACAGCCTTGGAGGACCAGGGCAAAAATGGTGGCCTCCCAATCTCCACCCGGAGGAGCTGAGAACTCGGGGCCCCGCTCCTCAGTGCGCCCCCAGAGAAAAGCAGTCACTCCCTTGTCCCCGGTCTCCGGCAGCACTCCGTGCTCACCCGGCCTGTGACCGAGCGTTTCCATCTCTGGCACCCGACCCCGTGTGGAGTCTCTAAACCCAGCAGATCCCTGCGGTGCGCTCCCGCGCCACTCCTCCCCGGGAAGGAAGGGGAGTCTCCCCGGATCTGCCGCTTGTTGGGTCCCTGCTGCAGGAGCAGTGGCCCGACTGGGCCGCGGATCACAGTTTATGGCCACCCCGAGCTGAGAGCCCGCGCCTCAGCTCTGTCTCTGCAGCCGGCTTCCCCGCTCTGATACCTGGGAGCTCTGGCGCACTGAGGCTCCCCCGGTTTTTCTGTGACCCCAAGGGTCCTGAGACCACACTGTCCCGGGAGGATTCCACCCCTGCTTAGCCACTGGAGCGACGTCCCTCCGCGGAGCCGACTTCTAACAGTTCCGATTTTGTGCTCCGCGGCTCTATCACTTGCCAGAAGCGGCTAGCGGAGGCCCCTCCCCCGCCGTCTATCCTCCTGAATATCGCCTCGGATTCACTTCTCTGCACGTCCTACCTTCCAGTAAGTGGTCGCTTCTCTGTTCAGAGAGTTGTTGCTACTCTCCTCTTTGATCTCCTGTTGAGTTCGTAGGTGTTCAGAATGGTTTGATCCCTGTTCAGCTGAATTCCTGAGACCAGACGAAATCTAGGTCTCCTACTCCTCCGCCATCTTGCTCCGCCCCTTCCTCCTTGTTCTTGATAGCTTTTTCTGCTATGGTTAGGAGGCCCCTTTCCTTGTAGATGGCTCCATGTATGTGTACAGTAGCAAAGGCATACCAAGAATCAGTATAGATGTTGACTCGCTTGCCTTCACTGAGGGTGAGGGCTCGGACTAAGGCATATAATTCAGCCCATTGAGCTGACCATCCAGCTAGTAATGCCTTATCTTCTAGGACTTCAGTGGTTGTGGTTACTGCATAACCCGCTTTCCAGGCACCCTCTTGTAGGTAACTGCTGTCATCGCTGAACAGTGTGAGCTCTGGATTCTTTATGGCTTGATCCCGCAGATCTAGTTGGCTGGCATAGACTTCATCAGTCACCTTGGAACAGTCATGGTCTGGTTTCCCCTCTTCCATTGGGAGAAAGGTTGCTGGATTTAATGCCCTTACTGTTTCAAGGGTGACCCGCGGGTTTTCACAGAGGAGTCCTTGTACTTGTACTTGTACTACTAGCACTGTACTGTGCTAGCCAAGAGTTGGAAAGGAAGTGGTGTCCCTGTGCATTCATGAGGGACACATCTGCATGAAGGATCTTGACGTTAAGTTCTTGCCCCAGAGTAAGTTTGTCCACCTCCTTGTTGAGTAGGACTATGGCTGCCAGCGCCCTGAGGCACAGTGGTCATTCCACTGCCACGAGGTCCATCTTCTTTGACAGGTAAGCAAGTGGCCGTTGCCAGGGTCCAACAGTCTGGGTGAGTACCCTGAGTGCTATTTTTTCCTTTTCATGCACAAAGAATTTGAAGGGTTTTTCTACATCTGGAAGGCCCAGTACTGGAGCCCGCCCCAGGGTGGTCTTTGTCTCTGTGAAAGCGGCTTCTGCTTCCTCAGTCCAGGCAGGGGGTTCCTGATCTGGTCCCCCTAAGAGATCATAAAGGGGTCTTGCTATTGCTGAGAACCCAGGGATCCAGATGTGGCAGAATCCTGCAGCCCCCAGGAATTCTCATAGGCCCCTTTTTGTCTGGGGCTGTGGCAGGGAGATGATGACCCTTTTCCTCTCCAGCCCTAGTTCTCTTTTCCCTTGGGTGAGGAGGAAACCAAGGTATCGGACCTGTTGTCAGCATATTTTTGCCTTCTTCCATGAGGCTCAGTATCCCGAGTCTGACAGGAGATGTAGGAGGGCCTTGGTGCCTTTTGTGCAATCTTCTTGTGTGTCACTGTCGAGGAGGAGGTCATCCACATACTGGAGGAGGCTGCATCATATGGCCTTTCTTGGGAAGCTGGAGAGGTCTGTGGTGAGCACTTCCCCAAAGAGGGTTGGTGAGTTTTTAAACCCTGCGGGAGGCGCATCCAAGTCAGTTGCATCTGGCACCCTGTATCAGTTCAGTCCATTCAAAGGCAAACAGTGGCTGGCTCTGGGGAGCTAAGCGGAGGCAGAAGAAGGCATCCTTCAAATTTAGGCAAGTGAACTATTTGGCCGACCCTGGGATTTGGCTGAGGAGGGTGTATGGATTTGGGACCACTGGGTGCACAGAGATGGTCACCTTGTTGATGGCCCACAGGTCTTGAACTGGTCGGTATCCCCCTCCTGGCTTCTTGACTGGCAGGACTGGGGTATTCCAGGCCAACTGTCACTCGATTAGAATACTTGCTTCTTTGAGTTTGGTCAGATGTTCTTGGATGCCGATCTTAGCTTCCTGTGGAAGGGGGTATTGCCTTTGCCTCTGAGATTGGGCTCCTGGTATCAGTTCAACAATGATAGGGGCCTGATTCCGGGCTAGTCCAGGTGGGTTGTTTTCAGCCCATACTGAAGGGAAAGCAAATCTGAACTCCAGTGGCCTGCTCGGTTGGGCCTGGGCACAGAATAGCCTCCGTTCTTCTTCCCTTGGCATGGTAATTGCTAGTATTAGAGACCCCGTCTCCTTTGCCTTGGGTTCAGTCAGAGGCGAGTGTGTCCAGTGGGATCAAAGGTTATCTGAGCCCTAAACTTGGAGAGTATGTTTCGGCCAAGGAGAGGGATGGGGCAATCAGGCAGATAAAGGAATTCATGTCAGACCTTGTGGCCCGAGTTCACACTGGTAAGCCTGGCAAAAGGGCTGTTGTATCACCCACGTCCGGGTGGCCCCAAGAATGTTCGCAGTCCTTAGGCTGAAAGGGGTCACTGGAGAGGTGACAACTGTCACCCCAGTATCACCCATAAAAGTCACTGTTTGGCCCCCCACCTTCATTCTGACTGTGGGCTCATGGGGGCCAAGGAGGAAAGAGCCTTGTCCCCCCCAGTCTGAGTCCATTCCTGCAAGGCCTATGAGGTCCTCCTCTCTGGGTTCTTCCTTGTAGCGGCTGGGCTTTTGAGCCTTTCCCCGGTTGGGACATTTGTTTTTCCAATGTCCTTTCTCTTTATAGTAGGCACATTGATCCCTTGCCAAAAGGGTTCTGGGCTTCCCCCCTTTTGGTGGTTGGGGTCTCCCCATCTTTGCGTTGTCCCTTTCTTTCAGGGCAGTGGCAAGGAGGCTGACTTTCTTTTTCATCTTTTTGTCAGCTTTCTGTCTGGCTGCCACCTCCCTGTTCATGTAGACCTTATTGACAATCTCTATTTGTTGGGTGATGTTCATCCTGGCAAAACCCTCTAGTTTCTGAAGTTTTTTTCTGATGTCTGGGGCAGCCTGGGCCATGAAGGAGGTGTTTACCATCTGTTGGCTTTCCTGTGCCTCAGGGTCAAATGGAGTGTATATCCTGTAGGCTTCACATAGTCTTTTGTAGTAGTCCCCAGGGGACTGCCCTGGTTGTTGAGTGACAGAGGATACCTTAGTCATGTTCATGGGTTTCTTAGCTCCTGCCCAGATTCCCCAAAGGAGGGCCTCCTGGTACCAGCAGATGTGGGCCTGTCCCTCAGTTGTGGTGAAGTCCCATGCTTAGCGCTCTTCAGGTGCAGCCATATTAGTCCAGGCAGCAGGGCCGATGACTCCCGCTGGTGCGTGCTCTTCCAGGTACTGCCATGCACCTTTCATCATTCTCCTCCTTTCTTCTGTGTTAAACAGGGTGTGGAGTAACTGTTGGCAGTCTTCCCAGGTTGGCCGATGAGTCTGGAAGAGGGATTCTATGAGGTCTACCAAGTCCTGTGGCTTCTCAGAGTAGGATGGGGTGTTATGTTTCCAGCTGAGGAGGTTGGTGGCGGAGAAGGGCTGATAATACATCATGGAATGGCCAGGTTGGACCGTCCCATCTTCATCGTGCCTCTTTGGTTCCTGCATCTTTCGTACCAGCATTTAGAGGTCACTTGCACCCAGCCTGGGGCACAGCTTGGCTGCTTGTCCTGGAAAAAGTGGATCCTTTGGGTCTGGGGGCACTGGTGGATCCTCTGGGCCTGGTGGCACTGGTGAAACCAATGGCAGTGGAGTGTCTAGAGCTGAAGGGCCAGGTGTAGATGGTCTTGGGGGTATGTATGGTGGGGGCAGGATCCATTCATCCTCAGGATCTCTGGCTAGGATTTGTGGAGACTGGGGCTTTTGCTGATTTTCTTTAGGTTGCTTGGATGAGGCAATTAAGACCCTGGCCTGTCCCTGCCTATTGCAAGTGAATCACATCCAGAGGGGAAGGGTCTGAGCAATTCCTAGCCAGGAGTCAATGTACAGAAACTGATCAGGGTGTCCTGGTTCTCCTGTTATGACTTGCCATACTTGACGAATCATTGGGACATCTAATGTCCCTTCTGAAGGCCACCTGACATCAAAGATGGGCCATTCTAATTCACATAGGGTTCTCAACTTGCTGGGGTTCATCCTGACTCCATAGTCTCCTGAAAACCCCTTCTTGAAATTTTTGATCATGGTCTCTAGAACTGGAGGTTTACTCTGCCCTTACCCCATGGTAATGTCCCCGTGTATGGTGGCACAGAGACAGACAAAAGGAGCGGTGCCTTCTGAGGTGAGGAGACCAATCGATGCCCATCTGGCTGTGTCCTAAAGGAGCTTAGGTGAGGCTTAGCCATAGCGGTCTCAGCATCGTGACTTATGACTGGAAACTATTCCGATGCCACCATAGCCTGTATGCTATTCACCACGGACTCCCAGATGGGCCCACTCAGACTCCATAGGCTTCTGCACATTCACTCACACATTCATTCACACTCCAGAAGTTATTACATTCCCTTCCTGGGAATCTCTACCTATGAGACCTCTAAGAGGTCTCTGGGAGGTGATTAGGCTCCCCTTCCACCCCATAGGTGGGCTTGTCTGGGTCCTGGGGCCCCAGGCCTTACCAGAATCCGATATTGGGACCAGGTCCTCACCTGCCAAGTCTCCTTGAGTCCGGCAGGAACAGTGGAGCAGGGCCGGCCCAAGGCGACCAGGCTGGGAGAATGCCAAAAATTAGGCAGGGCGTGCCTTCTCCATTACAATCCTTCATTCCATCACCACCCCGCTGTTGCCCCCAAACCGGTGGCAAAAATGGGCCAGCACATTGGGTTTCCCTGTCAGGGAACCAAACGTTATGGAACCTGGACTGGATCACCCGACAGAAGAACCAAGCGGCACTCAGAGATCTTGGGGGATAGGAGGTTTATTTAATGACGGCGGGCTCAGAGGAGAGTGGTCCCCAAAGGTCTGAGCCCTGAGTACAAACAAAAGGGGCAATTTATACACTTCTACGTCTGCATACTTGGCACTTCTGGCATGTGGGCAAAGTGGAGCAGGGAGAAGAACCCGGAAGAGCCCCGGGGCAAGGACTGGGACTCTCTCACTGGTTTGGTTGGCCATCTTAGGACACAGATTTTACTTATCACATAAGTACAGGGAAAATATTTTTATTGTCTTTAGATGAACTGTACCACTGGATAACAAACTACTGGAAGAATAAATATATCTCTTTCTAGAACTATCCTGTCTAGTAATTGAAAATAAGTGATAAAGTATTGCCATTTTTCCAGTTCACTCTAAATACACGGATCTAGGTATTAAACAGCAACAGGTGCTAACATCATAAAGAGTAAGACAACCAGATATGATGTGTCTCCTGAAGAAAAAACACAACACCATCTAGATTTGCCAGTGATCAGATCCAAGAGAATCTGAATCCATCTTCCACTGGCAGGGAATACAGAGGAGAGAAAAACATGCAGTCACCAAAATCTGGACTTTGGAAAACTCTGCAAGTCAAATAGGCTGGGTTCTTCAACAAACTAATTGTAAGCAAAAGAAAGGAACTGAAGAGGTTTTACAGAATAATGGAAACTCAAAAGTAAATCATCAAAAGGGGTTGATTAAAGACTAGTGTCCAGGGATCCATATTTGGGTCATTAAACCATGAAGAAACATAAGAAGTGATTAATAGGAACTTCAAAAGATTGGATAATCTGGAGGAGGAAAAGGTAGTTATGATTAGAAGGTGCACATGGAAGACTCTTTAGGATCTATACTAAGCAAATACCTACATTGCAGACACACCACTACTAAAATTTGGGGGAATGTCTAAGAAAAGAGGTTCTAGTATATTACAAGTAACTCAAGTCTACCGCAGCTTTACTACGTGGTAGTTTAGTGATTGGACTATGAAGCCAGACTACTGCCTAGGTTCAAATCCCAACTATATCCTGGCAGCAGGACTGTGGATTAGTTTATCTGTAAAGTGGAGATGGCTTCTCTCACAGGTTTGTCATAACAATTAAAATAAATGTTGTAAAAAACTTTAGTTTAACATTTTGTAAATGAGATAGTTGTAGAATATTTGCAATATTATTCACCAGTGAACATACATATTTTTATTGTCATTCTAGCCATCTCAGTATTTCATCTATGTAAAACTCCAGAAGTAAGATTTAAGCTTTATGAGTTGATATTTGAAATGTAAAATGTAAAACTTCAAGTAAAGTGCAAATACTCATTGATTGAACTAAATTCATAAAGCATAATGTGTCTTCCAGGTGAAGTGGCAAATACTTCTCAAATACTATTGAGTTTATGGGGCGCCTGGGTGGCTCAGTTGGTTAGGTGACTGCCTTCGGCTCAGGTCATGATCCTGGAGGTCCCGGGATCGAGTCCCGCATCGGACTCCCTGCTCAGCAGAGAGTCTGCTTCTCCTTCTCACCCTCCTCCCTCTCATGCTCTCTGTCTCTCATTCTCTCTCTCAAATAAATAAAAAAATCTTTAAAAAAAATACTATTGAGTTTTTTAGGCTCCATCAGTTTCATTACTAATCTTTAAGATTCTTATCATGCTCTCTATCTCTCATTCTCTCTCTCGCAAATAAATAAATAAAATCTTTAAAAAAAAAGATTCTTATTGTCAGGTCTTTTTATCTCTCTCTCATTCTATCTCTCTGTCTCTGTCTCTCTCTGTCTCTCTGTCCCTCTCTCTCTCCATATGACCCTTATTTGAAAAGTTTTTAAGAAACTTTTTAGGAAAGGCAAGCTTTTGTGCTGACTGCTATGATTAGTTAGGTCAAATAAGTACGCAATATTTTAGAATTTCATGGAACATTACTGTGAAGGCCATGCTGAATAAATAAAGGGCCAAGCTTGATTAAACTCACTCTCTTATAGATGAAATTAAATTTTGCATAGTTCTGTTCAGATTAAATTTGGGGATCATTTTTGTATCAGGTTTGTAAAAAATTGCCACATGTTTGGCTATCATTTCATTAAATGGTTCATGCTTTTCAAATAGTAGTTCCAAAATAGATTTCATATTTATGGTAATTACTCTTCAAGATTCAAATGTTTAAAGTTAACATGTTTTACCTTACTATCTTTGAAAATATTAATTGCATCCCAGCCTCCTGAAAGATAAGCGCTTAACTATTAGTTTCATATGTTTTAAATGATTTTTCAAAAGTAAAACTTTAATGTCAAAAACTTTGGGGATTTTTGTACTTTGGCACAATTCCTTTGCTGTGTCACAAGTGGTTAAAATGTCCACCCTCATAAAGAACTATTGCCTGAACATTTTATCCTCTTTAAAATATATGTTTTATTACAAAAGTCAAAGTTCTTAAAATTCAAGTTCACAGAAATCTATAATGTTCAGAGGCAATGCCTCCTATAAATACAGCCTCCAGAGATAATCGCTGTCAACATTTTGCTCAAAAATGTCTTTTGTATACCAAGTCATATATGGGTGTGTTTGTGTGTGTATATATATATATACAACTTAGGTGTAATCATACTATTCATAGTTCATCTACCTTTGTAGACTAAGTAAAGATTGTCTCCATATAATTAATGCAACTTTTAACACTTGATAAAGAAATTTGAACAAAAGTAAAAATTTTCAGAGAGTCCAGTAGCTATAAAGCTCTTATTCATACCAGCAAATAGCGTATTAAAAAAAAATAATGGAATGTTTTGTGTTTCATATTTTTGAAAGGTTATCAATTGGGGATATTAATAAGATCCAGTCCCCAGATGATACCATAAAGCAGAGCAAACGTGGTCACCCCAGAACACTCATATCTAGATTGACAGCTGAAAGAGAAACAAACATTTGTCTTAAAAGTTCCTGTTTTCAGATCTCTTTTTCACAGAAGCTTACCTAACACCAGAAGCACTAAATGCTAAAAGCTGCTCTAAAATACATCCAAACATTTTATTCCATTTCTTTTTAGACAGAGAGTTATGATAAAAGGAGATATGGGAATATATTAATCATTCAAAGTATTCATTTATTCAATAGATATTTTTTAACAATTGGGTGATGAGAACCACAGCACTGAGCAAAAACACTACATTCTGATCTCAGATGCATTATTTTTTTTTATTAACATAATGTATGATCTGTTTCAGGGCTACAGGTCTGTGATTCATCAGTCTTCCACAATTCACAGTGCTCACCATAGCATATACCCTCCCCAATGTCCATCACCCCATCCCTCCCACCCCCCACCACTCCAGCAACCCTCAGTTTGTTTCCTGAGATTAAGAGTCTCTTACGGTTTGTCTTCCCCTCTGGTTTCATCTTGTTTCCTTTTTCCCTCCCCTCCCTATGATCCTCTTGTCTTGTTTCTCAAATTCCTCATATCAGTTAGATCATATGATACTTGCCTTTCTCTGATTGACTTATTTCACTTAGCATCATATCCTCTAGTTCCATCCACATCGTAGCAAGTGGCAAGATTTCATTTTTTGATGGCTGCATAATATTCCATTGTGTGTGTGTGTGTGTGTGTGTGTGTGTGTATACACCACATCTTCCTTATCCATTCAACTGTTGATGGACATCTAGGCTCTTTCCATAGTGTGGCTATTATAGACATTGCTGCTATAAACATTGGGGTGCACGTGCCCCTTCAGATCACTACATTTGTATCTTTGGTGTAAATATCCAGTAGTGCAATTGTTGGGTCATAGGGTAGCTCTATTTTCAACTTTTTGAGGAAGCTCCATACTGTTTTCCAGAGCGGTTGCACCAGCTTGCATTCCCACCAACAGTGTGCAGGGTTCCCCTTTCTCAGCATCCTCACCAACATCACATGCATTATTTTTGAGAGAAATAGTTGCTCACCAAAAAGCACAGATAGGGGTGCCTGGGTGGCTCAGTCATTAAGCGTCTGCCTTTAGCTCAGGTCATGATCCCAGGGTCCTGGGATCAAGCCCCGCATCGGGCTCTCTGCTCAGCAGGAAGTCTACTTCTCCCTCTCCACTCCCCCTGCTTGTGTTCCCTCTCTCACTGTGTCTCTCTCTGTAAAATAAATAAAAAATCTTAAAAAAAAAAAAGCACAAATAGGGGTGCCTGGATCGCTCAGTCGATTAAGCATCTGCTTTCAGCTCAGGTCATGATCCCAGGTCCCAGGGATCAAGCCCCACAAAGGGCTCCCTGCTCCACAGGGAGTCTGCTTCTCCCTCTCCCTATGCCCCTCCCCTTGTTTGTGATCACTGTCTCTCTCAGGTAAATAAATAAAGTCTGTTTTTTAAAAAAAAAGCACAAATAAATTTAAAGAATTACCAATATCATAATAGCTTCAATGTTAGGTACTTGTTATCACAGAGAAAATAAAAAAATTGGTCTCAATCACAAATATTTACTACCTAATTGCCACATAAAAATAATAGTGAAGGGGGCCTGGCAGGCTCAGTCAGTTGAGCCTCTGACTCTTGGTTTCAGCTCAGGTCATGACCTTGGGGTTGTGAAATTGAGCCCCTGATTGGGCTCCTGGCTCAATGGGCAGTCTGCTTCCCCTCTTTCCCTCTGCCCCTCCCCTTACTTGTGCTGTCTCTCTCTCTCAAACCAAAAAGTAAATCTTAAAAAAAAAAAAGAATAGTGATAATGCAAGGTACATGCTTTTCATTACCCCAGAATATGTGAGAGGAAATAAATCATAAAAAAAATAATCATCAAGTAAGGCAGTATGTTGGTACTACATAAGCATTATGAGATGAATGAGTGTATAATAGGCATGATAAAACCTACCCAAAGGTTTTCTAGTGTATGCAAAACAATACGCTGCCTTGCAATGTGTTCTCCTAATACAAAACATCTACATCTGAGCTATGAGAAAAATACACTGCAGTTGTGTCAAGCTACACATATTCATTTTTTCACATAAACACTGATTATGAGTCTTCCTGACTAGTGGTTTCAATCATGATTTGAAATGATTTGATTTAAATTATATCTTTCCTAGAGGAGATTTGTCCAAACACAGAGAGAAAATCTTCTCCTAAAGTCTTCCAGGTTTTAAATCAATCAGTAAATGGAATTTTAACAGAGGTGACCACATAACTTACATTTCCAGGTTCCAACTTATTATTGTAAAGAAAATGCTGAATCCTAAGGATGAGTTCAACCAAAGCTTATCAGAGTTCATTCCCAGGTTTGTTAACCTTTGGGGGAAAATCTTATGTGAATATAGAATGCACTGAAAAACAAAGAAAAACCTGTCCAAGCCTCATGATTCAGTGGTTAAGGTTTGGATTTTAGGATGTAGTAAATTTGTATTAGTGGCATTTAAAACTCTTGTCCTGACTTCCAGAGATCTGAATAGCTGGGACATAACAAAATTGTGGAAAATAAATGTTATATATACATATATATAAATAATTTAGTGGTTTCAGGAATGGTTTTGCTGGTATGTAGTGTTGAAAAGTTGGTTAAATTAAGACTTTTCAATTTTTCAGGGGTGTACCCCAAAATTCACATGTCAAATCCAAATCCCCAGTGGATGGTATTAGGAGGTGGGGACTCTGGGACTTGATTAGGTCATAAGGGTGGAGTCCTCATGAATAAGATTAGTGCTTTTATAAAAGAGAACCTAGAGAGCTCCCTTGCTCCTTCCACCATGTGAGGACACAGTAAGAAGACAGCCATTTATGAGCCAGGAATCCATCTCCCCAGACAAGGAATCTGCCAGAGCCTTGATCTCGGACTTCCTAGCCTCTGCACTGTGGGAAATAAATGTTTGCTATTTAAGCCACCCAAGATACATCAAACTGAACAAAACTAGGAAGCATGAAAAGAGGGAGAATGACTGTTTTTCTCCCCATCAGCCTCTGAATCTCAAAGCAGTTTTTGTGGCATACCTGTTTATGGAAAGTTCCATTCATCCACATAAGGTATCATTGAAGAATGTGCATTTCCAAGCAGTCTTGGGAATTTCTGAAATACAGCAGGCATACTTACCACAAAGTTACACCGGTAAGTTTAACTTAAAAAAGAAAATATTATATATCACATATGCCAAGATCGTGACTAAATTATAGATACTGTTAAATTGTAGGCAGTTTTAAGTTGGATTTTATTCCCTTTTCTGGACCTGTGAGATCTTGGTTGCATATCTAGCAAATCTGCATATCCAATTTCCTACCTGCTCTGACTGTTGGAAACTGCTGAGAATTTCTAACCACATCTGCCTTGGTCAAATCGCCATGTCTTACTGCCACCAGCCGATCTCTTCTTGTTTTTCACACATATTACCAAACCCTCACTTTCATACCAAGAAGGAGAGAAACTTAATTTTGCTGGTAGTTGCTATATTGTCTCTCTTCTTGTTTCTTCACATTTTCAGCTTTTGAAGAGGAACTTCCATATGGGCTCCTATAACCACTAAACCACTCCCCTCCATAGTAAATCCCTTTATTACTGTCTAGCTATATATTATTGGCTCACTTAATTCTATTATTAGATTAGTTCATTCTGTTGGATCAAACTTAATTCCTTGTTCATTTGCTTATCTTTGGAAATGCTAAATCTCTCTATGATTAAAAAGAAAGAAAAAATGGGTTATCTGATTTCTAATTTGGAACAGATAAACAGTTCTTCCAAACTGCTGTATGAAATAAAACAAAACACCATCACAGAAACCTCTCTCTATATGCTGTGGCTTATTCCAAAAAGACATGGAAACCAATCCTATTCTTCATCAATTAAAACTTAGTGTTTGAATATGCCATGATTTGTTTTCTAACTTTGATGGATTAACTTGAAAAATGTCAAAAGTAGCTGCCAAGTTTAGGGAGGAAAACAAGATAAGATTTATCCATACCAATAGATCTTTCAACATGTCTGGTTTTTATCACTTGCGTTGCCGAACAATTGTATATTCTGGAATGATCTCAGTGAATAAAAGAATGAAAAGATGCACTCTTTTTTTTGCCAACACTGTTATATAACGGATTATCTGAGCTTTAAAATTGTGGCAGGACATGAGTACTGACAACTATAACTACAATGTCGGAAACCTGTATTACATAGTCAAGGTGGATTATCATAGAACTATGGAATGTTTGTGCTTCAAAGAACATTAGAGACAATAAAACTGTTCACCTTTTAACATTTTTCCTACATTTGTTTTAGCCCACCAATCAACTGAAATACATCTTTTATATAGACAATGTTAAGTATAAGACATTTCTTGGGCACCTGGGTGGCTCAGTCGTTAAGCGTCTGCCTTCAGCTCAGGTCATGATCCCAGGGTCCTGGGATCGAGTCCCACATCGGGGTCCCTGCTCTGCGGGAAGCCTGCTTCTCCCTCTCCCACTCCCCCTGCTTGTGTTCCTGTTCTCGCTATGTCTTTCTCTGTCAAATAAATAAATAAAATCTTAAAAAAAAAAAGACATTTCTTATGTGTCATTTCTTTAAGGTGAACAATTGCTCCCTATCATTCCAAGAGGATGACTGAAATGCCTCAAGTAGACCATATATTCTACAGATACAAATGCCAAATGCCTCAGATTCGACTGCTCCCAGAACATCCTATCCTCCTGTAAGAATACAAGATTTTTTAGGAAATAAGACCCTTTGTCACTTAACATAACTTCAAAATTCATATTGGTGCTAAACATTCCAATTATATTGGAAATTTAAGAAAAAACTCTCAGTTTAGGTTTAAAGAAGAGGCCAAAATATCAGCTGTCCATCCCTCAAACAAGTTAGGTTCCAGCACATTCTTCTGGTCTTGAGTGACTAGAGTGATAGATTACTCACTTGTTCCTCTTTTGACTTTTTTTTGATTCAATAGATTTTCACTCCACTAATATCACCATTTTTATTTCTTTGCTCTCTTTCATTAAACATGCTTGTGGGAAGAATACTGATATGTGATTAATAGACTTTTTGAGCACAATTAATTAGCATGCACAAGTTAACTTAAGTGTTGCTGGGTTCTACATAATTTTAATGAAAAATACTCTGTAGGGTATTCATCAACTTCAGAAGCAACTTTCATGGAATCACAGTCTGCTTTACCGAACATTTTGCCTGGTTGAACTAGCTGCCGTTAAGTCTAGCGACCTTCACTGCAAGGTACCAAAAGCACAGCTGTATTTATTTATTTATTTATTTATTTATTTATTTATTTATTCTTTTAATTTCCCCATCAGAATACCTTTATTTTTTTTATTATGTTCAGTTAGCCAGCATATAGTTTTTGATGTAGTGTTCAATGATTCATTAGTTGTATGTAACACCCAGTGCTCCTTAATACCCTGGCTCCAGTCATTTTTTCTTCCTCTCTTTATGGTGAAAACTGTACCTCTTACTTTAACCAGGCTGTGATCACAAGTTCCTTTTCAGCAACCTGTCCTCCCTGGATTTCTGCCTTCTCCCAGCCTTTGGATATGCCTCTCTCTGCAAGGATCTTTATTGTGAGAGTGGGTTAAGGCATTCCCCTCCTGAGTGTCTCAGGCCCCACAGAAATCAACGGTTTCAACTAATTACTTGGAAAAAATGTTATTACCAATTTCCACATAGGCCTAAACAGATATTATATCTTGCCTAGTTAGGATCCCTACTATCATTATACTTACTTTTAATATTCAGATATACACATTTGTAAATAAATGGAATATGCACATTATAAATTAAAATAAATGTGAATCTATTTATTTTACACATATATGTAAAATTAATAAAATAACTTCAGGGCAATTTCATTTTCACCAAATTAAATATTCTGAAGATCCAGAGACATTAACTATTAGGCTTTGGTTATTTATGCAGTTTTCTTGCTCTGCTGATCATGATTGAATTTTCTGGAAGAAAATAACTGTCTAGATACATAAAATATTCATTATTCTTTTAAGAACTAATGTTTATATCGTCCTTTGTCCCCCTCCCCATCTCTTTCAGGAAATAATTTTTAGATGAAGCTGCACTTGAAGAATGTTTTAGTATTTTGTTTTATACACTGTTTGTGGGAAAGTCAAAGAAAATTAAGGTCATGCTATTTCTTCCTTTGCTGCTAACAGAAATTTTGAGAGTTTCAAGCATACTTATATTCTACTCATTAAACATAAGTAAAAAAAAAAAAAAACTTTCATGGGTATCAAACATTTCTTTGTCTCTGATATATTTGTTTATGTAAAAAACAAAACTTTTGGCAATCTGGACATATTTAGGGTTTTTTTTTTCCTTTCCCTTTAAGTTGTAAAACACATGATAAACATTTGTCATAAATTGTAAGCTTACCTTTCATTCTTGGTTTTGATCCAGCAAGTGTTCTCCATCACAGACTCTTCATCTGGCATATTTCACTGATGACTCTGCAGATAAAGCTGAAAGAAGATGATTTAATAATTCCCTTCATGTTCTCGTCTCAGGTTAAGTTGCCTTTACTTTACATTCATTTCAAACCTTTTTCTTTTCTGTATAAGAGCCTCTAAGTTTTCCTTCTTTTTCATATGAAGAAAGGTCCTTTATACAAATCATTATCTCTTTATTTTTATTTTTCAGTGTACTGTTCAATCTCTTTAAGAGCTTTTGCTTTCTTTTTTTAAAACAATTTTAAAGGGGACTCCAATTAGCACCTATTTAACGAAAAAGCTCTATTAAATACTCAGTATGTGCTAAGCACTAAGCATTAAAATATGACTGAAACAGATCCTTATGTAAAGAACTTATGGTAAGGATGCCTGGGGGGCTCAGTCAGTTAAGCGTCTGACTTTGGCTCAGGTCATGATTTCAGGGTCCTGGGATTGACCCCCCCCCCATCCCTATGTTGGGTTCCCTGCTCAACAGAGAGTCTGCTTCTTCCTCTGCCCCTCTTTGCCCCCACTCGTGTGCTTGCTCTCTCTCAAATAAATAAATAAAATCTTTAAAAAATCTAAAGAAAAGAACTCATGATATATCAGCAGTGAAATGCAAAGTAATCATCTCATTCAAGGAAAATCATATGGTGGAGGCAAAAAAAAAACTTTCAGAATTTCACAGGCCTGGTTAAAAATTGAGGCTCAGTCACTTTAAAGGTGCATGACATTGGTCAAGTTCCCTATTGTCTCTGAATCATTACAGTAGAATCTTTAAAACTGCTCTCTACAGACAAAAAGATAGTAAGGATCTTTACTACAGGTAGTGCTTTGTCCATTATCCATAATTCTTAGGAGCATGCTCAGAAGACATTGCCATACAAAAGGAAAACTAGTTTAGAAATCTGCATTTCTAAAGGAGCTTGTGAGAATACAAAATACCTCCAGTGAGATGACTATAACAAAAAAGAATAATGTGCACTTCCGCTTACAGCCCCAAAGGAGTAGCCCCATTTTTTCCAGGGTTATACCTGCTGCAATTAAAAACCCCTAGACATAACACAACAAACAAGTAGAGGACTCTGAAAGATGGAAACAAGAACATAGATTGTCTAGGGACCTTGGGACTTGAGAAATAACGCGGTGGTGGGTCCCTTGGGTTTCCTTATTGTATCCAGAGTGCGAGAGAGGATTCCAATGCCGAACCTCCGATAGGCAAAGACAAAAACAAACAAGCAAACAACCTCCAAGCAAGGACTGTTTCCTGAGGGACCTCACAGAACAGAAAACCGATTTGGGAAATACCCTACCAAATACCAACAGAACCTTTTCCCTCATGATTTCAGTGAGGCTGAACAGGTTGCTGATCTTCCATCCCACACCCTCTTGAACAAACCAGAAGATTAGCGCCCTGTTTGTGCCAGCCAACACTTCTGACCCCTGACTGGCCAGGCCAGTGGTGTGGGCTGGAACAAACAGGGAGCTAATCTTCCACCCCCTCATCTGGTGGAAGGAGGTACTGCTCTGATTCTCCTGTCAGCGAGTGTTGGCAAACCAAGTAGGAAGCTGATTTTCCACCTGTTCTTTTATTTTCCCCCATAAAACTAAAATAATAGACCAAAGACTGTATACTTTTTTCATACACAACTTTATACAGTCCCTTACCAGTTTAACTTTTAAAATCCATTTCATCTGGTTTCACCACTTAAGGCTTAAGTTTTGATACTATGTTCTAGCATTAACAACAGTCTTGTCATATTTTCTAAAATGATGCTCTATTTCCTTCTAGCAAACACCTTCTTAATTCTTTCTATTAAAAACAAAACAAAACCAAGAAACGTCCCTAACTAAAAGTGCTATGATAATTTCCAACAAAATACCCTTCCAAAATGCTGATTTAAAATTATTTATAGATTTATAGTAATTTTTGCTTCAGGCTTACTGCATTTTAGAAAAGGATGTTTATTTGTATTTGCTTTTATGTCTATAAATGCTATTAATAACAGAATTAATTTTATAAACATAAGTAATATATCAGAGCAACACTGGAAATTGAGAAATTAATATTTGGTGCTATCAGGAATGAACAAGCACGGGGGCACCTGGGTGGCTCAGTCATTAAGCATCTGCCTTTGGATCAGGTCATGATCCCAGGGTCCTAGGATCGAATCCCACATCGGGCTCCCTGCTCAGTGGGGAGCCTGCTTCTCCCTCTCTCACTCCCCCTGCTTGTGTTCCCTCTCCCGCTGTCTCTCTCTTTCAAATAAATAAATAAAATATTTTAAAAAAAGAAGAAGAAACAAGTACACACCTATTTTTAGTATTTTTGAGGACCCTCCATACCGTTTCCCATAGCAGCTACACCATTTTACATTGCCACTAACAGTGTACAAAAGTTTCCCTTTCTTCACACCTCACCAAGCTTGTTATTTTTTTAAATTTTATTTTACTATTTTATTTTAGGATTCCTAACAGGTCTTAGTGGTATCTTATTGTGGCTTTGATTTGCATTTTCCTGATGATAAGCAACTTTGAGCACCTTTTCATATATCTCAGTCTGTTTTTATGCCTGTATTGTACTGTTTTAAAAATTAAAAATAGAATTACCACATGAGCCAGCAATCCCACTTCTGGATATATGTCTAAAAGAATTCAAATCAGGATCTCAAAGAGATATCTGCACTCTGATGTTTATTGCAGTATCATTCACAATAAAGAACCTAGAGAAACAACCATCAATGTATGAAAGGACCTCAAAATGTGACATATACATACAAAGGTGGGTTATTCAGTCATAACACAGAAGAAAATCCTGTAATATCCAACAATATGGATGAACCTATAGGATCATATGCTAAGTGCAATAAGCCAGTCATAGAGGGACAGATAGTGCATGATTCTGCTTATGAGGTATCTAAAATAATCAAGGTCATCAAAACAGTGGAAGGGTGGTTGCCCAGGGCTGGAGGAAGGGGGAACTGAGGAGTTCATGTTTGACACATGAAGTTTCAGTTATGCAAGATGAGTAAGTTCTAGAGATTTGCTGTCCAACATTGTGCCTGTGGTTAACAATACTATATTATGCACTTAAAAATTTTTAAGAGGGGAGAGCTCATGTTAAGTGTTCTTACCACAATTAGAAATAAATAAGTAAAAAAAAAATTTTTTTAAGATTTTATTTATTCATTTGAGAGAGAGAGAGAGAGAGAGAGAAGGCAAGAATGGGGGGGCAGAAGGAGAGGGAGATGCAGACTCTCCACTGAGCGGGGAGCCTGACACAGGGGCTCAATCCCAGGACTCAGGGATCATGACCTGAGCCAAAGGCAGATGCTTAACTGACTGAGCCATCCAGGTGCCCCAAGTAAAAATGTTTCTTTTAAAAAGAATAAGTAGAATATACTAGAAAAATGCTTAAATTATAATTCTAGGACTGTGGCTATATCATTTTTTAAATTCATTATTTAAATTCAATTAGCCCACATATAGTACATCATTAGTTTCAGATGTAGTGTTTAATAACATACCAGTTGCATGTAACACCCAGTGCTTATCACATCACGTGCCCTACCTAATGCCCATCACCCAATTACCCCATTCTCCCACCCACCTCCCCTCCAGCAACCCTCAGTTTGTTTCCTATAGTTCAGAGTCTCTCATGGTTTTTCTGTGGCTATACCATTTTGGCAATATCATTTTTAATTAAACTCAGAAATCTGGAGAAAGATGTTTCTGATAATTTTCATCTCACTTTTTCGTTTTCATGGTGTAGTTAACAAACATCAAGAAATAAGTAGATATTAACATTTTCATCTTCCTGGGCACCTGGGTGGCTCAGTTGGTTAAGTGACTGCCTTCGGCTCAGGTCATGATCCTGGAGTCCCAGGATCGAGTCCCGCATCGGGCTCCCTGCTCAGCAGGGAGTCTGCTTCTCCCCCTTCCTTCCCCCCCCTCATGTACACTCTCTCTCAAATAAATAAATAAAATTTAAAAATAAAATAAAATAAAATTTTCATCTTCCTCATAAGGACTTGTTTTTTTTAATATTTTACTTTTTATTTTTTTAAAAACTATATGATTTTTGTATAAATTGTATTTCATCTGTACGTTATGAAATCTCACTGAGATTGAACAAGATCCTGCTCAGCTTGTAACAATTCTTCATATAAACAAATCACCGTGGAAATCTAAGCATATACATAATTTATAATGTGATTAGTTGTTTGCAAGCTGAGAAGTTTGCAAGTAGCCCAAATTGGATTTCCTTGGCTTCCCTCAGTTGACTTTACTGCGTCTCATATCAAAGCACATAGCTTTTTATCTCACCCCTATTTCACAGGGTCAAGAATTGATATTAACCCTTTTCCAAATGAACAACTACAACTAAAAAGTCACATAGCAAAAATATGTCCACAGGATATAAAGAAAGGTAGAGGGTAAAAGGGTAGAAGGGTGGCTTTTTTGAGAAATAACCAAGTGAAAAAAATGATATTTTTAGATTCCTAAGTATCTTGAAAGAGAAAAAAAAAAAAAAGAACAAATGATAGGCTCTTGGCTGGAACTGACACTTGTACCAAAAGGAAAACGCAATGAAGAAAATGAAAAGCTGCTCAGTGACCTTTCCTTTAATGTACCAAAGATAAGGTTTGCTTATTCTTTTTAATAACGTGGCTGGTAAAATAAGAATTCTCATACTTTACACTCCTCAGTTTCTCCTATTGTACGGAGAATTGCATATTACCCTTCAGTGTTTTAAACATAGGATATAAAAAATCACTGTGGCAATAATGGTTTTAGCTACTTAAATTCCATTCACTTACAAATCTTAACGATAAACAAATTGTTTTAATACTAAAGCAAATGGAAGGACTTGGAGATATATATATATGTAGAAATGTATATATGTATATGTATATGTGTGGATATATATGAGTGGTGTTCCCTGAGGAAAATATATGGATCAATTCCAGAGGTCCCAGAGCTTCAAGGGTATTGCAGAATGTGGCAAAGAAGGAAGAGGATTCAGAGAGAAAGAACATTCCTTAATTACCCCTGAGGCTAGATTTTACCAATGCCCCAGGGCAAAAGGCATAAATGTGATAATAATAATAACTACTGTACAATAAAACAACTGCTAACAAATACTAAGCACTCCCTTTCTCATAGGTACTATATCCTAAACTATTTATTTCAGTTAATTATTTTAATAACTCTAGTTTTAGGATTTCAAATGATGAAATTAAGGCATAGAAAGGTTAAAAACTGTATCTAAGATCGCATGATTCTCAGGTAGCAGCAATGGGCTCCAAGCTAAGGCAATCTGGTCTTTGAATATGCTTTTCCTCAGTGTATTATATTGTATATACTTAAATCTAAATATAAAAATATTTTTTCTCAGTAAATACTACATAATTAAATCCATAGGATGGATACAGTATTTTCAATTGTTTAAAATATTTATATATAGGGGCATCTGGGTGGCTCAGTTGGTTAAGCGTCTGCCTTCGGCTCAAGTCATGTTCCCAGGGTCCTGGGATTGAGCCCCACATTGGGCTCCCTGCTCAGCCGGGAGTCTGCTTCTCTCTCTCCCTCTGCCCCTCCCCTGATTCATGCTCTCTCTCTCTCAAATTAATAAATAAAATCTTTAAAAAATTATATATAAGTTACAAGTAAAATAAGTCTTCAGTTTTCACAGGGACTATTTATCTAGAGTTTGGTCCATAAAGTTAACTGCAGTTAAGATATTCTGGTCCCTGTATAGCACACAAAGCTGATTAAGTGGTCCTGCATGGAATAACTGAATGAAATACCCTCCTTCAGCATGATGTCACATGCACAGATTTTCACTCCTTGGAAATTGTATTTGACTCAGTGAAAACTGCTGAATTGTGTAGTGAATTTTTAGAAAATATTCATTTTCATATAACCAAACTCCTTCAGTTTGCAAAAGGATTACCAATAGTAGATTATGTAAACTTGTTAATATCTTTCCTTCTTGCATTCAGAGGAATGCATTCCTCAATGCTTATTATTTAAAACATAAAATCAATAATCCATTGCTGAAACCCTCTGATATATATTCCCTGTAGTGCTTTATTAATGCTACTTTTGTTCATCCCATATGCAAAATAAAAGTGATTGCTTATTATACAGTTATTCTTCGTTGCTTATCATACTTCTTAAAAGCTTACTCATGCTGTGCAAATGAATAAAGAATACTGTTTATCACAAATCCACATTAAAATAATTGCTGTTTTTCATAGAAGAAAAAATTAGTTATCTAAAATATTTAGATTGCAGTTCTTTCATATTAATTTCCCCCTCTTCAAAAGAAAAATTAAAAGACAATCAAAGGCTTACTGTCCAGGACTCAGAGATTCTGAAGGCTCTCATATTTCATGAACACTATTATATTGATCTTTTCCAAAATGCATTCACATTATGACCTGTTTTTCACTATTAACTGTTCGACCTGATAGACTGAAATTATCTATACCACCACATGCCATCTCTTCTCTACACTCAAAAGGCCCAATACTAGTAACGTAAATTTGTAAGACATTTTACACTTCACACAGCTTTTTCACAACCTATTCACGCTTCTAGATAGAGCAGCTATGACTTTCAGGCTCCACAATTGTGTCATTACATCCACAGACCGGCCTCCCTCCCTTCTCACTCCAGTTAAATTGGCCTACGGAACCCTCTTTCTATAGAGCTACTAACTTGCCTTTGCATATGCCATCCCCTGTACCTACTTTCTTTACCTTCATATAAACAAATATCTCCTGTCACTTAAGACCCAGTTCAGATATCTCCTCTTCTAAAAGAATTTGCCGATTTCCTCCATTTGCTTGTGATATATTTCCCTCTTCTGGATTCCTAGAGCATATTATCTCTTAGAGCATGTTTCCTTCTCTCATTTAGAATTAATTAGACATATATATTATCTCTCCTTTACATGGCAGGCTTATAGAGGATAGCATTCTCTTCCTTTTTTTTTTTTTCTCACCAAAAAGCATCTAGTATAGTACACATGGTAGGAATTCCATATATTTTATGTGGAAAGAATAACTAAACTTTCAGAAGAAAATTCATAGACAACTTAAGTGGCCTGTGTAAGAACTCGACCTAGAAATTCTGACTCTGAAGCTTCTATGTGGAAAAGAGATAATGCTGGATGATCCCTAAAAGCCAAATTATTACCATGTTCTAAAATCAAGCCACTCTACCTTCAAGCATAGTTCAATCATTTGATGTGGAACATGTCTGGATTTCATGATTTATAGCTGTCAATTCATGCTTTGATTTCCTTTCTTAGTCGTGTTCTCATTTTTTTGTCATGTACTTCCTTAGATTTTTGTGGGAAAAGTTGTTTTCAACATTATCTCACCTTAAAATTTGTACGTTAATCTAAAACTCTCCTTGAATGGCTGAATTAAATGTAAGCAAATGAGTGAAAATATAAACAAAAAACTATTTCTGAAAACTTAATAAGTTATCAGAGATATTTTTAATAGAAAATAGAGATATGAAGGTAATTATCCTGACCTTAATAATGATTTTCAACACATTCCATATGAGTTTAGCATGTATTTTTTTTAAAGTTGTACAGAAATTTCAAATACTATAAAGTCTTTAAGCTATGACAAAACTGTAAAGAAGTGATGATTAATTAGAACAAAACCTATTTTGAACTGGGCATCTACTAGGCCTCCATGCTTGAGTTGAAAGTCCATATTTTCTGTTTTATATAATGATTATAGCGTGCATTAGCTGCACCCTTTTACAAGCCTGCCTTTTTTCTAGGAACCTTCTGGTGCTTTTAAATCACTCTTTTCAAGGAACTCATGCAATTGCCACACTTTGTAGGCAACAATTGTAATTCCAAAATGTGTCAAAATCTGTCATGGATCTGCTTTATTATTTAGTTTAACTTGAAAATAAAAGATATTTTATCTCTATCCAAAGGCATTTTTGTAGAAGAAATTACATACAAACACAGAACACAAAAGAAACCCAATGAGAAAAGAAAATTGACATTTTGATTTGTGGACTCTCCAGTAGGTCTATCATTCATCCAGAAAAATATCACTATTGTCACTCTGCTCAGGCAGGGAGACTAATTGGTGCAGCTGTGGCAGAACACAATCTTTCTGCGGGGAAAGCCGCCTTGCAAAGAAATGGAACACGCTAAAGGACTTGCAGGTGTTACGAATTGAGTCTCAAAGATGAGACTGTGTCTGATTAAAAAGAGCTAAAGATGTATAGACGTGTCTTTCTAAACACTGAGTTACTAATATGCCTTTTTGTCTGGATGACAGTTCATTCGTTGAGCAAATATTTTTGAATTTGTGCTCTGTACAAAGCAGTGTGCTAGTTACTTCCTTTAGCTTAAAAAGCAAACAAAATTTGACATGATGGAAAAGATGATGGAGAATCAACTTGGAAATGAACTCACTCTCGAGGTCATGCAAAGCCTTGTTTTGGTTTCCTTTTTCATTATATGGCTCCATCTAAGTCGTTCTAGAATCCATAAAGGTAATAATCATTGCTACCATTTACCAAAGTGCAGGAAGGTGAAATCATTGGCCCAAGGTCATATGCAGGTTTCCCGATCCTCAGTTCAGGGGAACATTGACTTTACCCTAATCTGTGAACCAGTCAGATAAGAGTTCATAACCACAGCGTCCCCTTACACCATTTTGGGGCTTTGATGAGAATTATTACGTATGCTTTCAGGATAATGGGATCTTGTTCACCAGCCTGGAGGTCAGGTGAGGGAAGGAGGAGTAAGATCAGTCCTTCACTGCATTGCAAGTCGGGAATTGTCCTGGAAGCAAGAAAGGTCTTAGAACTCACATTTCCCACCTTACAAGACTGATATATCCACCATTCCTCTTGGTGTTTGAAGGGAAAACACTGGATATAAAATGAGAAGGCTTATTATTTCGGCAATCTTGAAATGTTTTTTTTAACCTTTGTAAGTTTCAGTTTTTATCAGTATCCTCGTGCTACCTTTATCAATATATTTATTCCACTATATTTATTTTCGTTCTTAGCTGGGTGTTCTTAAAGACAGGAAGTATGTCTTATTTATCTGTGTAAAGCTAAAGCTTACACCAGGACATATCAAACATTAAATGATAAATAACTGTCAAATCAAAGACTAACACAGGGATAAAATATTGTCCTTATCTACCTCATGGAATTACTATAAATATTAAATAGAAATATTGTGAAAACACTGTAAAATTTTAAAAAGCTATGTGATATAAAGGAGCATAACACATGCTTATAAAATCATTAGTCTAAGTGTTATTTGTTTGTTCCCTTCATTCTTATAAAAAAAACTAATAAGGGAGGTATTATTGGTATCCCCCATTTCATGGATGTGAAAACTGAGCCACAGAGAGATGAACAGCAATGCCCAATGCAACTTAATTAGTACTTGCTGGAGTGAGCATGTGAGCCCATGTAGTCCAAAACCAGAATCTATGCTCTTAACCAATGCCTATTACTATAATCAGGTTGATTTATATACTGCTTATCAATAGATTTCTATGTTTCTCAATGAAAATATCAAATGACTAAAAAAGAGTTTAGTAGATGAAGGCTATGTCAAGATGCAGAAAGACCACTGAGGGGATCCTGGGTGGCCCAGTTGGTTAAGCCACTGCCTCTTGGTTTTGGCTCAGGTCAGGATCTCATGATTTGTGAGATTAAGTCTGGTGTAGGGCTCTGCAGTCAGTGGGGCATCTGCTTAAGTTTCTCCCTCCCTCTCCCTTTGCCCCTCCCCCCACATGGTAATACACAGATTAAATATGTAAAGGAAATTATATGTTAGAAGATGATATGGGATATGGAGAAAAATATAAAGCAGGCAAAGTTGCATAAGGTATCCCAAAGGAGAGGGGGTATTAATTTTAATACGGCAGTAAGAACAGACCACATTAAAAAGGGGACATTTCAAAGAAAGAGACAAGAAAGAGAAACCATATGAATATCCTAAAGAACAGCATAACAGCATTTGGGTCAGAGAGTAGAGCAGGTATAAGAGGCCTGGGGTGGGCTCTTGGCTTGTTTGAGGGACAGTAAGAAAGTCACTGTGGTTGGAGTGGACTGAGGGAAGGGGACAGAAATAAGACTGAAGTCAGAGAATTCTGGAAGGGGGTGGGGTTATCAATGACATGCTCTAGAGCCCATTGCAAGCATTTTGAGTTTTATCCTAAGTGAAGTAGGACACCACCGAAGTATTTTGAGAGAAGAGCAGAGCCAGGAGCTGCTAGCTTGGGCGGGTATGTTAGGCAGAAATGGTACAGAGGGAAGGGTGATAACAAGAAGCCAGTTTGGAAGCTTTTGCTGAATGATAATGATGTTTTTGGCCAGAGTTTGTGGTAATGGGGGAGTTGGGTACAACCACTTGGGTCATGCTGACATTTGACCCCCTTCATTGGCCCCAAAGCAATGAGAAAATGTGGAGGCAGATTTTGAGAAGGGTAAGAGGCACCTTGCATCACCTCAGATGCTTTCTTTACACAGTGCACAGGCAAGAGACATGGTTATCCTCTAGTGAAGGGAATAGGTCACTTTTGCTGTTCAGAGAGTTCAGAGAAATTTGGAGGTTCTGGCTTCCCAAGCACACCAAACCAGATGTTCCCAACCTGGCTCTCAGTGCCACTCTCTTTCTCTAGCATTATGTTCCTGAATGTAACATGGAAGACTTGCTAAGATTATAAATTCAGCTGACTTCAAAACTCTGTTATTCTCAAAGTTTGATCCTGGGCCTCATTTTTAGCACAGCCTCCTGGCTGGCTGCAGATCAGGGTTCTTTACATACTACCAATCAAGTCCTGAGTTGATAGCTGGCTGATCTGGTCCTATTAGGTCCTTCCTTCCGTGAATCAAAGGCACTTGAGAACAACCAATCACCTCCACAGCCCATATCATTAACACTGCTATTGCAAAAGTAGCATTTAGTATTATTTAGGAGCATTATAAAGATTGGGGTGATAGCAGGAGATGCTAAATGGAAAGTGAGAAAGTAAAGCAGAGAAAGAGTTATCGTCAAGCAAGTTATCCCTACAGTTAACTAGAGCTTAGTCCCACTGGGAACCTCTAGAAGCTAATGTAGAACTCATCCCTCAGAGTCAACCCAGCAGGAGGACAACAAGCTGAGGTATTTATACATACACTCTCAACAGTCACTGGTGCCAGGCTGCTCCCTGAGACATTAATTCTCTGGCACTTATTTCTTGATATGCCTGTAGTACAATGAAATCCAGCCACTGGAGAAAGGCCTGGGGCAATGAGTTACAAATGCTAGCAGCTGGAAGTCAGTCTGGTATACACTACGACTGAGAGGCCCAAGGTGTATGGTCAGGGCACTGACAACATCTTGCATGTCATTCTCCTTTTGATGAACACCGGGTACCTTCTAGGTTTTGGCTCTTCAGATGAATGTTGCTGGGAACATTCTTGTACATGCCTTTTGGTGAACCCATGTATGTGTTTATATTGGGGGTGTATCTAGAACAGGAATTACTGGTCAAGGAGTACACATATGTTCCACATATTAGATAATGTCAAATGGTTCTCTAACAAGTGTTACACCAGTTCACACTCTCAGGACAGTTTAGGAGAATTGCAGTTGTTCCGTGTTGTTGGTAACAATGGATATTTTCTGTGTTTTCTCATTTTAGCCATTTTGTGGCATGTGTTATTGCCCCTGTATGGTTCTAATTTGCTTTTTCTTGATTATTAATGAAATTGTGTATCTTTTCGGGGCACCTGGGTGGCTCAGTCGTTAAGCATCTGCCTTCAGCTCAGGTCATGATCCCAGGGTCCTGGGATCGGGCCCCATATCGGGCTCCTTGCTCAGCGGGAAGCCTGCTTCTCCCTCTCCCACTCGCCCTGCTTGTGTTTCCTCTCTCGCTGTGTCTCTCTCTGTCAAATAAATAAAAATCTTGAAAAAAAATTGTGTATCTTTTCACATATGAAAATGGCATACCCTCTGTTGTAAAGTCCTATTCAAATATGTATCTTTAATTAAACAACATTGTACTATAATTTTGATTTAGTTTCTTCTTTTTTCATTCATTGTATTTTTGATATTCTTTAACTCTATTAATGTTCTACATATAGGCATAATTTATTCATTTTATCCATTCAATGTTATGCTTATACCACATAGTATTCATCCATTCCCATAACAATGGGCCCAAATTTAGTTTCCTTTTTTTTTCCTCTCTCTCGTTCATGAAAATGCTATGAAAACCACCCTCATTCATGGTTTCTTTTGACCAGTATGAGGGTTCCTTTGGGTTACATCCCAAGAATAGGAATGCCTGTATTGTGAGCTAAATGCCAACAAATGTTCAAAATATATTGCAAAATTGAGAGTAAAAATTTCATATTCCCCATTAAGTACCTAAGTGTTCATCTTGTCCAATATCCTGGCCAGATCTTGCTATTTTTCAATTTTCATATTGTTGTTTCAATTTTCTATTGTTTGCTTTTAATTTTCTCATTGCTTTTTTTTCTGATTACTGGTAAACTTCAGCATCTCTCCCTATATGTATTAATAGAGTAGTCTCATAACAGGTATAATGTACATACAAGTATGAAACACGTTTATTGGAGTAGTTCTTATGTAGAAGTTAATTATATGCAGTCTCCTGAGTCCTCACTATCCTAGTGGCCTAGCACAGCTGGGCATAATGTAGCTGGCACATTGTAGTTTGGACTCCAAGAAATGTATTCCATTAACCTTCTTTTTCATATGTTTACTGGGAAATTGGGAAGAGACAGAAAGCTTTTGATTAATTACATAATGTTGGGAATCAGAAGACCTTAACATTCCCCTTCTTGGAGGTGTCCTTACTGATGAAAGGAATAGCTTGACTTCCTAAGTTATCTATAGGAATTTGATTCCCAGTGCCGGTATCAGATGGAGACCTACGGGATCCTTGTACTGAGCTAGTTGATTACTAGGCTACTTAAATGGGATGCTGCCTGGATCATCCATCCATCCATCCATCCAGCTATCCATCTAGCCAACTAATGGCTCTGTGTCTTCTCAGTCACCTACTGGTCTCTAGCAGGAGGACTGATTAACAAAAATTTTCTTACTGGGAAATTAATTGAACCCCCAGTGAAGCTTCTAGCTTCTCTTAAAAATTGTGGAGATGATATTCTATAATTATAGAGACAACAAAATTAGTAAAATTCTCATTAAAAGAACTTGCAGAGATTATCTAAACCATTTGGCTATGAAGCCCAAGCTGGGAAAACAAAGAAAAACTCCTAGGATCAAATTAAGAATGGCTTAGTGTTCTTTCTTTTTTTTTTTTTTTAATTTTCTTTAAATGACAGCCCATATATCCCTTCTTAGTCTAGGAAGACTACTGGCAGTGCAAGAAAACTGTGTAGGTATTGTCATATGTTCCTCCTCTCCCCTTGTTCTTGAGTCATCATGGATCATATGGCTTCTTCCAGAGAGCAAATAATATTATATCGAAGTGAAAGGCAAGAGAGAGTCTGCCTACTTCAAAGAAAACAAGTCCTAGGGGACACAAAGTGTTGTACTAATAGTTTGTTTGTCTTGAGATGAAATCATGTATTCAACTCGTATTGATTATCTCCTGCTGTGGGCATATTGCTTTTCTGCTGTTTAAGATGGTGGTAAGGTTTAGTTTCATTAAGGAGGTAGAGAAAATTGCAGCCATGACTTTTGCAGTAAGCTCGGCTATGTGGAGTAGTTTCAATTTTTCAAGAGCCGAGATATTAGGAGAAGCATATCATTCTTCTAATGAGGAAAGGCTGATCTAATTTGTGTGATTGATGAACCATCAATGTGAAAGACCAAGGTGAACAGGTTAAAGAGGCTGTGACAGCCCTCAGGAAATAGTGATTGTCTGGGAATCACTAGGAATTGTGGAGGAAAGGGAATGGGATCTGACATGGTCCCCCATATTTTGGCCAGGATTTAAGGACCACTTGCAACATCACTATGAGCCACAGACACAGACAGTCATAGGTGACTGTCGAGGGCGGTCAGATTTGTAACAGGAAAGGAGAAAGATCATTTATCCACCCTCTGACCAACCTTCCCCAACATCCCAAGGTCAGATGTTTCCATGCATTAATCATTGTTTGGGAAACACCTAGAATGCTTGTCCTTCCTCTGCAGCCATAAACTCTACAGAAAACTGATAGCATTCTGCCTACAGTGATGAGCTGTGAAGAAAAATGAGGACCACAGTGGGAAGAGGATGTGTAGGGAAACCATGAAAACTATCGCAGCGTCTGTCACCTCCAAGGAGATGGAATCACAGATATTCCAGGGGATGACATGGTAATATCCTGAGAGCAAGGGGATCCAAAAATCACTTATAGCATATTCATCCAATCATCTTCAATCCATGCAATGCAAATCCTCATCTATTCAGCGAGGGTCAAGGTGCATTTGAATAAAGGGGAAGGAAGGATGAATGTTGAGATACAAAATCATAAAATTTCTTTCAAGTCAGGCAGAAATGTGGTATTCTGTAGCATTAAAAGGAAAAGAAAAGAGGGGGGGAAAGGGAATCTCTTCATAGACTGAAATGGAATGATCTCCAAGATGTGCTAAGTTGAAAGAGCAAGATGCAAAAGTATGCTCTACTTATGTTAAATGTATAAAAATGTATGAAACTCCTCATAATGTTGTATAGAAATACAAAGATACTTTTTTATCAGATAGACTTTCTTTCTTCATTCCCATTTCTGAAGGTAGGAGCTTCACACAGGTAAAAAATCCTTGTAGTGTATGGCAGTGTTCAATTGTTTAATTCAATCACTCATGGGCAGCAGAGGTCCTTGCAGGAGAAGCTGTTGTAGGTAGTCTTTGAGAGGGTCATCTTTTGCTCAATGGTATTTGCTGCCCACACTTGATAGTGGCAACAACCACTAAATGCCATGCTTGGAGACCTAAGGCAGCAACAGGTATAAATAGGATCCCACTGATAAATTATATTATGTGGGGAAATTTCAGTACCTGGCAAATATTGTGAATCAGATGCTTGCTAATATGTGTTCTACCTGGTCCAGCGAGATATTTAAATGGAACAGCTCCATATTTTACAAATGTGTGTATGGTAATCAGGTCCAATTTTTGTCCCCCTTATGAGGTCAAGTGCATCTTCCAACTACAAGTTGGTCCAGATGCATATGATATTTGCCTGGTTTGCTTTAAGGTATGCCTCTTTTAAAAAGCAAATTAGAAAAGGAGCTCCAGAGAGTGAGATTTAGCAGGCCTTGCTTTCTAGTTGGTTGGATAGCTTTGTCAATGAGAGAAACATCTTGACCTCAGAAGTCAAGCAACCTGTGGAGTTTGAGTATCAGAGACTTTATCAGTGGGAGAACATGCAGTCCTTTCTGTGGATCTAGCTCATTGCTAGGTTATGTGTAAGAGCCATGGTGATTCTAGTTGATAAATAAGTCTGTCTCTCCTCAGTTATTAAGGTGCCCGCTTCTCTAAGTTCTTACTTATATCCTCTGCTCATTTTCTTCTTGGTTTTCCTGTTGATGAGTAGTGAACCAATTGTAGAACTGATTGTCTCAGTTCAAATCCCAGATCTGCCAGTTAACAAACAGTGGAATTTGGGGCAAGTTACTTAAGAATTTAAGTATTGTGTATTAATTTAAGTATTTAAGTATTGTGTATTAAGTATTGTGTATTAATTTCTCTTAATTTAAAAGAGACCAAATAATATCTTCTACCTCATAAATTTGTTATGATTAAGTAAATTAAATTTTAAGCACTTTCAAAGATTCTGGAACAAAGAAAATTAATATTTTTAAGCACTTCCAAAGACTACAGAACAAAGTAAAGCATATTGGTTTATTAAGTGAATGAAGTAAGCTTTCTTGTCTATTTCTTACTGGTTTGTAGAAATGTATTCTACAGACCAGATATTAATCCTTTATAGATTATAGAATGGCCCACATCTTCCATTCTGTTACCTATTTGTTAACACCCTTTATTTTTCTTTATTTTTTTAATTTTATTATGTTATGTTAATCACCATACATTACATCATTAGTTTTTGATGTAGTGTTCCATGATTCATTGTATAACACCCAGTGCTCCATTCAATATGTGCCCTCTTTAATACCCATCACCAGGTTAACCCATCCCCCCACTCCCCTCCCTCTAGAACCCTCAGTTTGTTTCTCAAGAGTCCATAGTCTCTCATGGTTCATCCCTCCCTCCGATTTACCCCCCTTCATTTTTCCTTTCCCACTATCTTCTTCTTTTTTTTAACATATAATGTATTATTTGTTTCAGAGGGTAGGTCTGTGATTCAACAGTCCTACACAATTCACAGCGTTCACCATGGCACATACCCTCCCCAATGTCTATCACCCAGCCACCCCATCCCTCCCACCCCCCACCACTCCCGCAACTCTCAGTTTGTTTTCTGAGATTAAGAATTCCTCATATCAGTGAGATTATATGATACATGTCTTTCTCTGATTGACTTATTTCGCTCAGCATAATACTCTCCAGTTCCATCCACGTCATTGCAAATGGCAAGATTTCATTTTTTGATGGCTGAGTAATATTCAGTTTTATATATATACCACCTGTTCTTTATCCATTCATCTGTCGATGGACATCTTGGCTCTTTCCATAGTTTGGCTATTGTGGACATTGCTGCTATAAAAATCAGGGTGCACATACCCCTTCGGATCCCTACATTTGTATCTTTGGGGTAAATACCCAGTAGTGCAATTGCTGGGTTGTATGATAGCTCTATTTTCAACTTTTTGAAGAACCTTCATACTGTTTTCCAGAGTGGCTGTACCAGCTTACATTCCCACCTACAGTGTAGGAGGGTTCCCCTTTCTCCGCATCCTCACCAACATCTGTCGTTTCCTGACTTGTTAATTTTAGCCATTCTGACTGGTGTGAGGTGATATCTCACTGAGGTTTTGATTTAGATTTCCCTGATGCCCAGTGATGTTGAGCACTTTTTCATGTGTCTGTTGGCCATTTGGATGTCCTTTGCAGAAATGTCTGTTCATGTCTTCTGTCCATTTTTTGATTGGATCATTTGTTCTTTTGGTGTTGAGTTGGATAAGTTCTTTATAGACTTTGGATACTAGCCCTTTATCTGATATGTCATTTGCAAATATCTTCTCCCATTCTGTCGGTTGTCTTTTGGTTTTGTTGACTGTTTCTTTTGCTGAAGCAAAAGCTTCTTATCTTGATGAAGTCCAAGTAGTTCATTTTTGCCCTTGCTTCCCTTGCCTTTGTGATGTTTCTAGGAAGAAGTCGCTGCAGCTGAGGTTGAAGAGGTTGCTGCCTGTGTTCTCCTTTAGGGTTTTGATGGACTCCTGTCTCACATTTAGGTTTTTCAACCATGTTGAGTCTATTTTTGTGTGTGGTGTAAGGAAATGGTCCAGTTTCATTCTTCTGCATGTGGCTGTCCAATTTTCCCAACACCATTTGTTGAAGAGACTGTCTTTTTTCCATTGGACATTCTTTCCTGCTTTGTCGAAGATTAGTTGACCATAGAGTTGAGGGTCCATTCCTGGGCTCTCTATTCTGTTCCATTGATCTATGTGTCTGTTTTTGTGCCAGTACCATACTGTCTTGATGATGACAGCTTTGTAATAGAGCCTGAAGTCCGGAATTGTGATGCCGCCAACTTTGCTTTTCTTTTTCAACATTCCTCTGGCTATTTGGGGTCTTTTCTGGTTCCATAAAAATTTTAGGACTATTTGCTCCATTTCTTTGAAAAAAGTGGATGGTATTTTGATAGGGATTCATTAAATGTGTAGATTGCTCTAGGTAGCATTGACATCTTCACAATATTTGTTCTTCTAATCCATGAGCATGGAATGTTTTTCCATTTCTTTGTGTCTTTCTCAATTTCTTTCATGAGTATTTTATAGTTTTCTGCATAGAGATTCTTTGCCTTTTTGGTTAGATTTATTCCTAGGTATCTTATGGTTTTGGTTGCAATTGTAAATGGGATCGACTCCTTAATTTCTCTTTCTTAACACCCTTTAGTATAGAGAAATCTTACATGTTATCTAGTCAAGTATCTTCATTTTTTCCTTATGGTTTTGGAGTGCAATTAAGAAATTTACACTACTCCAAGTTCAAAAAGATATTCTACAATTTTATCTATTTGCCTTATAATTTCATCTTTAACATTCATCACTTAACTTACTTATTCTAGTATATGGCATGTGTTAGAGATGTAAGTTCATTTTTTCCACAAAGGTGCCTAAAAATGAATTCTTTGTCCACAGATTTATCTTACCACCATTATCACATCCCAACCTCAAATTTATAGTAGGGTCTATTTCTGAAATATTCTGTTACATTGGTCTATTTGTATTTATCTTTATCTATACCAATAACATCAGGTTTTCATTATGGTAGCCTTATGATATACACATTTGAATGTGCTTTGATAATAAGAGTTTCTCAGTAATTTAGATTTTCACATTGTGAACTCTGTATACCACATTCAAGTCTAAAGTAAAAAGGAAGATGGTTGTGACATGGGTCAATGTCATTGCAAAACTTTACTAAGATGCAGAATATTTTATTTTTTCCTGTTTCTACTCATGAGTAGCCAAACAATATTTATTGTCACCACACACATTAACTTACAACCACTTTACTACATTTACATAGAATTGACTGAGAAGTTTAGTAATCCAAGACTCTCTTGAGACTGTATTTCCATGCATAATGCTATGTTACCCATGCAGTAACTTGAGTAAAAGTTTTAATAAGAAAGTTCTATTTGGCCTCTTGAGAAAATGTTGCTGCATCCAACTGCACACTACTTTGAACTAACAGATACTGGTTTTACAGATACCTTGCTATAAATAGTCATTTAGTAGTCCAATAGAAATAAAATACTTTCAAATAGCCTATAAAGTGAGGGAGTAGCATAGTCATGGCAATGTTTTATCAGAGAAATCTATTCTTAAAGGTTGACTTGCATTAGGTAGGATTGGAAAAAAGCTGATTATGGGAACTCTTCAAAGAAATGACATTTAAAATTTAGGTTTTGCGAAATGTTTAGTAAAGTTTCTGTCATTTTAAGAAAAATGAAACAAGAGGAAACTGGAGGGGGAGACAAACCATAAGAGACTCTTAATCTCAGGAAACAAACTAGGGCTGCTGGAGTGGAGGGGGTGGGAGATATGAGGTGGCTGGGTGATGGATATTGGGGAGGGTATGTGCTATGGTGAGCACTGTGAATTGTGTAAGACTGATGAACCACAGACCTGTACCCTTGAAACAAATAATACATTATGTTAATAATAAAAAAAAAAGTTTGGTGTCTCAACATGAAAGATTGATTTACAACACAAGAGAATCTCTATGTGGAAGTTACATGATCATATAAAGTATAATCATAATTATTTGCCATGCCACTGATGATTTTTAACATAATAAAAAGTAATCCAAATTATTTCAATATTTGGGGGACATGGACTTGAATATCAACAGTGTCATTAATGCTGTATCATTATTCAGCAGATGATTTGCTTTACTCTGATAACAGCCTTGTTTCAACACTTACTACATGTGAAGTGACATACAAGGAAGGGTAGAGAAAACAATCACAAATAAAATATATTCCATGAGTTAATGGGGTTTGCAAGACAGAGGGGCAGGTATATAAACAAACAGCTAGAAGAAAGTGTGTTGTTTATTTATTGTACTAATTTGGTAAGAATCTATGAGACTACAGAAAAAAAACCACCCAATTTAGTCAAAAAAGGGGGTGAGAAGGCAGGGAATAAATACTTCACAGAGATAGCAACATTAGAACTGAATCTTGAGAGAGGAATAAGAGCTCAGAAGCAGAAAATGATGGGAGGGAGCTTTATTTTATTCATTTTGTTTTTAAAAATTACTTGTACTTCTAAAAGGAAAATAATATGCTTATGGTAAGAACCTAAGAAATACTTGAGAGAATAATAAATAATAAGCAAAATAAAGCATGCATTTTATTTTGTTTGCTTCTAGTCATAGAGTTATATTTTTACTGGGTGAAGATGCAATTCATTGTAATGACATTGATTAGGCTTTCTATTTGCCAACCCTTGTTCTGCACATAAAATATCAAGTGACCATAACATTGCCTACAGAATTTGGACAATATTTTTACCTCTATCTAATTGTAGAAAGTCTTTCCACCATAGGGAGAACAAAAGGGCCTTTCATGTGTCTTGTTTTCAACAAGAGTTTTTCTCTCACTTCTGTGCCCCATTCAAAAATTGTACAATATTGATTACAGAGCTCTTATGTGATCCTTAGGATTGCTTTATTCCATTGAAAAACCATCTTTTAGTTTGTATAGTTATTACAGCACTGCAGGAGTCTTCATGGATGCAATTATCCATGCATTGTTATAGAGCAAATGCCACAAGGGGGGGAATAAGTACATTAAACAACAGAACCAGATGGATATTTGAAAATAAAACACTTAAAATATATGTAGTTTTTGTGGTTAACAACTGTTTACCAGAAAAAAAAAACACAATATAAATAAAACTTTGCATTCTTACAGCCTAAGGTGGTTTTGTTGGTGGTGGTGGTGGTGTTTTTAATTCTCATTTGCATTTCTTTAGTTACTTTCAAAGGAAGGAGGCAACAAATATTTTCCTGTTGCCTTAGTGGTTAAGGGGAAAAATAGTTTATCATTTCCTAGGGCAGTGCAGATGACAGGATAGAGTCAATCCCCACGAGTCTATGGGAAAATTACCAGTTACAGAAAACATAGTGAATACCACATTTGAGACACTAGGACCTCCAAGGTCTAAAATTAGAGCTTAAATTGGGCATAACTTTACAGGATTACATTACTATCTTTGGAACAATGAGGACAAAAAGTAAAGCAGGCTCCAGGTAGAAAGAGCAAGAACAAGGTTTCATTTCCACAATGCCAGGAGAGAGTTGAGCTACAGGACCCCAAAGGGCCAACCAATATTGGGGTAATGTCAAGAATGCACCAATAGCAAAGACCTCTTCTATTCCTATAGTGCTTCCCCCAACACTCAGTGTCCCATCACATATATAACCTCATTGGTTGCAAACAGAAATGAGTTCACATTGTTTTGTCCAATGTTGACTTTGTTATTTTTGGTAATGGCATGGTAATGGATGTTATTTCTGGTAATGGCATCATAGTGCGGTATTGTGTCATCATTATTATTTGAAATGACTGATATAATTGCAAATGTTGAGGTAAGTGTGTGAGTTCTCAGATCAGTTTGCCAACATTCATTCACTGCTTCTATGAATATCTAATCTCTCTTTGTATTACTTTTCATCACTCTAAAGGGAAGGTAAAAATAGCACCTTGCTCAGAGTGAAGTGAAGGTGAACATAAAGGTATGAATCCAGTGTCTAGCCCATAGAAAGAATGTAGCAATGTTAATGTTTAATAGCATGAGTGTTAAGGGATGCCTGGGTGGCTCAGTCAGTTGGGAGCCCGACTCTTGATTTCAGCTCAGGTCATGATCTCAGGGTCGTGAGATCTTGCCCTGCCTGTGGTTCTGCACTGGGCAAGGAGTCTGCTTGGGAGTCTCTTTCTCCCTCTCCTTCTGCCCCACCCCCTCACCCAAGCCCAAGCATATGCTTTCTCTCTCTCTCCAAAAAAAAAAATTTCAAAATGTACTACTTTTGAGAGTAAGGCTGTGTTAGTCTCTTTGGGGCTTTCAGATGTTTCTGGCTTATTTCTCACAACTAGCACTTAACCATCAGAGAGCTACATAGACTAAGAGCAACTTAACATCAGATAGCAGATCCAAGTGTTCTTCACACAGTGCCTGATAAGAGTGCTTAGTGAAAAAATGCTTGTCTCGGATTAATGGATAAGTTATCCATTAATGGATAAATGGATGGTGAATCAAAAACATCCTCCTCATGCATTATGATGTATAAAATATAAGAAGCATGATGTTTGTTCATTCCTCCAGGAATTTTAATTTTTATTCATTTATAATTTGCCTCCTGAAAGCTAAAAATGATCATCAGTCTTTCTTTTGTATAGATGAAACATTTTTTCTGAGTTGTCATCTAACTATATATTCAAACCGGACCAAATGTCATGATGCTGAAGATGTTGTCAAATACATGGTTCAAGGACATCTACATAATCCACCAAATTTGACATTTCTTTCAGATTTTAGTGCTACAATAAACTTTGTTTACATGGAACTCATTCCCTCATCTTTGACTGATTTTCTCTCAGCTGCCACGAAGCTCAGATAACAGTTTTATGCAGAATCATACCAACAATTTAAGAATTGTGCTTTGCTTCCCTCCAGTTCTTATTTTTTTTTCCTTCTATTCCTATTTCAGTGTTCTCAAACTGTTTTTTAGAATACATTGTTGTCGACAGGAAAGATGGTAGCTAGGTGTTCTTTAGGGGAGAAAGGATATTAGTTTTAGGGAAACACTGAGTAGACAAAGTTCAAAATATTGTTTGGCTGTGTAGTACCTCCCATCTCTAATGTGCTAATGTATATTTTGAATTTCTAGGAGAAAAAATTACTTTGGATTAATTTTCAACCTTATTTAATTGAAGAACCTCTTTTTTTTTTAAAAGATTTATTTATTTATTTTAGAAAGACAGAGAGCATGGGGGGAAGGGGCAGAGGGAGAGAGAATCTCAAGCAGATTCCCTGCTGAGCTAAGCATGGATCCTGTCTCAGGGCTTGATCCCAAAACCCTGAGACCACGACCCAGTCATAACAAAGAGTCTGATGCCCAACTAAATGCACACCCAGGTGCCCCCAAGAACCTCTTTTTAAGAATATGAAGAACAAGATTTAGGACAACACATTTGATATTATCTGAAGAAAGAAAGAAAGATTTGTTTTCAGTTATACATGAAAACATGTATGTAAGCTACAAGAAGACATTCATGTAAGCTACAATGAGACACTAGAAATTTATAGTTAAGTCCTTGTGACCTTTTATACATAGCTACTGATATCAAGTTGATAATTATTCATACTGCTGCTATCCATCTTACATATATATATACAAAAATTTTTTTCTTGTATCGGTTGTTTTAACATAATTTGTGTCATACTAGATGGATGACTATATGGTGATTGGCTTCTTTTGCAATTAATGATATGTTGATTGATATATCATGTCACCACTCATGGATTAACTTTATTTTTTATGGTCACATATTACTATACAGTGTATATATATCTCAATTTATTTAGCAACATACAAATTTGTGAATATTTGGTTATATTTCATTTTTTCTCCTTTGCAAACAAGCTGTAGTAAATACATTTGCCTAACACTTGTGTTGAGGATGGGTGCTACAAGAGTTGAATGGTTCATTACTTAGCCTTTGACGGGGTAAAAAACAATTCTCCAAAACATATATTTTCAATATTTCAAGATAATGAAACCTTTGAAAAAGGTTGTATCGATACCCATTCCAGCCATCATTGCTTGAAAACAATAATTCCCTCACACCCCTTGAGTCTTAGATATTATCCACCTTTTTTCTTAGCTTGTGTTATTCTGGTAAATGAATAATTATGTATCATTCAGTAAATATTATTATTTTGGAGAGATCTCAGTTTCAAAGAATTGAATTAGTCAAGTTGTTTGGTCCATGGTACATCACATATCCTTGTAAGGCCCTTTTCTTTGTTCCCTTAATTTCACTATTATTTGTCCGTTATTCTCCATAATCATTCTCATTTTGCTTCTACCTACAGTATCCCCACCAAAATTTAAAAAAATGTATTTTAATATGTGTCTCTGGATTTGTAAATACCTATTAAAAGCATGTTATTGCTTTTATATATAAGTACTTCATATATAAATAGTATACTACAGAACACATCTGTTTCCTACTTCATTAGGCATAAAGTTTTAAGATCTATCATTGTTGTTATATGTACACCTAGTCGACTGCTTCTGACTGCTGCATAGTTGTCAGGTTAAGTAACCATCGCATCTTGTTTACCCATTAGCCACCTCTGCTGCCTCAAGCTGCTGTGTTCACAAGCACAGTGATGAATAGCCTTGTGCATATCCCCTTGTGGCCCTGTATATGAGCTTCTCAGGAATATATCCACAGGCACAGAATTGCTGTGTCACAGTATATACACATAATTAATTTTGCTAAGCACCACCAAATTGCTCTCCAGAAAGCCATAATAGTTTTACTCTGCAGTAGCTATTCTCAAAGATTCTCATTTTCCCACATTCTTGCGAATGCTACTTTTTATCTGGCATTTTAAATTTTTGCTTATCTGTTAGGTAAAAGATACAGCTCATTGTTTTAATCTGATTTTCTGTGATTACCAGTGAATGTGAGCATTTTATTAGCTATTTGAATTTCTCCTGTAGAACTATATAATGTCTTTATAATTTTTAAAATTGGGTTTATAATTATTTACTGGTTGCTAAGCAGCAATTTCTTATGTAGCCTACCTAAATATTCCTTTATAAATCTTAAATATTATAAATATATTTCTGATATGTCACTTGTTAGTTTTTTTGTTGGTATCCTTCAATGAATCTTAAAAGAAAAAAAAATCTCAATTTTAATGTTGTCAAATTCATCACTTTTTTTAAAGTTATATATTCTATATTTGGATTTTTGTTTATGATCATTCCCCCACTCCCTTGAAGAAATGACAAAAATACTCTTCTGTCTGCCTTCCTTTTGTATTATTCAACATAGTCTTTCATATTTGCATTTTTAATCATTTTATTTAGGTAAGATATAAAGAGCCAGGTTCATTTTTTTTCATCCATGGTTTTTTTCATCCATGGTTTTCCCCATATCATGTACTGAATGATTCATTTTTATTCATATATGTGTGGGTGCACCTCTATCGTATACCAACTTGCCATATGTACATGGATCTATTTCTGAGCTCACTATTCTCTTCCATAGTTCATTTTTTGTTCCTTCACAAATACTCAAGTTTTAATACTTTGGCTTTTTGATGTTCTTGAGATCACTATAATCTGTTGGATACATACTGAAAAGAATTACATAGAATTTTTTATTGGATGCTAAAATTTAGGGGGGAAAAGGTCAATGTATGCTTTCATAATCTAAAATTTCAGCAATGTGTAAAATAGAACATTTCATGACCAAGTTGTGTTTATTCTAGAAATTCAAGGTTGCTTTGATATGAAATAAACTACTGTAATTCACTAGATGAATAGTTTAAGTACAAACATTAAGCTTAATCTCAAAAATGGAAGTCAGCATACATATGATTTCCTTTTCCCCCTCCCTCACTGGTTACTTTGCCTCAGTCAACCTTGCTGTTTCTGTATTTTCTCTCCAACTGTATAGCATTGAATTGTGCTGGGGTTTAATACCTGGAATACTTTTCTAACTATAGTCAATCCTTTAATAATGGTATTGAGTGTCATAGTTTTAAATGTCATCTATACATTATGCTATGCTCACCAAAAGTGTAGCTACCATCTGTCACCATACAATGCTAATACAATACCATTGACCATGTTCCCTGTACTGTAACTTTCAACCCTGTTACTTACTCATTCTGTAACTGGAAGCCTGCATCTCCCTCTCCCCCTTCACCCATTTTACCCATCCCTCCATCTCCCTCCCTTCTGGCAGCCATCAGTTTGTTCTCTGTATTTATGTGTCTGTTTATACTCTTTGTTTGTTCATTTGTTCATTTGTTTTGTTTTTTAGATTGCCCATATAAGTGAATCATATGGTATTTGTCTTTCTTTGTCTGACTTATATGATAAACTTGTGGAATCACTGTGTTCCTGAAACAATGTAATCTCATGTGTCAACCATACTCCAATTTAAAAAAATAATAAGTTATTTACTCAAAAAACACTAAGAGTTGGATCCTAGTCTACCTAATTGATGTCATCATCACAAGTCATGTAAATGTTATATAATTAAATAATTAATTTTAGAAATAAATGTTTCAGGTTGCCAAACATAAAATTTAAAATAGACACTGGACTTGGGAATTTAAAAAACAATCAAAATAAAATAAAATGAAAAAATGTAATTTATAAGCCAGGACTTCCAAATGTGTATCTCTAATCTTGATCACTACCCTGAATTCTACACTCATCTACCCAACTGCTGATATCATTTCTATTGGGCTACAAAATAGTTCATTCAAATTTGACTTTAACTAAATCTGGGATACTCTATCTACCAAAGCCTATACTTCTGTAGCCTTTCCCACTTCAGTAATCATCTGCCCCCAAGTTTTTATTTCTTTGGAATGAATTCACAAGATTACAATTGCCAAGTCACATGGTTAGATGGGTGACTTTTTTTTATTGTATCCTGGACATTTTGTTGTTGTTGTTATGTTAGGAGACTCTGGGTCCTGTTTAAATATTTTATTTTAGGAACCAGGCACCTTGTTTAAGGTGAGCATCTTGATCTTGGCCTATTTTTGTGAGCTGTGGTTCCAAGTGCTTAACTGTCAGCACTTTGCAGTGTTATTTCAGTCTGCTTAGTTTATCTGGTGCCATCTGGGACTCCCATTGGTCCCTGCTGGTGCTGCTTGAGTGGCGGAAGCATTTCCCCAAGGCAGGATACCAGCTGCCTCTTAGTGGTGGAGAAGAGCAGTGGCCCCCCTCTACCCACTGTCCCAGTATCTCTTGAGATTCCTAGACCAGTGGGAACAATGAAGTTTCTGGGTTGGCCAGCGTGATGTGACCCATTTCTTTTCTCTGGTTTTACACACGGGCCTGGTGTCTCTTATTCAGGGAAAAAAGTCTCAGGGACAAAGAGGTTTCTTAAACTAGATCACTTGCTGGGACTGGGTTACTTTTAATTGTTTTGCCTGCCTATTTCCTTGCCCCTAGGCAGTAATGAAGTGTCTCAGGCCTATTAAGCCTTTCTGGATCAGGACACTGAGTTCTTTTCCCTGCTCTGCCTGCCTGCTCTCTCTGGGCAGAGGAGAGCATCAGATCCCTCCAAACAAAGAGGTCCCCAGATCAGGCTGCATACTGCAGCTGGTTCTCATTTACAGTTCTGCCTGTCAAGGTGCTCTCTCTCCATAGAAAAGGAAAGTTTCAGGCTTTGTGGTGAAGGAGAATGTTCTCCCAGTGGATTCTCCCTGCAATGGGGTTGGACCTACCTGATGTTAGAGAGACTCCTGTTCTATGCTTGAAGGGAAGAGACTACCTGGACTGCTTTCTTGTGCTAGGTCAGGAAACACAGGGTCTGGCTCACCTTTTCCTGTTCAGTAGAGGGAAGCAAGACACAGGCTGCTGTGTGGTTCCTCCAGTCATAGGATCCCAAACCAGCTCACCTTCTTACAATGTTTCAGACTTTTTATTTGGTTGTCTCTTATTCTATTTCCTGGGTTTATAGTGGTGCTTGGGAAGCAGAGAAAAATTGGTCTACATCATATTGTCCGGATCAGAAACCAGAATCAAGTGATTTTTTTTAAAACCTAATATTGGCTGTGTTATTCTCTTGTTTAAAACCTTCTGATGGTTTTCCATATCATTTAGAGAAAAAGGCAATATAGTTACAATGACCTATTAGTCTCTATATTAATATCTGGTTTCCCCTTTAACTCATTCTTTCCTGTCTGCATCTGGTTCACTCTCCTTCTGCCACAGTGGCCTCCCTGCTGTTCTGTAAGTATGCTAAACATGCTGTTGCCCCTCCCTGAAATTCTCTTTTCTCGCTACTCACATGACCAACTCACTCATTTATTTTTTTTCAGTTCACCATACCAATGTCATCTACCAGAGGACCTCCCCTAGCCTTATTTTTTTTATAGTATTTATAACCACTTGACCATTATTATACATTCATTTACTTATTTTTTACCTGTCTCTTAGCTTTATGGGTCAGAGATTATTTTGTTCAGTTTCATATCCAGCTCTTCAACTGGTGCCTAGTATATAGTAGATACACACAAATAACAGCTGTTAAATTTATGATTGAACTTATTAAAACTCATACTTGTATTTGCTTCCATATAAATTTCTTAACTTCTCAATGACCCCTCTTGTCTCTATTATCTGCCCTGCTCACTTTATCTTCTTTGTGACATTCTGTTAGAATTTTAATTGTTATGAAAAAGGAAAGATATAAAAAATATATTTGTGCAGATGCATATGGGTAGATACAATGTTTAAAGTTCTTTAATCATCCTTTCTTTATGTTTTAGTATTTTTCTGTTTTTTTCTTGTAACTAATACACTTCCTATAATAGTGATGTACAGAAAGATATTTATATGGTAAAACTTGAGACCTTGCAAATTGAGAATTTTACTTACTTTACCTTCACATTTTAATGAAGAATATAAATACTGAGGTGTGAAGTCTTTCTCCCCTCACAATTTTTAAAAAATATTACTCCATTATCTTCCTCCATGAAGTTCTAACATTGAGAAATCCAATGCCTCTTCTTCTGTTGTTAATTTTCCTAAATATATTACATTGTCATCAGAGAATGTAGCCTGAAAATTATGGGCATTTTCTAATTTATTGACTTTTCCTTTTGGCCAAAGTTGCTGTACAAGATTTCAAATGTTTCATGTGTTTTTAAAACTAAAGTGCATTTTCTAGCTGTTGATTATAAAGCTCACACATATCAATTGTGATATTTAAATCTGTTATGTTTTATCTGTTTTAATCATAGATTTCATTTTAAAAGGTACTTAGCTCTCAACCTGTGATTACAAAATATCCCATTACTCCTTGAAGTTCTATCAGTTTTTTTCTGCATGTATTTAAATTTACTATGATATACCCATATAGATTCATGAATGATGGGTATTTCTGTGAATTTTTATTCTTAGCAAAATGAAATCTACCTTGTTTCATATTAACTAATACCTTCTGGGCTGAATTCTCTAATATCTGATAATAACATTGCTATACCTATGCACATTTTATTAGAATATCCTTCTCTCCATATATCATTTTAACTCTTTATTTTCCACATTATTTTATCATTTTGTTTAGGTAAGACTATCAATATATAAAAAATTTTTTGTATAATCAGAAAAAGTGTTTTTAAATAGAGAAATTTATAATTAACATTAATTAAGAATTTTTTATGTTTGCATTTATTTCCAGCTGTTTATTTCATGAATGCATTATCTTTTTATCTCTTTGCATATATGTATTATATTTCTTTCAAAATCTCCTTTTTGTGTTATGGTAGCTGAAACCTTGAATGTTTAATATTCTAATTCTGGTTTTTTATATCTCTCATTCATTGTATTTATTTTCTCCAAATGTTTGAAATTATATCATCAAAAAAAAAAGAGGGGGGGACCCAAATAAACAAAATCATGATGAATGAGGAGATATAACAACCAACACCACAGAAATACAATTATAACAGAATATTATGAAAACCTAGGCACCAACAAATTGGACAGCTTAGAAAAATGGGTAAATTAGAAAAAATGGATAAATTCTTAGAAACATATAACCTTCAAAACTAAATCAGGAAGAAATAGAAAATTTGAACAGACCAATCACCAGCAATGAAATTGAATCAGTTAATAAAAATACTCCCCAAAAAAGAAAAGTCCAGGACCAGATGGCTTCACATGTAAATTTTACCAAACATTTAAAAAAAGTTAATACTCAGGGGCACCTGGGTGGCTCAGTCTGTTAAGTGTCCAGCTCAATTTCAGCTCAGGTCATAATCTCAGGGTTGTGAGACTGAGCCCCATGTCAGGCTCCCCACTCAGCAGGGAGTCTGCTTGAGATTGTCTCTCCCCTTCTCTCTCTACCCTTCCCCACACTCTCTCTCACTCTCAAATAAATAAATAAATAAATCTTAAAATAATAAAAAATTAAAAAAGGGTACCTGTTCTCAAACAATTCCAAAAAATTCAGGAGGAAGGAAAACTTCCAAATTCATTCGATGATGCCAGTATCACCCTGATAGCAAAACCAGATAAAGACACCACAAAAAAAGAGAGAGGGGGAGAGAGAACTACAGGCCAATATATTTCATGAATATAGATGCAAAAATCCTCAACAAAATATTAGCAAGCTGAATCTAACAATATATTCTAAAAAATTATACACCATGATCAAGTGAGATTTATTCCTGGGATACAAGGGTGGTATAATATTTGCAAATCAATGAACATGAAACATCACATCAATAAGAGAAAGGATAAAAACTGTATGATCATTTCAATAGGTATGCAAAAAGGATTCGACACATCCATGCATGATAAAAGCCCTCTGCAAAGAAGGTTTGTAGGGAATATAACTAAACATAATAAAGATTCTATATGAAAAACCCACAGCCAACATTATACTCAATGGTGAAAAACTGAGAGCTTTCCCCCTAAGGTCAGGAATAAGACAAGGATGTCCACTCACCACATTTATTCAACATAGTACCAGAAGTCCTAGTCACAGCAATTAGATGGCACAAAGAAATAAAAGACATCCAAACTGGTAAGGAAGAAGCAAAACTCTCACTATTTGCAGATGACGAGATACCATATATAGAAAACCCTGAAGACTCCACTAAAAAACTACTAGAACTGATAAATGAATTAAAAAAAGTCACAGGATACAAAATCAATATACAGTAATCTGTTGTGTTCCTATTCACTAATAATGAAACAGAAAAAAGTGAAATTAAGAAACCTATCCATTTAGGGCACCTGGGTGGCTCAGTCGTTAAGCGTCTGCCTTCGGCTCAGGTCATGATCCCAGGGTCCTGGGATTGAGCCCCACATCGGACTCTTTGCTCAACAGGAAGCCTGCTTCTCCCTCTCCCACTCCCCCTCTTTGTGTTCACTCTCTCACTGTGTCTCTCTCTGTCAAATAAATAAATAAAATCTTAAAAAAAACTCTCCACTTGGAATGGCTAAAATTAACAAGTCAGGAAACGACAGATGTTGGCGGAGATGTGGAGAAAGGGGAACCCTCCTACACTGTTGGTGGGAATTCAAGCTGGTACAACCACTCTGGAAAACAGTATGGAGGTTCCTCAAAAAGTTGAAAATAGAGCTGTGCTCTATGACCCAGCAACTGCACTACGGGTATTTACCCCAAAGATACAAAGGTAATGACCCAAAGAGGAATGTGCACCCTGATGTTTATAGCAGCAATGTCCACAATAGCCAAACTATGGAAAGAGCCAAGATGTCCATCGACAGATGAAAGGATAAAGAAGAGCTGGTCTATATATACAATGGAATATTATGCAGCCATCAAAAGGAATGAAAATCTTGCCATTAGCAATGACGTGGACGGAACTGGAGAGTATTATGCTGAGCGAAATAAGTCAATCAGAGAAAGACATGTATCATATGATCTCACTGATATGAGGAATTCTTAATCTCAGGAAACAAACTGAGGGTTGCTGGAGTGGTGAGGAGTGGGAGGCATGGGGTGGCTGGGTGATAGACATTGGGGAGGTTATGTGCTATGGTGAGCACTGTGAATTGTGTAGGACTGTTGAATCACAGACCTGTACCACTGAAACAAATAAAACATTATATGTTAAAAAAAAAAGAAGAAGAAGAAGAAGATAGTAAGAAGGGAAAAATGAAGGGGGGTGGAAATCGGATGGGGAGATGAACCATGAAAGACTATGGACACTGAGAAACAAACTGAGGGTTCTAGAGGGGAGGGGGGTGGGGAGATGTTTTAGCCTGGTGATGGGTATTAAAGAGGGCACATACTGAATGGAGCACTGGGTGTTATACACAAACAATGAATCATGGAACACTACATCAAAAACTAATGATGTAATGTATGGTGATTAACATAACATAATAAAATTTAAAAAAATGTAAAAAAAACTATCCCATTTATAATTGTACCAAAAACAATAAAATATCTAGGAATAAACTTAACCAAAGAGGTGAAAGTCCTGTATTCTGAAAATTATAAAACTGATGAAAGAAATTCAAAACAACACAAAGAAATGGAAAGACATTCCATGCTCATAGGTTAGAACAAATATTAAAATGTCCACACTAGAGATGCTTGGGTGGCTCATTCAGTTAAGCATCTGCCTTCAGCTCAGGTTATGATCCCAAGGACCTGGGATCGAGTCTCATGTCAGGGCCCTTGCTCAGCGGGTAGCCTGTTTCTCCCTCCACCTGTTTGTGTGCTCTCTCTCTCTCACGGACAAATAAATAAAATCTTTTAAAAAAGTAAAATAGAAAAAAAATGTCCACACTACCCAAAAGCAATCTACACATTTAATGCAATTCTTATCAAAATTCCAATAGCATTTTTCACAGAACTAGAACAAATAATCCTAAAATTTGTATGGAACCACAAAAGACTCTGAATAGCCAAAGCAATCTTGAAAAATAAAAATAAAACTGGAGGCATCACAATTCCAGATTTCAAGCTATATTACAAAGCAGTAGTAATTAAAACACTAAGGTACTGAACAAAAACAGACACATAGATCAATAGATTAGAAGAGAAAACCCAGAAATAAACCCACAAGTATATGGTCAATTAGTCTTGGACAAAGAAAGAATGAATATATGATAGGAAAAAGGCAGTCTCTTCAAAAAATGATGTTGGGAAAACTGGACAGCCATATGCAAAAGAATTAAACTGGGTTACTTTCTTTCATTATATACAAAAATAGATTCAAAATGGCTTAAAGACCTAAATATGAGACCTGCAACCATAAAAATCCCTGAAGAGAACACAGGCAGTAATCTCTCTGCTATTCACCATAGCAACATTTTTCTAGATATGTCTCCTGAGGCAAGGGAAATAAATGCAAAAGTAAATAATTGGTTTACATCAAAATAAGCTTCTACACAACAAAGGAAACAAACAACAAAACTAAAAGGCAACCTACGGAATGGGAGAGTATATTTACAAATGCCATAACCAATAAAGGATTTGTATCCAAAATATATAAAGAACTATTACAGCTCAGTATCAGAAAAACAAATGATCCAATTGAAAATGGGCAGAAGACATGAACAGACATTTCTCCAAAGAAAACATACAATTGACCAACAGACACATGAAAAGATGCTCAACATTACTCATCATCAGAGAAATGCAAACTAAAACCATAATGAAATATCACCTCTCACCTGTCAGAATGGCTAAAATCAACAAAACAAGAAACAACAGGTATTGGCGAGGATATGAAGAAAAAGAAATACTCATGCACTGTTGGTGGGAATGCAAATTGGTGCAACCATTGTAGAAAACAGTATGGAAGTTCCTCAAAAAATTAAAAATTGAACTACCCTATGATCCAGTAATTGCACTAGTGGGTATTTACCCAAAAAATACAAAAACACTGATTCAAAGGAAGATATGCACCCCTATGTTTATTGCAACACTATTTACAATAGCAAAAATATGGAAGTAGCCAAAGTGTCCATCAACAGATGAATGGATAAAGAAGATATGGTATATATATATATATGTATATATATATACATACATACATACATATATATATATATATATATATACACAATGGAATATTATTTAGCCATAAAAGGATTGAAATCTTGCCATTTGCAACAACCTGGATGGACCTAGAGAGTATAATGCTAAACAACTAGTCAGAGAAAGACAAATACCATGTGATCTCATTCATATGTGGAATTTAAGAGACAAAAAAAATGAGCAAAGAGAGAGAGAGAGACTAACCAAGAAACAGACTTTTAACTACAGAAAGAAACTGATGGTTACCAGAAGGGAAGAGGATAGAAGGATGGAGGAAATAGGGAATTGAGATTAAAAAGTACACTTAACATGATGAACACAAAATAAAATAAAATTATAAGAAAAAACTATTTTAATTAAAAAAATAATAACAGAAGAACACAATTTGTTATAATGACAAAGGAAAAGAGCTGGAAAAAAATTGTATGTACACTGTAACCTTGACTGGAAAACAAACTGTTCATTTCAATCTCTTTGTTGATTCACCTTTTAATTGAGTAAATGTATTTCCCAGTGAGAATAAAAAAAATAATGTTTGACATGATGTTTGGGTTTATTATGCATTTCTCCCATAATTTTGGAGACTAAGGTCGACCTGAGAGAAGTTTGCCAGTACATTATGTTTTAGATATTGGAGAAGTTCTTTCCTCCCATCCGTCACCACCATGAAGCAGGACGGCACTCCCTTTCCTTCTCAATCTGAAGTCCCACTCAAAACCTAGGCCTGAAAACAATGCTTAGTGCTGGGCACAAATGGATCTAAGAGAGGGAAGTAAGTGAAAAAGATTTCCCAGGCTAACTGTTCTGAATTTAGTTTCTGATACAATCCCCTTGTAGCATCGCCTCTAACCAGTAAGCACTCACAAAATTGCTCCCCTTTCATAAAAGAAGTCTTTATTATGTATTTTAGATTATCTTTTCCTACCTGAATTCAATCACATCTGCTTTAATGTTTTTTTAAAAAATGTCTTAAAATTTCTGGTTCATCAATTGATGTCGTTCTGATTTTCCAATATTTTTAAGCATTAAAATTTTTTTTCTATCATACAACAAATAAGAATATACTTTTAGAAAAAATAGGTAGGCACCTGTCTGTTGTCCTTTGATCTAATCTTATTTAGATGCTGACTTGTATAAAAATAGATTATTTACATGTAGTTGTTCAATGCCGTTACTTCGAAAGCTGGAAGAGTGGGAACGCCTGGGTGGCTCTGTCGGTTAAGTGTCTGACTTTTGGTTTTGTCTCCGGCATTGTTGTGAGATCTAGCCCCAGGTCAAGCAAGGCAGTGTGTGTGGAGTGTGCTACACATTCTCTCTCCCTTTGTCCCTCCCCTGCTCACTCTGTCTCTCTCAAATAAATAAAATCTTAGGAAAAAAAAGAAAGGAAGGAAGGAAGGAAGGAAGGAAGGAAGGAAGGAAGGAAGGAAGGAAGGAAGGAAGGAAAGAAGGAAAAAGAAAGAAGAAAGAAGAAAAAAGAAAGAAAGAAAAGAAAGAAAGAAAAAGAAAGAAAGAAAGAAAGAAAGAAAGAAAGAAAGAAAGAAAGAAAGAAAGAAAGAAAGAAAGAAAGGAAGGAAGGAACGAAGAAAGAAGGGAGGGAGGGAGGAAAGGAGGGAGGAAGAAGGGAAGAAAAAGAAAGAAAGCTGGAAGATTGTAAGGGCAAGAAGTCAAAGAGATTGTGTATGTGTGAATGTGTGTGTGTGTGTGTGTGTGTGTGTGTGTGTGTGTGTGCCCCGCAGGGGCTGACTGTGCTTGGCTCTCACTCTTCTGATGTGTGGACTAGAAGGCCTGTTTACTCTTTGCATCTAAAAATCTGTCACTACAAACGGTGCTGAGCATTCTACTGTTCTTTCCACCGCTATACATCTCTATAGAGGAATATATCAGTTTTTTGTTAACATTGAGAATTACTGAATAGTAGCTCCAGAAGGAAATCTTAGTAATTATAATTAAATATTTAAATTTCTAATGAGGAAAATGACTTTCAGCTATGATATGTGTTTTACTTATGCTCAAATGAGTGAGGCAGACCCAAGGTTTCCTATTCTTCAGATGGTTTCTTTTTCTATTATACCATGCCTGTCCCTGGTAATTGGCACTTCTTTTTATGAATAAAGGAACCCAAGACTTAAAGTTGACTGATGATATGATCTTTGAATTTATCACTGTTTCTGCTTATTTCTCAAACTATAATTCCTAGATTAGGCTTGCTTGCTT
>NW_027397063.1:32352530-32503166 GCF_003265705.2 Callorhinus ursinus | reverse complement strand
TTCTTCTTCCTTCCTTCCTTTCTTTTTTCTCTTTCTTTCTTGCATTTATTTATTTATGTATGTGCTTATTTACCAAATATATTTTGACTTCTTGTTATATGCCAAGTGTCTTTATAGGAATTTAGGAATGAAATGTGAAAGAGGGATACAAAGATGAATATGACCTAGTCATTTCTCAAGTGTGCTTATATTTTTATCTAGACTTCTATATGCCAAATGTGAACTACAAACAAATATAACACTCAGTTTGTTATTTTATAATATAAATAATGAAATCTTTCTCTCCTGCCAAAAAGATTTCTCTCTTTATTCTTGATTTCTGTTCATAATTAGTGAAAGAACTAACAAGATTCCCTTTCACCCAGTAGAAGAGCCCTACCTCAAATAGGAACAAATTTCTCTCAATTTTAAATCAATTTGAAATACTTTTTGCTCTATTGCTTATGTTTTCAATTAAGGATGATGAGAATATACACAAATTAGTTTTATAGATATTAAGGATTTTCTTTTTTGTAAAATAAGGAAAACTAGTCAATGCTTATGCAATTCAAAACACGAAAAAGGAAGTTGGCAAAATCTCCCTTTCTGACCAAAAAAAAAGAAAAGGAACAAAGGGAAAATCAGGTAAAAGCAAGTGAGAGGAAGATTAATAAACATAATGAGCGGCAGGAGGGTAAAAATCGTTCTGAACCAAATCACAGTTAAGGTTTTCTTTTTCGTCCCATCAATATTTAATGTTCATTTTTTTTTTTACTTTCCTATGAGCCTTCAAAGGCACTGATCCTTTAAATATTTACTGAAAAAATTGTAATAAAAATGTGTAAATAAAAATATTGTCTGAAAATTCCTCTCATTTATTTTGCTCCAGCCCCCTTCCATTCCCTTGACTCTCTTATCCTTTTCTACTCAACACTGTGGATCTTTATTGAAGGCACTGGTGATGCTAGAACAATAAAGTGAGGTCTTGGAAACGATATGCATGATAATTATTCCTAACGAAACCCTGGAATAGAATAGAACACATAAGTATAAATGGTTGAAATAGACTCCGAGCTGCAGTTGTGCCTATCCTTAGAGAACGTAATATTGTTACGCCATTATCTGCAGAGTTTAATTATATTCACATTATGTCCATCCTCCTTAAAACCCTTATCATGCCAGAACATGCTGAGAAATCTACTTTCCAAACACTCACCCTGCACAATCCCTTGTGTAAATCTGCACCTTTCAATGGCTTTATGAAACCCAACAGTGCCTCTAGAGGCTTTCCTTTGATTTGTCCCGGCCCTGCCTACATGGAGTAAATAGAAAGGCCATTAACTCTCAGTTATCTGGAAACCCATTTTACACTTTATGATTTTTTTGCTGAAAGGTTTTTTAATCCCTAGTGACACTCTGTCTGCCTCTGGGCTATTGCCTCTCACTTAGATATGTTAACATTGGTACAATCTAAACTTTTTTTTTTTTTGAAGGTAAAGCCAGCTGCATTCCAAATCCTGATAAGAAATCCAAAACACAAAATATTCTGAAATAAAGCAGCATTGGTTTTAGGTTGTATGTCCTTTCAGAGAGTGTGTGGCTGATAACAGCAGAATTTATTTAACTAAAATAAAATGGCATGGGGCATTTGATGATGAACATTGATGCCATCTGTATGACATGACTAATTTTTTAACTTCAAGTAGGCATTAAGAATGGAATGAAATGTGCACTTTACATTACCAAATCCGTAAAAAATACACATTTCTAAGCATATGAATTAATATATTTTAAATCTTTTTTTTATTTTCTCTCAGTATCAAGAAAGTTTTTTTTTTCCTGAACCACATGTCTTTTATATATGAAATGCTTTTTGGAGATTAACAAAAAAATGATTCAAATTAAACATTTCAAGAATATCTATTAGGTTAAACATACATGGGTATGTTTATAGTAGCTCCTAAGTTTCCAGGTAGAAAAATGTTTGCAATCAATTTTCTTTACTATACTCAATCAATTTGTTCCCTATCCTATCTTCTCGATCTTTTTATTTTATATACCACATATAATATATAATGTTTGGCTTTAAAGTAGGCTCCCAAGTTTCGAATAGTAAGAAATGCTAGAAAATATCAGCTTTTCCTTATTTTCATCTACCCTTTATTCTGATTTTCTGAATCTTATCTGGCCACACAGGTGGTTTAAAGCTTTATTTTTGTTAAAAAGTTTCCTGGTTATATTGTTTTTCTCCAGGGTGCCTGGGTGGCTCAGTCATTAAGCATCTGCCTTCGGCTCAGGTCATGATCCCAGGGTCCTGGGATCGAGCCCTGCATCGGGCTCCCTGCTCGGCGGGAAGCCTGCTTCTCCTTCTCCCACTTCCCCTGCTTGTGTTCCCTCTCTCACTGTGTCTCTCTTTGTCAAATAAATAAATAAAAACTTAAAAAAAATATTTTAAAAACGTCTGCCTTCTGCTCAGGTCATGATCCCAGGGTCCTGGGATCGAGCCCCATGTCAGGCTCCCTGCTCAGCGGGAAGCCTGTTTCTCCCTCTCCTACTGCCCCTGCTTGTGTTTCCTCTCTCGTTTTCTCTCTCTCTGTCAAATAAATAAATAAAATCTTTTTTTTAATTAAAAAAAATATATATTGTTTTTCTCCTTAAAAATCCATTCCCAATCATTCTCCACCCTGTTCTTCATCCCAGGAGGTTGACTTTGTTAGAGTACATCAGTGAACTCCCTTAAGCCCTGCTGGCTTCCCATTGTTTTAGGTCAATAGGAAATTCTACAGGTGATCAAAGGGAGCAAGAAGGATGAAGGCCTGGAGTTTACTCCCCCAGTCCAGTCTCTGCAGGGTCACTCTGTCCCAGGGCTGACCCTCAACCTTCTCTAAGGAAGCCCTTTCTACACTATTCTCTTTCTAGGCTCCTGTAACAGGTAGCTCCCCACACCCTTCTTTTCTGGCTTAGAAGTGGTAACTGATCGGATAATAGCCCACTGGGTATGGCCTTACCCTTTGTGGTTTCCCTGCATCCTGCCCATAACATTGCAAATAATTTCTTTATAAACCCTCCTTAAAAAGAGTATTGTATTTTGTGTGTGCCCTTTGTTTTCTGCTCAGAACCTGACTTACACAAATAGGTTTTCATCTTGGCTCTCTTGATTATAGATTACCCAGCCCCACTCCCAGCCCCAATTCTTCCTAATAAATTTAGATTACTCATGTGTGTTTCCTTTTTATTTTGAGATATGCTTCGCGACTCCCACTATCCATAACTTTTATCCTTTTCCATCAATTTCCTATTTTTCTGTCCAAAAAACATGTTTTGTGCATCAGTAAAATAAATTGAACTTCAAGTGTTGTTTTGAACTGTATTAAGAAAAGGTCTGTGAATGAAATCTTCAGGAAGTGAGCAATTTGTAGTTGAAAAGTGATTCCAATTACCAGTACCCAAGTTGGAAGTCTTCTTTGTGGTGGTATTTGTAGCTGATTAAATTTCTTCTAATTATAGAAGCACACAACATGAAAATAAAATGAAATATATTACCTCTTTGGGGAAAAAAAAAACAATGTATCCCTGAAATGGCATTCTGAATATTATACTCTCCTCCAAATAAATGAAATCACAGCATTTTGTGTTTAGAATAAATGAATTTCTATTGCTTTTATACAACAAAACAATAAGTGGAAAATTAATTATAATATAGTAGGATAATTCCATTTAGCTATTTATAAACAAGCTAGAATAAAATATCTAAATTCCTTAACACCGTCTACTTCTCTTACTTTCTTTCAATTTGGCTCAAAAAATAAAGGTATTTATTAAAAGAACATTTTCTTATGGTAAAACGTTACACATAGACACTTTAAAGTTGTTTCTAAAACAAACAAATCAAAAAATCTTTCTTGTTAGGCTTATATTAGATAACAATCTAGTAGAGGCAAATGAAGAAATTGGAGGTGATGTCTATGTAATTGCTTTTGAATAAACATTATTTTTAGAGAAGTTTTAGATCTGCAGCAATATACAAACAGTACGGAGATTTCCCATATATCTCGGTCCCCACACATACGTGGCCTACCCCATTGTCAACATCCCCACCAGAAGGGTACATTTGTTGTTACAAGTGATGAACCGACACTGACACATTATTATCAACCAGTATCTATAGTTCACATTATGGTTCACTCTTGATATTGTACATTCTGTAGGCTTTGGGCAAATGTATAATCACATGTATCCACTGAAATAGTATCATACAGTGTAATCTTGCTGCACTAAAAATCCTTTACACTCTACCTATTCTGCCCTCTTCCCAGTCCCCTGGCAACCACTGATCTTTTTACTGTCTCCCTAGTGTTTGTTTTTTCCAGAATATGATATAATTGGAATCGCATAGTATGTAGTCTTTTCAGATTGGCTTCTTTTGCTTAGTAATTTGCATTTAAGTTTGCTGCTCTATGTCTTGTCATGGCTTGATAGCTCACTTCTTTTTAGCACTGAATAATATTTCATTTTCTGGATGTACCAGTGTATCCATGCACCTACTGAAGGATATCTTGGTTGCTTTCAAGTTTTGACAATTATAAATAAAGCTGCTATAAATATGGGTGTGCAAGGTTTTGTGTAGACATAAATTTTCAGTTCATTTGTGTAAAAACCAAGGGGCATGATTGCTGGAACATAGAGTCAGAGAACATTTAATTATATTTTTTAATATAATATCTTTCAAAGTGGCTGCATAATTTTGCACTCCCTCCAGCAATGAATGAGAGTTCCTATTACCCCACATCTTCACTGGCATTTGGTCTTAGCAGTGTTCTGGATTTTGGCCAATCTAATAGTATGTAGTGGTATCTCACTGTTGTTTTCTATGTAATTTTCCCATCAAAGTTGTATGCCTTGCCCCATTCAGTCAATATCATAGATGGTTAGATAGCTACACAATTCAAACATAGCACCTTGCCATACTACTAAACCCAAACAATTAAGAAAGTAAAATAACAATAACTATAAATAAAATAGTCTAATATCTGAGCAAAATTTTCATTTCTTAGAATTTACTAAAGATTACTATAATGACCATTCAATAACAATTATAGCTAGTATTCACTGAGCACTTCATAGATTGTGTTACTTAAACCTCTCAACAACCCCTCAAAGGGCGTTATTTTTGTTATCTCACTATATTCATCAGGATCCAATCAGAACACCAAAAGCTTATTAGTAATTTAAAGAGGAAAAATTGAATATAAAGAATTACTAATTAGAAACACATGATTAATTACTATAAGAGGTAACATAAAACTTTAAAGAACACAGGAGTAGCAAGAGCAAGAAGCAGCTGCTACTTTTGAAAGAGCACATGTGGTAAGTGCCAAGGCTGAGATTCAGACCTCACTGAAGAAGCTATGGCTTCAGGCCCTGGCACAGCCCGGAGCTTCCCTGCAGTGCTAAGCATCAAAGGTGGCCTGCAGCAGGCAGGAAGCTGACCACTAGATTTCTGGGAGCCAGAACCAGTAGACAGAAAGCTACTTCCTGCGGTGCTGGCAACCTCATAAGAGAGAGTGCCATAGGGTCTCCCACATAGTATGGGCATCCTGACATAAGAGCAAGACATGAGAGCTGGGAAACCCCTTGTCTGCTGTGTCTTGCAGTGTCCTTCAAATGTCTTCTGGCACAGCCTCGTATTGCTCCAGTTAGAAAAGAGAAACGTTTACTGGGGCCAGCTCCAGAATCAGGAAACTGAACGAAGAAAGGTAGATTTGACTATGACTAGTACATGCAAAGGCAAGAGTCAAACCCATTCTAAATAAAACACTCCTCTTAACCCTAATCACTCTGTTACTTCAGTAACCAGCCACCAAGCCACGGGATTCCTACTCCTTGTAAAATCATGAATATTTCCAGTTTCTGCAAATTTGAGATAATTTTCTTCTATTAGAATTGTAACTGTGTTTCTTAAGTTTTACTTGATTTCAACCATGAAGTAATTTGCAGAAGGGATTCACATGTGCAACCAAATGAAGGCAGAAGTAACCATAGCAGCAAAAGAGATACCCTTTCTATGGAATCTGCGAGATACCTTAAAACCATTTGAAGGTATCCTTCGCTGGCCTCATGGACTATGTTTCCTGCCACTGGACATAAATGCCCCATGGATGAAATTCTACTGTTGGTGTCCAGAACTTCCAAATGCCAATTATTCAAATTTTCTCCACTTACTTCTACTTGGACTTAATATTGAGACTCTGCCTTACCTCTGTTTGGTTAGACACTAAATTTAGTATCTATTCTTGCCTAGCTCATTAGTTTGTTTTGATATATTTTGATTTAATATTTTTAAAAACTATGCATGTTATCTAAAATAATATTTGCTCAATGTAGTCATTTTAAATATACAGGAAAATCTAAATTAAAAATAATAGACTCCATCCATTTTATTTACTAGATGTAAAATGTCTGTGATGTAAATACTGGAGTTGCTACATCTGGCTTAAGATGCAGTCAGTATAGATAATGGTTCATCAAAGAAAGGGAGTGTGGTGGTTAATTTTGTGTGTCATCCTGACTGGGCTAAGGGATGTTGGTAAAATATTATTTCTGGGTACACCTCTGAGGGTGTTTCCAGAAGCGATTAGAATTTGAATCAGTAGACTGAGCAAAGAAGATCATCCTCACCAATGAGTGGGCACTGTTCAATCTGTTGAGACCTAAATAGAACAATATATAGAAAGCAATATATATGTTATAGATATAGATATATTCAAATATACAGCCACATGAAGGCAGAAGTAATCACAGATAACAAGAGATCACACACACACACATACACACACACACACACACATACTCCTATTGACATTTTTATCTGGATCAGGCTATACCTAAAACCCTCTACATTTCAGATACATAAGTTTCTTTTTGGGATTTAGCCAGCTTGAAATATGTTGTCTGTCACTTGCTATCAAATAAATCCTAAATAAATAAAAAGATGGATTTATAATATATTTTTTCTCATTTCTTCCCCATGATATGCATCAATCAAGAGTTTTTCTTTTGTTTAATATAAAGATCAATACATAAAGACTTTCTATATTTTTATTTCTGTTGGGAAAAGTAGATCAAATTCTTCATGTGATTTCTATTTTACTTTTCTCACTTAACAATATTTCTTGGGAAGACTTCCACCTTTTATTAAATAGTTGTATCATATTCCCTAGTATTTATGTACCAAAATTTAGTCAACCATATTTTTCTGAATGTCAAGGGTTTTTTCTTTTTCTTTTTTTTTTAATTTGTTTCTTTGTCCTTGTATTTGAAACACAATTGCAATAAATGTCTTTGTTCTTCTATTTTTAACCATTGATATTTAAGCACTGGCAAATAGTCTGAATGTGTAGTTGTATATTCAAAAGAAGTGTATGGAGATATAGTTTTTTCAGAAAATTATCATGTATCCTCTTGATAACCATATCTTAGCTTCTTTCTGAGGAACCATTTGTTACAGAGTTTATGTAGTTCTAGTCAAGTTGTATCTACTCAGATTCATACATACCATATATTCAGAAATCTCTGATCAGATGTTATTGCCATCCTAGTCACAGAAGGTAGTTAAAATATGGCCATGGGAACATCAAAATAATGAGATCTTATGAGAATTTTACTGAGACTTCTGGGACCAGATACTGGCACTCTTTCTTCTATATTATGAAGCTTCCCACTTATGAGTTCCAGAGATGCTACACCATTCTGGGAATTGAATCATCATAGAAGACAGAGATAGAAGTGAGAAAGAGGGAGAGAGAGAGAGAGAGAGACCACTTTTGGCATTGTTGCATCCTGGATCAAGCTCAAGCTGAAACCCTTGACTTTTCATCTAATGCACCAATAAATTTCCTTTAGGAGTTCACCCAATTTGAATTAATTTTTCTTACTCATTGTCAAAGGAATCCTGTGTGTTAAAATGAGTACAGCTATTTTTTAAAATAAAAAGTAAGAGAATAATTTAGTAATTTATAGATCCAAAAATTAAGTAGCGTTCATTTCTTCACATATCTGCAAACCTAAAATGCTATTAATCATTTCAATTTTTGTCGATACAGTGGGCAGAAAATGATATCTCAGTGTCATTTCAATTTGTATTTTCTCTTTTGTTAATACCTTGAGCATTTTCCCTATACCGATCATTACAATCCTATATATAAATTTATACTTATATATTATAATATATAAATATAAATGAGAGAAATATGCAACTTATTTTCACATTTAATAGCCTGGGGCTCTTAAATACTGCACCAATTGACTAAAGAATACCAAATGACTAAAAGGCATGTTTTGTAGGAATAGAGAAATTATATATTTAGCTAAAACAATATCTATTATATCATTTTCTAAAAACTCATTTAGAAACCTTCAGATTTGTAAGTGTACCAAAAGAAATGTATTCTTATGAAATCTACTTTAATTTTTAACTTGAAATCAGTAAACAAAAATTTTGGTTATTTTCTATAAAATAGAAATAACACTCTGAGTCTCATTATATATTATAAATGTTTCAGCCAGGATGGACTGGAAAAAAAGGCAAGAGATATATGTCCCCTCTGCACACTGCTGCACAGTTAGTCTTCCTGAGCCTATACGGTAAGCAGTTAGTCTTACTAAAAAATGAGGTGTCACCAGAAAACATATGTGTTCATGAATATACCAAATTTGGCTCATCACCTATGTTATAGCTAAGAATGCTTTTTATATTTATAAATAGTTACCTTATAAAAGAGCATACAAGTACCAAGATTCTATTCTCTACTGTATTTCCTGCCCCCCTCCAAATATTTATATTTTAGCCCTTTACAAAAAAGTTTGCTGACTGCCCTAAAACATTTCTATAATTTTACTGAATGTCCAATTACAATGGTATTTTATGCTATGGTGCTGGAGTCAGATTTTCAAGATAAACCAGGCAGATCTAAACACTATAAAAATGCCATTTATTTTACTAAAAGATCATGTGACTTTCAAATATCAGGGAGTAATTAATGGACATGAGCAATAGTATTGGAAACATTTACACCAATGGGCCCTTTGTGACCTATGTTCTTTGAAGTGCCTCTGCTCTCACCACTTCCGTTTTCTGTTCAACACACACAGAGAAATGTTTTTATTGATTCCTTTACTTGGAGCAAAAAGTAAGGAAGGGCATTTTATTGTAATAACAATATCAAGCTGTAAAAGGGAAGGTCAAGTTTAAGCAACATAACAAATGCTTATGAAAGCAGGTTATAAGTCAGTTAATAAATTAGAGGTGACAGACGACATCTATAGGTGCCTGTCCTCTGGATACTCTTGGAAGAATAAGTTCCTACCTTGGTTGTCAAAGATTATACATCACTTGAAGAAGTTCATGCTAATGAGTCTATGACTGACATTCTCCTTGGATCTCTTTAAGTCCTTCAAGTGGGGCTAAGTCATCACTGAAGAAACATAAATGGAAATAAATTAAATTGATTCTTTCAGCAAATTGCTTTGCAGAGAGCCTATCAGCAAAGCGTTCCTTAGAAAAGTGAATAAAAAGGAAATATGTTGAGCATATTTGAATTAATTCACAAAAATAGAAACATTAGAAAAGTAAACAAAAATGGAGAGAAATTTCTCACAAATTATGTTTTATTGTTAGTAATTAGTGGACCACAACTTCTTCACCAACTATTGTCTCAACAAAATACACATGCTTTGAATTTTATGGTAAAATATTTCAGACATACAAAAAAGTGATACAAGAATAATAAAGCAAACATTCATGCACTTGTAAACTAGATTAACAAAAAGCATTACAAAATTGTGTAGTTCTCTATTAATGGTTACTTTACCTAGTCTAAGTTGAAATTACAAACCTGAAAATTTATTTTTGGTCCATTCTCGAGCATGATTTCAAATCAAATTTATCCATATTCCAGATCATATATGTTTTATGTTATTACAGTAATATGATATGTGGTATAGTTTAACCTACTTTAAATTTTAAATGAGTGATATCATATTGGATATTTTCTTCTGCGACTTATTTTTCATTCAGTATTATACTTGGGGGATATTAACACAAATAGCTCTAGTTCATTAACTTTTACTGCTAAATAGTTTATATAATGGAGTAAATAAAATACTGTTTCTATTATCATCCAGGTACATATCTCCCTATGCACATGTGTAAGAGTTTCTCTGGACTTTATTATAGAGATTTAAATTTCTGAGCCTATGATTATAAAAATCTCATCTAAGATATTTCCTGTTAAATTTTCTCCAATATAGTTATTTTAGTTAACTTTTTTCCCCCACCACTCTTCAACAAATAGAGTTCTCATTTTTCCACACCACAGCTAATGTGATTTTATAAGACTTTTTAACATTTTCCAGCCTTTCTGTGATTAAAATTCTCTGTTACCACGTGAACATGTGTATGTTTGTATGTTTGTGTGCATGTGTGGTTTTATCAGCCACTGATATGTTTCTTCTTTAAACTCCCAGTTCATATATTTTTTGTCAGTTGTGGTTTTGGGTTAATTACCTTTTTCTTACCAATATGTTCAGTAATTTTCTGTATTAGATACTAAATTTCGAGTTATATGACTAATGATACCTCCTCCCAGGCTTTGCATGTCATTTCTCCATTTAAACATATCTTCTTAGAGCTAGAAAGTTGTAATTTTAGTGTGTTCAAATTTATCTTATGTTAAATCCATGGTTTTTGGATTTAAGAAATCTTTTCCTCTATGTTTTTCATCCATGTTTTTTGGATTTAGGAAATCTTTTCCTACCCTGAGTACAAAAATATCCTTCAATATGTTCTTGTAAAAGTTTTAAAGTTGTGCTTTTCACATTTAGATCTGTACTCTACTTAGATTGATTTCTGTATATAGTATGAGCTATAAATTTAATTTCATTTTTTTCCACTTAGATAGCCGAAGTGCTTATGGATGCCCAAAAGATGACTTTTTCAAAATATTTGATCTAACATGTTTAGTTGCTTTTAGTGATGACATTAGTCCAGGTACACAGTATACCTTATAGCCAGAAATGACAACTAGCTAAAAGTAATTTGTCAAATCCTAAAACAGTAGTATTCTGTTATACTTTCAACTACCCATTCTATGTAAACTATGTTTCTTTTTCTAGTGTTAAAAAAAGGTTCTTAAAAACAATTGCCAATATTTTGTGATTTTCTGTCATTATTATATCTCAAAATATCTATGAAGTTTATACCTTGATGAGGATTATAGTTATGAATAAGACAGTTAATTAGAACTTCTAAAATTAAGGAGGTTTGTCACCAAAGTAACACCTGAGTTGGGTTCTGAAACATGAGTGGAAATCAGTGGATTCAGTGAAGGACCATTACAGATAGAAGAAACAACAGCAGAGGAATGCAGAGGCATGAAGCTACAGCAGCTCTTAAGTGAGTTGGGGAAGAGGCAGGAAGCAAGGTGGGGCCAGATCCATCTTGTTGAGAAATCTGGACGTTATGTTATTGGCAGCACAGAGAGCTATAGATGAGTTTTAAAAAGAGATTTACACTTTAAGGTCTGTATATTAAAAAGAAAACTCTGGTAGTTTAGTGTGTGTGTGCGCACGTGTGTGTGTGTGTATGTGTGTGTGTGTGTGTTGCCCTGCGGGTGGGGAGGTTGGGGAAGCCTGAGGGATTGGAGACTGGAGGTAGGAAAAGCATTTGTTTACTGTACAGCAATTCCAAGTAAGGGTTTCCATGGCCAGTACTAAAGTAGTGCTCTATTCAAGAACTATTTGGAGGAAACGAATACCTGTATTTGGTGAAATTGAATGTGGTGAGTGAAGAAGAAAGAATATTTAAGGAAATCACTTTGGTTCTTTTTCGAATAGATGGTTGATAGTTGATAGTTGACAGAGTGGCAAACACCAGGTCTTGTTGGATGAGTAAAACAAGGTCTTGTTGGATGATAAATCAGTTTGATAATTAATTACCGAGTGCCTGTTATTTTTCAGTCTCTAAGAATTGAAAGTATTCACCTCAAAGAATACAAAGCTAAGATAGACAGAAATAATGTTGTTCATGTGCATGGAATAATATTGCCCTTAGGTTGTTGGATCCCTCTTCTCCTTTGCTACCAAAGATCAGAAAAATGAAAAGGGACTTTCATTACACCTTTAGATACAATATTAAATTCCGATACAGTGCTGTGAATATTTTGAATTATTTTTATTTATAAGATTATGGAATCATGTAAATTCAGTATAGACAGATTGATGTTAAAAAAATTAAATCTGAAGGGAATTCACAAAGTCATATGTGAATGATTTGGTTTGAGTGATATTTCCAGTGTATTTTGCTCATCTTTCCAAATGTTCTTTTGTAAATATACACAAATTTTATATTCAGATAAAAGTTAACAAATTTCTTTAAAAATATGAACATCCTGAGGGGCCCGGTCGCTCCTAAATTTTCATTCCAGGCCTCTGTGTTTGAATTAAAAATCATTTTAACTGTGTAATACATGTCTGACTTTTCTGTAAAGATACAGTTATTTTTCTTTAGGTTAAATAAGTTTGTCAAAGCACAATACTTCTCTTTAATTTGTCGCTGTGTATCTCGACCTGGGCTTTTTATTATAGACTTTCTACTATTATTTTTAGCAGCTGTTGTTGTAAGAAATAGTTACAGAAGAGACATTCTTTGGGTCAACAGTTGGCTTGTCATTCATCTATCTCTTTATGAAGATATATTGAATAATTTTCTTTGACGTTTTTACAAATTCTCATTCATAAAATGCTACAGACGTGACTATCTGGAAACAACCTGTTAATCTCCATTTATGAAAATGCCTAGTACTATCCTGGGAGACCGCCATCTGTCAACACCTGAACTCAAATTGCTCCTACTGAGAGAGATGACACCGCATTGTTGTCCAGGAGTGCTCGTACCTTCTTCACCTTGCTAGCCCCCGAAACTGACAGACCTGACTGGACTTTGCTCATGCTAACATACCATTAACTATCCGCTGCCCCCTTTAATTTGCTCTGCTTGATGGAGAAGGGGCCACTTAAAAGCCACTCGATGCCAGCTTTATAGTCACAGGCATGGAGCCAAAAATAACCCTTGTTTCCTACCTACTGTGCAAGTAATATTAAAGGTATACTGCCTCGTGACTCTATGGAAGACAGTCCTGCTGGAGCTGGTAGCTGCATACTCTCCTTAATCAAGAGCCCACTGTGAGCTGGGCTATAAAGTCACTGGGCAGCCCCTTCCAGCAATTAACACACGGCATGCTGACCGTTCTTGGCAAACCTGAAGTAGGAGCCTGGTGCCAGAAAGCAAGATCAATCTTGAAAAAAGTGTGGCCATCTGTTGGCAGTGCCCATTTTTCCCACAGGGCTCAGAGATGGCCCTAACACCCATGGTGCTTGCTTGAATGGATAGCGTTGTATTTCAATTCTTAATCGTAAAGAAAACTTTCCTCTATCTTGAGGTTTTGCTTCTCCCCAGTTCTACAAGATGAAAAGTGTAGAATTAATGCATTAACCTCCACAAAAGGAAAGTCTTCTTCCTGTTTAAGATTAGCAAGAGAATTTTTATTTGTCTCACAAGAAATCACCGTCCATCAGGATTTATCTGGCAATGGCAGTGGAAGTCACAGTGATATACTTCCAGTGCAGCAGTGTTTCTTGATCCAAGGCTTTATCTCAGGTCAAGGTTACCAGACTTAGCAAATAAGGAGGCCCAGTTAAATTTGAATTTCAAATAATCAACAAATGTAGGGGGTGGGGTGCTTATACTAAATTTTTTCTTACTGGAACTTCAAAGTTAACTAAAAATCCTGCATTTTATCTACAACTCTATTCTCTTCCTAAGGTCTGTTTAGTGGTTCTTAGTACCTTACTATTCTCCTGTCTCACTGTACTTGAAAACTACTCAGAAAAATTCTTCAAAATTACACACACACACCATGTAGTAAAGTGCATAAATGGCATTAATTTTACATATACAGCCTGATGATGTTTTATGTATGCACCTATGTGACTGCTATGCAGATTAAGATAAAGAATAGCTCTTTCATCTTCGGGGTTCCCTGGTGTTCCTTCCTAGTCTACACTCACTGTCTTTTGCCACTGAGGAAACCTCTATTTTTGTGTCTCCAAAGATTAGTCTTCCTTTCTTCTCATGAGATTCATATAGACAGAATGATCTACTCTGGACTCCTTTGTGTTTGTTTTTATTATTTATTTATTTATTTATTTATTTAAGAATTTATTTATTTATTTGACAGAGAGAGGGAGAGTGCACAGGCAAGGGGAGCAGCAGAGGGAGAGGGAGAAGCAGGCTCCCCATTGAGCAGGGAGACTGACGTGGGGCTCTATCCCAGGACCCTGGGAACATGATCTAAGCTGAAGGCAGACGCTTAATGGACTGAGCCACACAGGTGCCCCTGGTTTCTTTTATGCAACAAAATATTTATGAAATTCTGCCATGCTATTGGGTGTAGCAATATTCTTTTTTTTAATTTATTTAATTATACGAATATACTACAATTTATTTGGTGGTCTTTTGTTTGTTTTTTTTTACCTGTTGATGAGTAATTTGTATTGTTTTGAGTCTGGGACTAAACTCTAATGCATGTCTTTTTGAACATGTGTGTATATATATGCATGTACATATATACATATGTGCCTACACATATTTAAATATGTTTAATGAATAGAATATCATATTTTTAATAGGAAAATCTCTATAGCTGGCTACTTTAGATTTTTATTTCATAGGCAATGATAAATTATTTTTTCTTAGGGATATCAAGGAATAGTCTTCCGAGGGCAAGAGAAAGTTACTTAGCTCTCTCTCTAGTATTTCTTCCAAATAAGAATTTTATTTCAGAAGGTGAACTTCTTTAAAGAAAAACCTCAAATATTTCACTTTTATCATTCGAAAATTGTATTAACGATGGTAGAGCTCAAAACACTAGAGGCTCGGAAATTAAGCATTACTACCACCTTGGCACCAAACACCCCACATTTGAGAGTACTGTTCTTGGATTTTGAGTCATTTGAGAAAGAAAGATTCAAGTCACTGCCCAAGGGTGGTCAAGAAGTTTGGCCACATACTCTGCCCCGGCAGCGTATCCAGGATCCCAAACTAGATCTGACCAACCTCACTGCTGCCATGGCTACGGCCCCTCCCCTACCGCCATCACTGGTTCTTCCACAATCTCCCCCATGGACTTTCAGTCATCTGTGCTAAAGAACACCCTCCTCCTCCCAACCCAAAGCTCAAAAGAAGTTTCCTCACATGTTAACAATGGAATCATTTACTACAAAATAGAAACAAAACTTTCACCTCACTTTCACACAAATGAATTTTTATCTTTCATATTCCTTTGCTTATGCTTTGGTATTTCTTATATATTTTGTTGCAATGACAACTTTAAAAAGAAAGATTTTATTTTTAAATTCTCAAATAGATCATTTTAATCGTAATAACAACCACTACTGTAACGATTACGCTGTGCCAGAAGCTGATTCTAGCATATGTTGAATCATGTTATGAGGATTACAAACCAAAAATAGATGGCTGGTATTGCTGTTGTTATTAATATCATTATTATTCACACTTTTCTGATGGGGAACCCAAGGCAAGAGCAGTTAAGTTAGCCAAGGTCTTAACTAGTTAGTGGTAGATTTGGGCTTATGAACCCATAACTATTTAATACTATATTTTCTGCTCTTACGGTGAGTTTTGTTCTGGGTGGCATTAAAAAATATATAAAGAAGACAGACTTTCATCACAAAGGCAAATTTTATAGGTATAACCCAGACATTACAAATAAGGGTGTTTCCTTTAGTCACTGCAGGTGTAATATAAGAGTGAATCAATTTCTCTTAAGTTTTGTACCTGATTCCTAAGATATTACTAAATTGACAATTATAATAATAATGTATATGGAATCATGAGTATCTTTTCCTACTGAATTTGACTGAAATGGCCAATTATTTCTCACTAATCACCTTAATATTAATTGTACTGACAGTTAAATACATTTTACTGTACTGACAATTAAAATACATTTTAATGTATTTTTTAAAAGAATAGGTTTTCCAAGAAAGTCTATGATTCATGCACTTTTCTAAAGGGCAGAATGAAACACCAGAACAATGCACTGAAGTGCCCAGATAAACATAATCAGCATGCCCTCCAATGTTGGAGAGTTTTTCAGAACACTGTAAACTAAAAATTCAAACACACATACACAATGAACTCAAGAGAAGATTAGCAGATGTCACTCATTTTATTATTTATCTGAAGGCCTATATTGATAAAACACCACTTTAATATCCTGCCTCTGATTTATTTACATTTCCTAACTTATCCTCAGTCTGAGTCCCAAACAGTGCAGCTGCATCTCCACCAATGATTTACACAGCCATCCCATCACCTTGACAAATGGATTAATGGACAGCAGGATCATAATTTTGCTTTATCTTTCCATTACTCAGGGATAATAAGAAATATTCTTAGAATACAGAAAATACTTCAAAAATTTTTCCACAGTAAGAATATTTGACATTTACTTTGTGCAAATGTAGGTTTTATAATGTTATGACATAATGCCCAGCAACCATCTGTCATTTGGTTCTTGCTTACATTTTTTTCTGATGCGAGTTGGGCAGCAATGGTCTAAGGAAGTTTACTCCCTCCCCAAACTCCAGGAAATAAATCATGATGGGTTTTTAAATGAGTAGTGTTGATCCCATCCCCCTTTAACAATGATGCTTTTTTGGTTTTTGGGTTAAAGAACACGATTCTGCCTCGTGCGGCATAAGGAGAAGTTTCTTGGTGACTTCTGGAAAAGATTCTCTTTCCTGATAAAAGGCAAAAAATGCCTAAGGAGAAATATATCTTTCTTCATGCTTTTAGAGATAGTTATTTGAGGATATGTGGTTTGGATCTGCATCAGACATTTTGCAACCATGAAGGGCAGCCAAGAGATTTACAATGAAGCCAACCAGAAACTTCATATCACCCAGCTGCCAAATTTAACCAGTCCTCTACTACTCATAGTACAAGATAGTAACACTATAATTTTATTCAGTAAATCTGTTACTTGAAGTTGGAAGCACCCAAACTGTTAAAATATCACTTCCCACTAATGTTTTATCATTATAAACGTATGATTTTTCTATGAGAGACAAAATATGAATTTTCAGTAATTTCAAGGCAATATGCCTTTGTTTCCAGTTACTCATTGTGAACTGAGGCAAATTGAAGGAGAAAAACTTAGATTAGGTAGTTTTCCTTTCACCATAGTAAGCGGGTTAATGCTAATAATGTTTGTTAAAAGAGAAATGGATTTAACTCCAAAAACAAATCAATATCTACCTAGCATCCAAATCTGGATTTTGAAATACCATTCTCCAGTATAAGTTACCAAGGCTCCTTGGAGAAATAGCCTAATTCTAGAGTGGAGTCAGGGAAAATACAAGATGAGCCAGGGGCATTTGGCAGTGCTAAAACACGAAGGAAGTGCTCAAAAATCAAAAGGATAAGGTCATCTCAAAGACACTTTATAGAGTTAACCTAAAAGAGCCCCCAGTGGCCAAACTGGGAACAATTTCAGCAACAAAATAAAGAGTGTGGTATTGGATTACAAATATGCATGAATCCATGCTAATATGTATAAACGATTGAATAAATAAATAAATGGGAAAGAAAGGAATTCCAAATAATAGATATCTATTTAAGATATTTTTCCTTCTAGAGGTGGAACTCAAACTCCACTCCTTTGGGTATAGGTGAGGCTTTGTGATTTGCTTCCAAAGAACAAATTATGGAAAGAGCAAAATAGTAACTTTACAGAAGAGAAACCTGGCAAACATTACCTTCACTCAATAATCAGGTCACCATCGACAGCACTCAGTCATATTGATATCATGAGCCACCTGACATGATGTGGTAAAAAAAAAAAAACACTGCTTCTGTGCTATTCATCCCCAAATGCAACACCCCATCATGAGAAAGCTTTAACCACGGCCAAACTGAGGAACATTCTCTGCAATCAACCTTAAGATTAAAAATCAAGAAAAGACATAAATTGTCACAGGCTCAAAGAGATAAAAAGAGACATGAAAAATATCCTGAAATAGATCCTGGAACATAAAAAGTAGAATAACTAGTGAACTCCAAATAAAATTCAGAGTTCAGTCAATAGTAACATACCAAAGTTTTCCCAATTTTGACAATATTTGTAAAATTATAATTTAAGATGAAGACATTAAAGAGAAATTAAAACTGGGAAAGAGATATATAAAAATTGTCTCTTTTAACTTTGTAAACTGTCTGTAAATTTGAAATTACTCCAAAATATTTTTATTTAAGAAAAAAGAAAAGAAAAGGAGAAAAATAAAAGAAGAGAAAAGAAAAAAAGAAAAGAAAGCAGACCATCACCTCTAACTGTAGGAGAGAAACTAGGGAAAGGGATCTTGACAAATTTTGGTTTAAGATAATCAGAGTATGATATTCTAACACTGCTGAGGGAGAGTGGATCTGGAAACCAAAATATCTACTGGTCTCCCATAGCAGATGACCCAAATCACCCAATCCTTCAATAGTGAAGACTGTGACCACAAAATTTGACCACCAATCACCTTATCTGTGAGTTTGATATAATCTTCATTGATTTTGAATGATACAGTATATATACTAGACAAGTTTAACTTTAATTTTAATAATGATTTACCCAAGCAAAATGGTTGCAAAGGCATCATCAAAAATGAAGATACCTGTAAAACGGAGACAACTTCTTTGCTTTAATGTACTTTAATAGCATTTTTACCATTTGCACATTCTAGACATAGAAGGCACATAGTAATAACTATTTCTGTGACTTAAGTCAGTTGCTATGGTTACTCTGCAGCTGTGATGTAACAAAGGAAATTATTGAGACTTCTTATGAGGAGGCAAATATAGCTTAGCTTTGCAAAAGTGTCATTAATAATTTCAGGGGGGAAGAGATGAATATATTTATATTGGAAATTCAAAAACATATATGAAGGGGCAAAACTGTACCCTTGAGAAATAGAATTTTCTTTCTGAAATGAACACTTTCAGAATCATTATGGTAATCATCCTTTTGCACACAGTGAGGGAATATATTTGCATAGGATGCCACTTATTAATGTACAGACAAAAAGAATAGGGCAGAAGCAGCAGATGTATTATATGGGATGAGCAAAAAAGGATTACCCAAACATTGCCTCCAAGGTGGATGAACATACCAAACCCTTCTACATATTTGCCAGTATATATTCAGACACTTCAGGACCCAAACAACATGATGTTTTGAGCCACCATTCTTGCTCCCCTTGAGGATCTTAGGTAAATTGCTTTAGGAAGAGCAGGTAACAACATCTGAAAAGTTTGAGTTTAATAAACCTTTCCTTTTGCCCTCCTCAAGCTTCAGTGAAGAGCTCTTTGACATGTGATATACTGGCATATTAATTGCAATAAGCTACTGCACACTAGATGCCAAATGTCAGGACCTTAGTATGCAAAATATATTCTTCTTGCTTAAAAAGGAATTTGATTCTGTTTGTCTTTAAGTTCCTCGAGAGGGCTGATGTCATAACTTGACTATAAAGAAAAATAGTGCAAATGCAGCTATTTATTTAATTAGTAACAAGGGTAAAATCCTTCTAATACAACTTGATCAGAGGTCAGTTTGGGGTCCCTCTCACTAGAACAAGCAGATTTTAGGGAATGGCTTAATACTGATCTCCAGACTTGAATTTCCCACTAATAAAGGATAATGTAATGTAGTGCAAGACTCTGTATTTGTTCAGATCTTTTAACTCCTGAGAAACTAATATGCAACAACTGAATAAATAAATTCACATTCTGTTTCAGCAGCACAGATGACCTCTGATGGAGAAAAGGATCAATCATGTCCAGAATGAAAGTTAGAAATGGGCCATTACCAGAGAATCAAAAGTAGAAGCTGCTTTCTACTTGATTATTGATTAATTTACATTTGACTGTCATATATATACATATGCATCATGTGTGGCTAATTTTTAATCTTAACCTTGGAGGAAAATAGTCTATACAAAAATAAATAAAGATAACAAATAACGCATGAAAGGAAGCCAAGCATTTGGAAGTTCTAACTTTCAAAAATATTTTTTTTAAATCACAAATTATATTTTCTGAAGTGACTACTACAATCTGACTCTATATTACTTTCTACAGCTTTCTCTTGGATTAGTACAGGTCACCTTTTATTTTCAGTTTCCTTTGTGCCCCTATAGCTAGACTGAAAATCCTAGCAATCAGAGTCAGGTCTTATACAGTCTTGTTTCACCCATGCTGAGCAAATTATCAGGTGTTTAGAGAACACTTGACTTTATGACTTAAAAATGGAGCTAGGTTGAGCTCATATAAATCGTTTCAATGTCTATATAATGGTCAGTAATTTGGGGAGCTAACTATTTTGGCATTAATGTTTCTTTCTTGACTCAGAATCTTCCAAGGAGGTGTTGCTATACCTGATATGTGCTGGCCTTTAGAACTTTTTCATCTCCTTTTTCAAATGTTGTTATTTGAAGATCTACATTCATATCCTGGAAAGTTTGGCCTCTGACTTCTTACTTCCCTGAGCAAACATCATAATGACAACTTCTTTTTCAAATTTAAACCCTCTCTTACAGAATTTTAATCCAGTTAGTCCTTTCCTTGCAGTGTGTAATCAATACTCAGGTTTATTCTGCCTTTTCTCAAGAGTCTTCATTATAAAAGTTAGTAGCTTTGTAGTCTCCCCTCCAAGCTCTACTGCTAGGACAATAGATGAAAAAAAACTTCTTTGGTTATTGCCCAATTAATTGGCATTTTTTTCCTGGGCTTTGATTGATTTCAGTTGATGATTAATATTAAGCCACTTGGCTTTAAGCAATACTAAATGTGCCAAAGTTAGAAATTACGTAAAAGAATCTAAATTTCAATTTTTGGAGGAGGAATTGAATTGTGCAAATATACTATTAAGAGGAAAAATATCATCATAGTGCTGAAGAAGTATTTAAAATAAGATTTATTATACAACTTACACCAAGATAGTTTTGTGTATCTGTTATTCCCCTATGCAAGACTTTTCCTTCACAACTAATCAGTCTTTTTTAGGACTTTTCAACTGTACACTATCACTGTGAAAACCTCATTTGCAATGGGTGAAACCTGAAGATTCTTGTATGACGCTGACTCAATGGACTTGAGATACATGGTGTTGATTGGTGATTTGACTTTCTCAGAGTTCACTTACAAATTCTGATTTCCTTTTGCTGTCATAAATGGGTACAGTCATTATGGTGCATTGATGTCAGCATTCAGCAGCACAACATATCATCCTTTGTGGAGTGCCCACTTTTGGGTCATGAACAATTCTTTGTCATGTTTGTAGTTGAGTTAAAATACCCTCTAAATGCCACATACCTTCTCCAGTTTGATCATGTAGGGGGGAAAAAATGAATCAAAAGTATTGACTGTATATTAATGTCACAAGGGAAATCTGAGAATTCTCTTTTAGGTCTTCCACAAGGGAAACATCTTTTATTTGCTGACCTCTTATTACTTAAATAGGGAATTGATTTGTTTAATTAATATTTTATAATTTCTCATGGCAAACAGGTACTTATAAAACTACCATGAACATGATTCATTACTTACTTAAGATTTATATAGAGAAAGTTTTGTCTAGCCGAACACACCTATATAAAAAGTTTGATGTAAGAAGAAATAATGGACAAAAATAGGATTTCATTGAAAATATGTGGACTTTTGTTGTAGAACAAACATTTTCACTAACTTTACCTTACCATAGTTAACAAAACCTATGTGCATCTTGAAGAAAAACTAGGTCAGAAAAAGAAAGAAAAGAGAGTTTATACACAAACCTTGTCTCTTCAACTCATTTGTTAAGGAAAAAAATCTCTTTGAACATAGAAGTCTACCGAATAATCAATTCAAAATGTTTAATAAGAACATATTCTTAAATTTATCACAGGAAATAAAATTGCTTGAGGAAGTCAAAGAATTCTAGACAGTGCCCCTTCACACCAACAGAAGAAGCATCGTCAGCAGCCCGATATTTAAAAATTAAAATCTGCACTGGAGCCAGGGGCTTATGCTCACCAAATAACCAATAAAAGACAGTTGTAACTGCTGGGAAAATAAATTGCTTAGGGAGGCATGTGACAAAGGCAATTAAAAACATTTCTTTTTCCAACCATGAAAAGTCTTGCCCCAGAAATATGTGGAAACTGATTCCCTAAACTTTTAGAGAAGGCAGTAGGAAAAGGTTGTGCTAGAAAAGATTGTTATCTTCCTCTGACATCAGCCTTAAAAACCTTTCTCTTTTTCCCAGGGATGTATTTACGTGATGCTGTCTTGGGCTCTAAAGCTTGACTCAAATGTAGCTGCTAACAAAGCATATCTTTGCCTCTTGAAGCGCTCGTGGACTCTAGCCTCTTCTAATTGCCCAGTAAAGTGCAGCATCAAGATCCTTGGGCATCAGCTAATCGCTCCTAAGTGCTGGAAGCAGGAGAGCTCTCACAGAATAAACAGCAATCAGATATGGTGAGCAGATGGCTGCTCCACTTTGTAAGGGCTACCACCAAAGACATCCTTCATTTAGGATGTGCCAAAAAGCCACGGATGGCTCTATTAACACAGTGCTGTTTGTTTTTTTTTTATTATTATTAGTTAAATGGCTTTTGACATTTAACTGAAATTTTCGAGAGCTTGCACAGGCATATTTGGTTCTATTAACAGTCAGTCTTCTCAATATAAGATCCTTAATCCCGACTGAATCTCAAATTCCTTTTGCATCCTCAGCCATTCACTTTGAGTTTTAGCTGATTAGTAGGTATCAGTGAGTGCCTGCAGTCAGAGAGCCTCACTCAATGAGTTATTGCTGTTTTGAAAGTATCTCCTACCGTTAGGATTTGAACTTTCCTATAAAGTTAAAAGGCCACAAAGGTATGCTGCAGAAAAAAAATGCAGGAGAGCATTTTTTTTCTTGTTTTAGTTTTAATAAAGTAAGCTTTTTAAAGTTGGAGTGCTATATATTTAAATTGTAAGGCTTCCATTTCTCTCTACTTCTCTCCATAGCAATTTATACATAGGTTGTAGTTGAAGGTGATCTGCTGGTACCCCGATACCTGAAGCAAGATGCCCTGTTGGATATTTTCAACTGAGTGGGTAGAGGGAGTAAAGCCTTGGAATAAGCTTGAAATAAGGGAGTGCTCTCTTGTAGCCTGATGGGTTATCATCAAGGGTGGAGACAAGAACTTGGATAAGATTAGCCTGAAGTAAGTCATTCCTTGGGCCTAGGATTTATCTTTATAAAAATATATTTGATATTTCTGGTAAAAGCCTTTTGGATTATTAGATTCACAGTGCCATTTGTTTTGCTTTTACTATAATTCATAAGAAGAATCATCTGGCTATGTGACTGACTCATCACAAGACTCTTAAAGAAAAATAGAGACCTCATGGACCTAATGTATTTTTTTGTTGCTAGAGCTTCCAGGGTCCTACAAGTTTCAGGAAATGGATTGTTTAAAAATAATATGTGTGGTATGATCAGTGGGCATTCTTTTGCATTTCTTTTTTCTCTGTGAAGAAGAAACTCAGTAATTTACAGAATAGAGAGAAATGGTACATCTTGGGGAGAAGCATATTTATTCAGCTTTCCTCTTATGAATCCTAGAGTTTGAACATAAATCTTAAAGAACACAAGCCTATTCTTCTCAGGTAGACATTTGCATAACACTTTCTTTTAACCTCCTAATCCCAGTCTTCAAACAGGTCATCAGTTTGCTAATTGCTCACCAAGACCTAGGTTTTAATCACCTGATCCATCAACAGGCCTCTTCACACTCTTTATTTATCTTGTCACTAAGTGACATTCTTGGTAATGAAAACAACAAATCTATTGATAGCATCCCTCAATGGAGTGGAAGGCATCCTACATCAGCTATGTTTTGGAAACCAGTCTATTCTATTACAATTGACCTTCTCTTGCTGATTACCACACAAATCATAGTCCTTTACCCACCTCCCCATCTATTAGAGTATTTCTCCTGCAGCCTTTCAATTGCCTGACTGCAGTTGGTAATTGGATTCATGTTTGAAGCACAGCACTATAAGGAAAAGCCTGGAATAATTCAAATGGAACACCCTGGCCTAAGGCTGAGACCATATGTTACGCTCAGATTTGTATCAGTGAAGCTTATTGCTTTAGCAACAAGGAAACCCATTCAAATGTCATAAAATTGTTTTATTTTAGAAGTTAATTTATCTAGAGCTGTCAATATAATGTCCACAGAATCGTAATATTAAAGGGATGGGGAAATTACTTGATTTTGTAAGATAAAGAAAAAAAACCACACTTGGTAAATTGTCCTGTCTCTCTTCCCAAATCTCATATTCTGCACATGTAGCTTTGAATTCTGTAACATAAAGATTAGAGACCACCAAAAAGCCAATGATTTGGCAGCTATCCTCTCTTCAGCACTTAATATATGCCTACAAGCATTCCAATTTTGTTTTAATCTCAAATTGATTAGTTATTTCTATTCTATTATTAAAAGAGACAAACACTTCCTTAATAAATTTACAGTTAGTGACAGAAAAGGACATATTTATTTAGAAACATATGTAAAAGTGATTAAACACTTCTTTAAACTAATGTGTCATTGATAGGATTGTAGTGTCTTACCAGCCCTCAGGGCTTGCTCCCTGCCTTATGTTCATTATCGTGGAACTTAAAAAAGAAAAGATTTTATAAATTCTGAAATGCTAGAACAAGTTTTCTCTCCAGAGAGAGAAAACTGCTCTTTGGAGAAAAATCTGTTTCTTCAAATCACCAAATTATCATTTCATGTAATTGCATTCTATTATTAACACAAACCCTAGTGGTGTACATAAATTCATATGAATTCCTCCAATAATAATTGACATAGTAATAGATTATCCAAATACCCAACTTGTAACATCTTGGGGTGCAATTGATATGAAATAGCTTATGTATCCTATTTTGCAGATAAACAAATTGAACAATGAAAGCAGGAGCTTGAAAAAATTCAACAAAAAAGTTATAGAATACTACCTTTACTGACACAATTATAAAGCACTTGTGTCTTGCCATAAGTACAGCCCATGGCAACAATTATCACTTACCTTACAGATAGAGATGGTAGATGTGCCAGACTTTGAAATAATTTTTGTATTTATATTTGAATATGGATAGAATTGATTCTCAATAAATCAAAACATTTCAAACAAATAATGATGCAAGTGTGTACCACTTCACAAAACTTCTAGTGCATATGTCTAGGTGCTAGAAATAAGTATAATTTTATAAATATGCTCAAGAGTTCAGCTACTAACTGCTATCACTTCATTCTGGGAATTAGGGAGCATCAATTTCAAACTGGAAAAGAGTTCACTTTTTTCTAAGTCAAATTTTTTTTTCTGACTTATAAGAGTAACTTTTCATTCACAGTTTTTTAATGTCAGAACTTAAAAGTCTTCTTTTTCTAGGTATGGTACTCAGAGAGTAAAACAAGTCTAAATTAATGAAATTAATACTAATGAAAGACTAAGTTAACTAGACTTAGTTATCTCAAAGGGGACTTTTGAAATAAGAATTGTCAGGTAATTATAATACAAGCCACCGCCCTGAGAAAACAGAGGTTAATGTGTTGCAATATATCTTCTAAAGTGATTATCAAGAAGAGGATGGCTTAAAAAATAAAAAAAGATAAGAAAAGAAAGAAGAGGATGGCTATACTTACCCACTTTGAAATTAATAGAATATTTTCTAGTTAACTTTTTTCCTGAGACAAAAATATAGAGACAAATGATTTGTATCAATAAAGGCTTGTCACCACTTAGACTTGATAGATGATGATAATGATGATGATAGACAGATAGATAGATAATTTTTCTTTCAAAATAATGAACATAACATAATCAAGATGCAAAGCACCCTGTGCTGGCCTCAGTAAGAGCTATGTGCTCTTCAGTTTCATGTATAACATTATGATGTATAATCAAGATCATCAGAAAATGATTCCTTTCCAAGTCCATTCCATAGCCAATATCCCCACTTACAACTCTATTATGATGTTGGGTATTGCAAATTTGCATTGAATATAAAAAGCTCAATTCTTTATAAATATATTCCATTAAATGGTACCTTAAATGTATATTTAATGAGTACACTTATCCTCTATTTTGTGCCCCTAGGTATTTTAAACTACTAAAATTCTATATTGAGTTTCACATATCTGACCCAGACTTGATGTTTTGTAGAATCTAGTGGAAAAGTAAGGTCTTTTTCACTTCTCTCTTTTAAAATTAAGTGGGGCTCACTCAACAAAGTGTAAAGCCATATATATGTTTCAAATATGTGCTTCTCAGGACTTGAAATTCGTAAATAAAGTTAGAATAAATCTTTAAATTTCAAAAATACGTCTGTTACCTGCAGCTGAATTTTTAACAAGTTAAAAGCAATTTAGGAAAAAAAATCTTGTAACTGAAATCTAAGTTTTCCTCAATACCATAAGCTTTGAGGAGTATTTAAAACTTTTGTTTCAAACGTCCAATAGTTATAAACTTTTCTAAACATTGCAGAAATGTTGGATATTTAGTGTCAACTTTTCTGCTAATATATACAGCTTAATATCTTCCTCTAATTCTTTTCTGGGCATCATACTTTACAAATGGAACTAATTTTCTTTTCTAGAATCTTCTATTTACAAAGTTGGGATTCTTGTTTTCATTTTCCTCTTTGTCTTCAAATTCTTTTGTTCAGAAATTTGTAAAAATTTAGAGTGTTTTTTGAGAGATGAAATTTACAATAATTTTCAATAATGTAATAATAATGAGAGAGAAAAGGTGAGATGTAACTTTAATGAAGTCATCACAAGATTTAACTAAAACAGACCCAGCTTGAGAATTTAGAGTTTTGATATCCTACCACTGACCAAATATGCCTTCTCTGGACATGTTATTTGATATATTTCTGTTCTTCAAAATCCTCATCGGTGAAATAGCCAAAAGAGAGAGGGGTATTACTTCCCTGGAACATTGTAAGAATAAGATATTTGTAACATAGGGATTTTTGTCTATCTTAAATAGTGTGTAGTTATGCTTCCTTGTAAGCAGGAAAACAAAAACACTATTGTTAGACAGAGAGTAGTGGAAAAATAAGAAGTGGCATTCACATATTATAAAAATTGATGGATTCAAACTTCACTTGGAGGCAGGACTAATTAGGTCATGCTTTGGAGATTTAATGAAGTGAAAAGTACTAAGGAAAATACAGATAAAAATATTCCTTACTTAGAGGAAGTCAAGAATGCAAAGGTAAGCTATGATTGGCTTTGCACAATAAGTGACTGCATTAAGAAAAAATGAGGAAAGCATAAAGGTAATCAAAGAATCACCTACAAATACAAATTTGGTCTAAACTCTCCATTATAATTGACTGAAAATACATAAATGTGATCATGATAGCTCACAATTCTAAGCTTTTACCACTGTCCAATTAGTGGCAGATCACTTAAATAGTACAGAAAATACTCAGGAAGTAATAAACCATGTCTGGAAAGCTAGTCCTAAAAGTGATAAAATATAAAATAATAGTAGAAAAAAAAATTAGGGTAGATGTCACACATGTATTGTGCTACTTGGCCACAGATTAATTCCTTAAACAGTGTCAAATTTACCCTGAATATAGTAAACATATTTGTTTATTCAATATTTTAATTTACATAATGTATTTGTCTTCAAGAAGCAAAATCATGGGTAATATAAACCATGTAAGCTCAATGTCAGAACAACAATCTTTTACAGGTATTTAATATTTACCAATGCTGTTTGTATTATAACACTTCAAGAAATACCTTCTTATATAAAAACAACAATTCAAAGAGATGCATGCACCCCTATGCTTATAGCATCATTATTCACAACAGCCAAACATAGAAGCAGCCCAAGTGTCCATCAATAGATGAATGGATAAAGAAGATGGAATAATATTCAGCCACAAAAAAGAATGAAATCTTGCCATTTACAATGACGTGTTTGGATCTAGAGAGTATAATGCTAAGTGAAATAAGTCAGACAGAGAAAGACAAATACCATATGATTTCACTCATATGTGGAATTTAAGAAACAAAACAAATGAGCAAGAGAAGGAGACAAGCCAAGAAACGGACTCTTAACTATTGAGACCAACTGATGGCTACCAGAGGGGAGGCAGGTTGGGGGATGCGTGAAATAGGTGATGGAGATTAAGGAGTCACATGATGAGCACTGGGTGATGTATGGAATTGTTTAATCACGAAATTGTACACCTGAAACTAATATAACACTATATGTTAACTATACCAGAACTAAAGTAAAATTAAAAAAGAGAAATGCCTTCTTATTCTGAGAAATGTGCCAGTTCTTGAACTCTCAATAAAAGAGCATTTTGTAATGAATTAACATTTGAATTAAAGAAAATAACTGCATTTTCAAAACTCTGTAATATTCTGGAGTGAATTTTTTAAGTTTATAAAACCAGAGACAATAGTTATACCAATTTTAATTGAATATGTGTAATTAAGAATCTAAACAACCAAACCAGGAACAAATTTTAAAATGCATATAACTTCAAAAAAGATGGGTGCCAGTTAGAAATGCAGAACAGAGTTGTCAAAAGAATTCCAGAAACGTGGACATTATTTTTGGTTCATAATTAGTGATATTTTCAGGTTATTAATGCAGACATATTTTCATAGACACTAAATGAGCTATGTAAATCATTTTAGAATAAAATCACAAAATCATAGTGATTTTTAAATCTTTAGTGTATTATCTAGACTAATCCAAAGTCCCCTTCAGAAAGATACACACCACACACACACACACACACACACACACACACACACACACACACACACAGTCCTGGGATGATTCCATAACTTCGCTTAAGAGGACAGTCCAGCGTATATATTCCTCTGCCATAAGTAAATAAATGAATCAATATGACAAAGAAGTTGAGCAGAATTATTAAATTATCTGCCAGTTTGGTTGTATCACTCCAAGACCCACTCGAATAACTCATACTTGTTATCTTCTGGCAAAAATCCAAAAATGAAGTAAAAGCAAAGAGAGCTCTTTGAAGGAACAGGATAGAAGACCTAACCATGCAGTTGGGACGTTGTCTAAAGACAGTGTTTCTAACATTTGTGATGACATTAATGTTTATTAAAGTATGTCTGTGGCTCTTCCATCTCAGATGAAGGTGTCTAGCTCCCAGTTTTATGTTCTTAGCACACAAAAGATGGTAAAAATATATTTTTCTATTTCTGTAGAATGCAAACTTCTATTGACTACACTAATTTAGACACATGTAGCCCCTCTGTAGCCTGAATGGGCATGAGAATTTATGTTAAAGTTGAAACTGACAAATTAAAAAAAAAGGCTATTTTTAATCAACTGTGAAATTTTTAAGGATATACTACAGTATCCAAGATCAAATAGAGTGGTGAAGTTGTAAATAGGCTATAACTGTATGTTATAAATAAATGAAGTCATGAGTAAATGTGTGTGTGTATACACCTATATCTATATATCAATATTGATAGAGCTATGTATATCAAAGAAAAACTAAAATAAAGAATTGATATTAAGTATGTACTTGGCAAAGTCAGCTAGCTGCTAGCATGGGCTTCCTCATGCTTTCAGACACAAAGATGGACTATAGTTCCTGTCTTCCTTTGTAGTTAAATGTGGCCCAAAGGATGGTAGCTAAAGTAATGTTATTTTCCCATTCTAGGTGACTACGTGGAAATGACACCCAAGATATGTGGAGGAGTGGTGGTGTGAGCAAGATGGCAAAATAGATCATTCTTGACTTCACTCCCCTTCACAAGAACAACAACTAACAACTATTCAAGGACAAGCCACCACTGAGAGAACACAGAGGTAAGGCTAAAGCACCCTCCTGCACCACAGAAGCCAAACAGACTGCATTAAAAGGAGAAGAGAAGTAGCTACATATAGACCACCTTGCCCCTCCTCCAGGCTACTGTAGCACCACGTGGCACTACTCTGATCTGGCACCATGGGGACTGCAGGGGATTTGCAGTGCTCAACCACTGAAAATCTAACTGTGATGGAGAAAGGGGAGGGCTTGCAGCAAACAGCATATGGATATTGGTGGACTGAGTTCATATCTGCAGGGCCCAAGTGGTAATCCCAACTAGCAGCTTTGCCCAACTGCAGAATAAAGTCAGGGATGCACTCTGACCAGGGAACTCAGCGGGGTGCTGCCCTGTCTGATTTAGATCTTCAAATAAGTTTTTCTGGCCCTAGAGCTTACTTTGCCTATGCCCAAGCAAAGAGTGGAGTCATAGTTCTACCCACTGTGGAGAGTATCTTCTGACCCCATCTGACCAGAAGGACTGGTGACAACTCCTAGAAGCTATATGAACCACTGGAGCTTAAGCCTAAGAAAGGTAGGCAGAGCCAATAGTTTGCAAAGCAAAACTGGCCCAGTTCAGCAGGGAACTTGGGGCTCAGGTCAGCCAAAGCAGAGAATCTAATGATGACTCACTCAGAAGTAGACCATAATAGTAGGTCTCACCTGCCCAAGGACATTACCAATAGACTCATCCAGAAACCTAAATGGAGCTGACTAGTGAAGAATGATCTCTGCCAAAGCAACCTGTAAAGTTTGGAAAAGGTGCCCAATTACTCAAATGTGCAAGTACCAATGTAAGGAATCAGGGATCACAAAAAACCAGGTAAATGTGATACCACCCAAAGAAATAAATAAAAGTCCAACAACTGAGCCTAAAGAAATGGAAATGAACTACCAGACAAAGAATTCAGAAATTTGTGAACTACAAGAAAACATAGACAGATAAGTAAACAAAATTAGGAACATGATGAATGTGTGAACAAAATAAAAAGTTTGACAAAGAAATAGCAACCATAAAAAAATTTAAAACTAAAAATAAATTAAAAAAAAAAACAGAAATCCTAGAGTTCAAAAAGGAAATAACTGAACTGAAGGATCCCAACAGAGACTCAGTACACTGTTCAATAGAGTTTCAAAAATAGACTTAACCATGCAAAAGAAAGAATCAGTAACCTGGAGTTTAAGATGTTAGAAATTACCCAGTTAGAGAAGCAAAAGGTAAAAAGGATGAAAAAGAGTGAAGGAAACCTACAGGAATTATGGGACACAGTGATGAGAAACAAAAATATTCACATTATGGAATTTCTAGAAGGATAAGAGAAAGAGAATGGGACAGAAAATATATTTAAAGCAATACTGGCTGAAAAATTCCTGAACCTGGGGAGAGAAATGGACATTCATATCCATGAGGCTCAAAGGATCCCACATAGGTTGAACCCAATTAGGCTACACTGAGACATATCATAATTAAATTTGTCCAAAGTCAGGGTGCCTGGGTGGCTGTCGTTGAGCGTCTGCCTTTGGCTCAGGTCATGATCCCAGAGTCCTGGGATCAAGGCCCGCATCGGGCTCCCTGCTCGGCAGAGAACCTGCTTCTCCCTTTCCCAGTTCCCCTACTTGTGTTCCCTCTCTCACTGTCTCTCTCTCTTTCAAATAAATAAATAAAATCTTAAAAAAAAATTGTCCAAAGGCAATAAAAAAAAATTTTAAAAACAGCAAGAGAAAAAGGAAAAGTTACATACAAGAGAACCCTCCCCAACAGACTGTTGGCAGATTTCTCAACAGAAGCTATGCAGACCAGGAGAGAATGGAATGATATATTCAAAATATTGAAAGAAAATAACCATCAGCTAAGAATTCCATACTTGGCAAAGCTGTCCTTCAAAAACAAAGCAGGGATAAAGACTTGACAACTTCGACTTGAACAAACAAAAGCTGAGGCAATCCATTACCACCAGACTTGCCTTTTAAGAAATAGTAAAGGGAGTTCTTTGAGTGGAAATAAAAGAACATTAATTAACATCATAAAAATATTAAAAAGTATCATAAATCTCACTGATAATGGTATATATATATATATATATGGTCATAGTTAGATTCTGTAATATGATAAGAGTGGTGCATAACTCACTTAAAACCCTAGTTTAAAAATTAAAGAAATGAGGGACACCTGGGTGGCTCAGTCCACTAAGCAGTTGACTTTGGCTCAGGTCATGATCTCAGGGTCCTGGGATCAGGCCTTGCATTAGGCTCTGTGCTCAGTGCAGAGTCTGCTTCAGATTCTCTCTCTCTCTCAAATAAATAAATAAAATCTTTTAAAAAATTAAAGAAATGAATATACTAAAAATAACCATAATTACAATAATTTGTTATTAGTTATACAATATAAAAAATGTATACATTGTAACAGCAATAACGTCAAATGTCAGGAGGAGGAGAGGTAGAAGTTTAAAGTTTATAAATTCTGTTAGAATTAAGTTGTTATCAGTTTAAAATAGGGTATTATAAGTTTATGATATTTTATGTAAGCTTCATGGTAACCACAAAGGGAAATTTGTAGTAATTACAAAAAAGAACACAATAAAAAAGTCAGGCATACTGATAACAAAAGACATCAAAATACACACACAAACACACAGACCACACACAGCACAGCAGGTTGGAAACAATGGATCTACAACAACCAGAAAATAATTAATAAAATGGTATTAGTAAGTCCCTATCCATCATTGGTATTGATTTGGATTAAACATAAATGGATTAAATTCTTCAATTAAAAGAAGACTCTGAGGGCACCTGGGTGGCTCAGTTGGTTGGGCAACTGCCTTCAGCTCAGGTCATGATCCTGGAGTCCTGGGATCGAGTCCCGCATCGGGCTCCCTGCTCGGCAGGGAGTCTGCTTCTCCCTCTGACCCTCTCCCCTCTTATGCTCTCTCTCTCTCTCATTCTCTCTCTCAAATAAATAAATAAAATCTTTAAAAAAAAATAAAAAAAATAAAAGAAGACTCTGAATAGCCAAAGAAATCCTGAGAAAGTAAAAATTAGGAGCCATCACACTTCCTGATTTTAAGCTATACTATTAAGCTGTAGTCATCAAAATAGTATGGTAATGGCATAAAAACAGACAAGTAGGCCAATAGAACAGAATTGATAGCCCAGATATATACCCCAGCATATACAGTCAACAAATATTTGAGAAGAGAGCCAAGAATAATCAATGGAGAAAAAAAGACTGTCTCTTAAATTAATAGTGCTGGGATAACTGGATATTGACATGTAAAAGAATGAAACTGAAACCATGTCTTATACCACTCACAAAAATTAAATTGAAATTGATTAAAAACTTAAAATGTAAGAACTGAAACATTGAAATTTCCAGAAGAAAACATAAAAACAAAGTTTCTTGACCATGGGTCTTGGTAATAATTTTTTGGATGTAACACCTAAAACACAAGCAACAAAATAAAAAAATAAATAAATAAGATTATATGAAATTAAAATGTTCTCACAGCAAAAGAAACCATCAACAAAGTGAAAGGACAATATATGGAATGAGAAAAGATATTTGCAAACTGTATATCTGATAAAGGGTTAATATCCAAAATATATAAAGAATTCATATAACCCTATAGCAAAAAGACAACCAAATTTAAAAATGAGCAAAGGACCTGAATAGACATTTCCCCAAAGAAGATATATGAAAGGCCAATAGGAAAATGGAAAGATGCTCAACATCACTAGTTCCTGAATGCAGGAAATGCTAATTAAAACCACAATGAGATAACACCTCACACTTGTTAAAATGGCCATCCTCAAGGGGGGCGGAGCAAGACGGCAGAGGAGTAAGAGACCCGGATTTCGTCTGGTCTCAGGAATTCAGCTGGATAGGGATCAAACCATTCTGAACACCTACGAACTCAACAGGAGATCGAAGAAAAGAATAGAAACAACTCTCTGAACAGAAAAGCAACCACTTACTGGAAGATAGGATGTGCGGAGAAGTGAATCCGAGGCGATATTCCAGAGGATAGATGGTGGGGGAGGGGGCCTCCATCGGCCGCTTCTGGCAAGTGATAGAGCCATGGAGCACAAAATCGGAACTTTGAGAAGTCGGCTCCACTGAGGGACGTCGCTCCAGTGGCTAAGCTGGGGGTGGAACCCTCGCAGGACAGTGTGGTCTCAGGACCCTCAGGGTCACAGAAAGACCAGAGGTGCCTGAGTGCCGCAGAGCTCCTGGGTATCAGAGCGGGGAAGCCGGCTGCAGAGACAAAGCTGAGGCACGGGCTTTTAGCTCGGGGTTGCCATAAACTGTGATCTGCGGCACAGTTGGGCCACTGCTCCTCCAGCAGGGACCCAACAAGAGGCAGAGCCAAGGAGACTCCCCTTCCTCCCCCGGGAAGTGTGGCACAGGAGTGCACCGCAGGGATCTGCTGGGTTTGGAGACTCCACACGGGGTCGGGTGCCAGAGATCGAAATGCTCGGTCACAGGCCGGGTGAGCACGGAGTGCGGCGGAGACCGGGGAGACGGGAGTGACTGACTGCTTTTCTCTGGGGGCGCACTGAGGAGAGGGGCCCTGAGTTCTTGGCTCCTCTGGGCGGAGATTGGGAGGCCGCCATTTTCACTCTCGTCCTCCAAAGCTGTACAGAAAGCTTGCAGGGAACAAAAGCTCCCGAGAACAAACCCGAGCAGATTACTTAGCCCGGACCCGGCAAGGGCAGGGCAATTCCACCTCCAGCAAAGACATTTGGGAACCACGGCAACAGGCACCCCCCCCAGAAGATCAGCAAGAACAGCCAGACAAGACCAAGTTTACCGATCAATGAGAATGGCATAACTCCCATGCTAGGGGAATACTGCACATAGAATTCATGGATTTTTACCATGATTCATTAGTCTTTCAAAGTTAATTTTTTTAACTGTTTTTTTTTAATTTTTCTTTTTCCCTTTTTCAACCAACATCTTATCAATCCCTTTAAAATTTTTTTTTTCATTTTTAGAGTCATATTCTATCCCTTCATAGTAGTTACCCTTATTTTTGGCATATATATATAAGTTGTTCTCTCTTTAAAATTTTGAGATACCGTTTCTTCTAACAGATCAAAATATACCCTAAATCATTAGTGTATGACTTTGTTCTAGTCTCCTGCATGATCACATTCTCTCCCTCTTTTTTTCCTTTTTTTAAAATCTTCTTTCTTTTTTCAAACAACTTCTTACCTTATCAATTCCTTTTATAAAATATTTTATAATTTTCATGTTTACAGTCATATTCCATCCCTTCATTGTATCAACCCTTATTTTGTACATATATAAGTCTTTCTCTCTTTAAAATTTTAGGAGGCACTTTTTTCTAACAGACCAAAATACACCCAAAATCTAGTGTGTGGCACTAATCTATGCACTAGACTGAAAATATTTGATCATATTCTGTTCTTTTTTGTTTTGTTCTGTTTTTGTTTGTTTTTATCTTTTTCTTTTTCTTTTTTCTTTCCTTCCCTTTCTTTTCCACTGGTTTCAGGTCTTTTCTGATTTGTTTAGAGTATATTTTCTGGGGACGTTGTTAACCTGTTAGCATTTTGTTCTCTCATTCATCTATTCTCCTCTGGGACAAAATGACAAGATGAAAAAAATCACCTCAGCAAAAAGAACAAGAGGTAGTACTGTCTGCCAGGGACGTACTCAATATGGACATTAGTACGATGTCGGACCTAGAGTTCAGAATCATGATTTTAAAGATACTAGCTGGGCTTGAAAAAGCATGGAAGTTATTAGAGAATCCCTTCCTGGAGAAATAAAAGAACTAAAATCTAACCAAGTCAAAATCAAAAAAGCTATTAATGAGGTGCAATCAAAAATGGGGGCACTAACTGCTAGGATAAATGAAACAGAAGGGAGAATTAGTGATGTAGAAGACCAAATTATGGAAAATAAAGAAGCTGAGAAAAAGAGAGATAAACAACTACTGGATCACGAGGGCAGAATTCAAAAGATAAGTGATACGATAAGATGAAACAACACTAGAATAATTGGGATCCCAGAAGAAGAAGAAAGAGAGAGAGGGGCAGAAGGTATATTGGAGCAAATTATAGCAGAGGACTTCCCTATGTGAGGAAGGAAACAGGCATCAAAATCCAGGAGGCAAAGAGAACGCCTCTCAAAATCAATAAAAATAAGTCAACACCCCAACATCTAATAGTAAAACTTATGAGTCTCAGAGACAAAGAGAAAATCTTGAAAGCAGCTCAGGAGAAGAGCTATGTAACCTATAACGGTAGAAATATTAGATTGGCAGCAGACCTATCCACAGAGACCTGGTAGGCCAGAAAGGACTGGCATGATATATTCAGAGCACTAAATGAGAAAAATATGCAGCCAAGAATACTATATCCAGCTAGGCTGTCATTGAAAATAGAGGGAAAGATAAAAAGCTTCCAGGACAAACAAAAAATAAGGAATTTGCAAACACGAAACCAGCCCTACAAGAAATATTGAAAGGGGTGTTCTAAGCAAAGAGAGAGCCTAAAAACAGCATAGACCAGAAAAGAACACAGACAATATACAGTAACAGTCACCTTACAGGCAATACAATGGCACTAAATTCATATCTTTCAATAGTTACCCTGAATTTAAATGGGCTAAATGCCCCAATCAAAAGACACAGGCTATCAGATTGGATAAAAAAAACAAGACCCACTGATATGCTGCTTGCAAGAGACTTATTTTAGATCCAAAGACCCCCATATTGAAAGTGAGGGGGTAGAAAACCATTACCATGCTAATGGACACCAAAAGAAAGCTGGGGTGGCAATCCTCACATCACACAAATTAGATTTTAAACCACAGACTGTAATAAGAGATGAGGAAGGACACTATATCCTACTTAAAGGGTCTATCCAACAAGAAGATCTAACCATTGTAAATATCTATGCCCCTAACATGGGAGTAGCCAATTATATAAGGCAATTAATAACAAAAGCAAAGAAACACATTGACAACAATACAGTGATAGTGAGGGACTTTAACACCCCCGACTGAAATGGACAGATCATCTAAGCAAAAGATCAACAAGGAAATAAAGAGTTTAATAGACACACTGGACCAAATGGACTTCACAGACATATTCAGAACATTCCATCCCAAAGCAACGGAATACACATTCTTCTCTAGTGCCCATGGAACGTTCTCCAGAATTGATCACATCCGAGGTCACAAATCAGGTCTCAACCGGTACCAAAAGATTGGGATCATTCCCTGCATATTTTCAGACCACAATGCTTTGAAACTAGAACTCAATCACAGGAGGAAAGACAGAAAAAATTCAAATCCATGGAGGCTAAAGAGCATCCTACTAAAGAATGAATGGGTCAACCAGGAAATTAAAGAAGAATTAAAAAAATTCATGGAAACAAATGAAAATGAAAACACAACTGTTCAAAATCTTTGGGATACAGCAAAGGCAGTCCTAAGAAGAAAGTATATAGCAACACAAGCCTTTTTCAAGAAACAAGAAAGGTCTCAAATACACAACCTAACCCTACACCTAAAGGAGCTGGAGAAAAAACAGCAAATAAAGCCTAAAACCAGCAGGAAAAGAGAAATAATAAAGATCAGAGCAGAAATCAATGAACTAGAAACCAAAAGAACAGTAGAACAGATCAACGAAACTAGGAGCTGGTTCTTTGAAAGAATTAACAAGATTGATAACCCGCTGGCCAGACTGATCAAAAAGAAAAGAGAAATGACCCAAATCAACAAAATCATGAATGAAAGAGGAGAGATCACAATCAACACCAAAGAAAAACAAACAATTATAAGAACATATTATGAACAACTCTATGCAGGCAAATTAGATAACCTGGAAGAAATGGATGCATTCCTAGAGCTGTATCAACTACCAAAATTGAACCCGGAAGAAATAGAAAACCTGAACAGACCCATAACCACTAAGGAAATTGAAGCAGTCATCAAAAATCTCCCAACAAACAAAAGCCCAGGGCCAGATGGCTTCCCAGGGGAATTCTACCAAACATTTAATGAAGAATTAATAACTATTCTCCTGAAACTGTTCCAAAAAATAGAAATGGAAGGAAAACTTCCAAACTCATTTTATAAGGCCACCATTACCTTGATCCCAAAACCAGACAAAGACCCCAACAAAAAGAATTACAGACCAACATCCTTGATGAACATGGATGCAAAAATTCTCACCAAAATACTAGCCAATAGGATCCAACAGTACCTTAAAAATATTATTCACCATGACCAAGTGGGATTTATCCCTGGGCTGCAAGGTCGGTTCAACATCCACAAATCAATCAACGTGATACAATATATTAACAAAAGAAAGAACAAGAATCATATGATCCTCTCAATAGATGCAGAAACAGCATTTGACAAAGTACAGCATCCTTTCTTGATCAAAACTCTTCAGAGTATAGGGATAGAGGGTACATACCTCAATATCATCAAAGCCATCTATGAAAAACTGAGAGCGAATATCATTCTCAATGGGGAAAAGCTGAGAGGTTTTCCCCTAAGGTCAGGAACGCAGCAGGGATGTCCACTATCACCACTGCTATTCAACATAGTATTAGAAGTCCTAGCCACAGCAACCAGACAACAAAAAGAAATCAAAGGCATCCAAATCGGCAAAGAGGAAGTCAAACTCTCACTCTTTGCAGATGATATGATACTGTATGTGGAAAACCCAAAAGACTCCACCCCAAAACTGCTAGAACTCATACAGGAATTCAGTAAATTGGAAGGATATAAAATCAATGCACAGAAATCAGTGGCATTCCTATACACCGACAACAAGGCAGAAGAGAGAGAAATTAAGGAGTTGAGCCCATTTCCAATTGCACCCCAAAGCATAAGATACCTAGCAATAAATCTAACCAAAGAGGCAAAGGATCTGTACTCAGAAATCTATAAAATGCTCAGGAAAGAAATTGAAGAAGACACAAAGAAATGGAAAAACGTTCCATGCTCATGAATTGGAAGAACAAACATTGTGAAGATGTCAATGCTACCTAGAGCAATCTACACATTCAATGCAATCCCCATCAAAATACCATCCACTTTTTTCAAAGAAATGGAGCAAATAATCCTAAAATTTGTATGGAACCAGAAAAGACCTCGAATAGCCAGAGGAATGTTGAAAAAGAAAAGCAAAGTTGGCGGCATCACAATTCCGGACTTCAAGCTCTATTACAAAGCTGTCATCATCAAGACAGTATGGTACTGGCACAAAAACAGACACATAGATCAGTGGAACAGAATAGAGAGCCCAGAAATGGACCCTCAACTCTAGGGTCAACTAATCTTTGACAAAGCAGGAAAGAATGTCCAATGGAAAAAAGACAGTCTCTTCAAAAAATGGTGTTGGGAAAATTGGACAGCCACATGCAGAAGAATGAAACCGGACCATTTCCTTACACCACACACAAAAATAGACTCCAAATGGTTGAAAGACCTAAATGTGAGACAGGAGTCCATCAAAATCCTAAAGGAGAACATAGGCAGCAACCTCTTCGACCTCAGCCGCAGCAACTTCTTCCTAGAAACATCGCCAAATCAAGGGAAGCAAGGGCAAAAATGAACTATTGGGATTTCATCAAGATAAAAAGCTTTTGCACAGCAAAAGAAACAGTCCACAAAACCAAAAGACAACCGACAGAATGGGAGAAAATATTTGCAAATGACATATCAGATAAAGGGTTACTATCCAAAATCTATAAAGAACTGATCAAACTTAACACACAAAGAACAAATAATCCAATCAAGAAATGGGCAGAAGCCATGAACAGACATTTCTGCAAAGAAGACATCCAAATGGCCAACAGACACATGAAAAAGTGCTCAACATCGCTCGGCATCAGGGAAATTCAAATCAAAACCTCAATGAGATACCACCTCACACCAGTCAGAATGCCTAAAATTAACAAGTCAGGAAACGACAGATGTTGGTGGGGATGTGGAGAAAGGGGAGCCCTCCTACACTGTTGGTGAGAATGCAAGCTGGTGCAACCACTCTGAAAAACAGTATGGAGGTTCCTCAAAAAGTTGAAAATCGAGCTACCATACCATCCAGCAGTTGCACTACTGGGTATTTACCCCAAAGATACAAATGTAGGGATCCGAAGGGGTACGTGCACCCCAATGTTTATAGCAGCAATGTCCACAATAGCCAAACTGTGGAAAGAACCAAGATGTCCATCGACAGATGAATGGATAAAGAAGAGGTGGTATTTATACACAATGGAATATTATGCAGCCATAAAAAGGAATGAGATCTTGCCATTTGCAATGACGTGGTTGGAACTGGAGGGTGTTATGCTGAGTGAAATAAGTCAATCAGAGAAAGACATGTATCACATGACCTCACTGATATGAGGAATTCTTAATCTCAGGAAACAAACTGAGGGTTGCTGGAATGCTTTGGGCATGGGAGGGATGGGGTGTCTAGGTGATAGACACTGGAGAGGGTATGTGCTATGGTAAGCGCTGTGAATTGTGCAAGGCTGTTGAATCACAGACCTGTACTTCTGAAACAAATAATGCAATATATGTTAAGAAAAAAAAAAGAAGAAGAAGATAGCAGGAGGGGAAGAATGAAGGGGAGTAAATCAGAGGGGGAGACGAACCATGAGAGATGATGGACTCTGAAAAACAAACTGAAGGTTCTAGAGGGGAGGGGGGTGGGGGGATGGGTTAGCCTGCTGATGGGTATTAAAGAGGGCATGTTCTGCGTGGAGCGTTGGGTGTTATGCACAAACAATGAATCATGGAACACTACAACAAAAACTATGACATAAAGTATGGTGATTAACATAACAATAAAAAATTTAAAGAAAATGGCCATCCTCAAAATGACAAGACAAATCCTGGCATGGATGTGGAGAAAAGGGAATCCTTATGTACTGTTGTTGGGAATGCAACCTGGTACAGCTGCCTTGGAAAACATTATGAAGTTCTTCAAAAAATTAAAAATAGAACTACTGTATGATCCAGCAATTCTGCTTCTCCAAATATATCCAAGGGTAATGAAAACATTAACTTGAAAAGATATCTGCGCTCCCATATTCATAGTGGCATTATTTACAATAGCCAAGACATGAAAATGACATAAGTGTCCACTGATGAATGAATGGATAAAGAACTTGTGGCATACTTATAGGATAGAATATTATTCAGCTGTAATAAAAAAGGAAGTCCTATCATTTGTAACAAAATGAATGGACTTGGAAGGCATTATGCTAAATGAAACAAGTCAGACCAAGAAAGACAAATACTATATGATCTCACTTATATATGGAATCTAAAGCAAGCAAACAAACTCATGGAAAAAGAGATCAGACTTGTCATTACCAGAGGTTGAAGTTGAGGGCAGAGGAAATTAGAGAAAAGTGGTCAAAGGTACATACTTCCAGTAATAAGGTAACTAAGTACTAGGGATGTAATGTACAACACGGTGACAATGGCTAACAATGCTGTATAATGTATAGGAAAGTTTTTAAGAGAATAATCCTAAGAGTTCTCATTACCAGGAGAAAAGATTTTCTTTATTTCTTTTCTTTTCTTTTTATTGTATCTACATGAGAAGATGGATGTTAGTTAAACCTATTGTGGTAATCATTTCATAATATATGTAAATCAAACAATCATGCTGTACTCCTTTAGATTTATACAGTGATATACATCAACTATTTCTCAATAAAACTGGAAAAAAATAGAAAGATATGTGGTCCCATGTGGTTAATGTGGAGAGTCATCAAATGGATGACTGTATCCTTGAAAGACAGCCTCTTAAGGAGCCACACTAGCTTTGAACTTTTACCCAGGCAGAAACTGATTCTCATCATCTTAGGCTAAGATGGGGGTCTGTCTGCTATAGCACCTAGTGTTACCTTATTCCTGAGTACAGTGGTTCTCAAACTTCAGCGTACCTCAAAATCACCTGGAGGGCTTAGTAAAACACATCAAAGGGTCCCACCCCAGAGTTTGTGATTCAGGGAGTCTGGGGTGAGACCCAAGCCTCTGTATTTCTAACCAGTTCCCACATGATGCCCTTGGCACCACACTATAAGAATTGCTTCTTTAGCTATTACAATATGCTTAAAGTAAATATAAATTACCATTTTTTATTGGATACTGGGACTTTAAAGTATAAAAGGGCTTTCTCTTCTCATTTTTCTCACCCTCCCACAGTTATTTTGGAGGAACTCAGGTAAGAATTTGAATTAGTTTCTAAAATGGGTAAAAGGCTTCAGAAATCTAGAATCAATCTTAATTTTTTTAATTTCTACTCTTCCTTCCATAAACAATTTTTCTTTATTAAACTAAGTGACGCATTTTCAGAGCATATTAATGAGGAGTTATCATTATAAAATGAATTGTGAATTCCTAATTAGACTGAATTTATCAGTCTGTCTTCCTTCTCTTTTCCTCGATTACCTAATACCCTTAGTTACGCGCTGGTTCCTGCAACTCCTCTTAAACTTATGTGAGCCTTTTTCAACACCCGTTTGCCTTCTTCCCTTTGATTCCCATCTCTTTTAACTCCAAGGCCCTTTAAATCCTTCTTAGGCTCTCCTGGGCATTTGTAAACAAAAGGGAACCCAGTTACTGCCTTCAGAAACTTCAAACCTCTCAGAAACTGAAATATCCAATTATTGCTTGAGTTCTTGTTTTTTGCTTTCTTAGAACTTCTTCGGCCACTCCATAAATATTTGAACACAATGCAATCATTTAAAGATTCACATTTGGTTTGCCAGTTTCTTCAGGAGGTTTCAAAAGGACACATGATTTTAAATTAAACTATAGAAACAGCAAGAAATGTATTTTTTTTTCCTCAGAGATACTCTGCTACAGGTGATAGGACCAAATTCTAAGACTATACACAAACCTTTTATTTAAAAATGTGTATATATAAATCTATCTACCTATACATATATATATGTACTTATATAGAGGAGAGACATAAATACAGTTGTGATATGAAACACCAAATTTCTCTAAAGAAAATGATTCAAAATCAGCTATCTCCTCAGTGAAATGGGGATAATATAATACTTACTCACAGTGTTTTATAATAAAAGACACATAAAATATTATGTGACACATAGTAGTCAGAAGTGTTAACTACTACTCCTACTCCTGCTAGTATCACTTTAGATTCCTAAATGGGCATTTTAAGGACCAGTGACCTCTACTGGTGACTAGCAGTGCCCCATGGCTCCCCTGTATTCTAGAAGTGAGTTATTCTTTGGGGATTATTGTTAATCTAAGACTGGGCCTACCTCTTTGATGTAGGGAACTAAGCCTCTACAGATTTGTGGGATAATGAATTTAGAGGTTGTCAGACAAAAAAACAAACAAAAATACACAAGTAAAATAATTTCAGAAATACCAGAAAAAGGCTTTTGTCTGAAAACATAAAACCTTACTGATACCTAGAATCATTTAAGTAAATAATTTTTTAAAGTGTCTTCATTCCAAGACATACAGATGGCTAACAGACACATGAAAAGATACTCAACCTCACTTACCATCGGGGAAACAAAATCAAAACTACAATGAGATATCACCTCACAACAGTCAGAATGGTTAAAAATTAACAACACAAGAAACAACAGGTGTTGGCGAGGATGCAGAGAAAGGGGAAACCTCTTACACTGTTGGTGGGAATGCAAACTGGTGCAGCCACTCTGGAAAACTGTGTGGAGTTTCCTCAAAAATTTAAAAATAGAGCTACCCTATGATCTGCAATTGTACTACTAGGTATTTACCTAAAGGATACAAAAATACTAATTTGAAGGGATACATGCACCCCGATGTTTATAGCAGCATTATTCATAATAGCCACATTAGGGAAAGAGCCCAAGGGTCCATCCACTGTCAACGGATAAAGAGGTGGTATATATTTTATGATAGACAGATAGATAGATATCTATCATCTATATATAGATGATAGATAGATAGATGATAGATAGATAGATAGATAGATAGATAGATAGATAGATAGATAGATGATAGATAGATGATAGATAGAAAGAATATTACTCAACAAAAAAAAGTATGAAATCTTGCCATTTGCAATGATGTGGATGGAGCTAGAGAGTATTATGCTAAGCGAAATAAGTCAGAGAAAGACAAATACCATATGATTTCACTTATATGGGGAATTTAAGAAACAAAACAAATGAGCAAAGGGAAAGCACAAAAAGAGAGAGAGACAAACCAAGAAACAGACTCTTACCTCTAGAGAACAAACTGAGGGTTACCAGAGGGAGGTGGGTGGGGGAATGGGTTAGATGGCTGATGGACATTAAGGAGGGTACTTGCTGTGCTGAGCACAGGATGTTGTATGTAGGTGATGAATCACTAAATTCTACACCTGAAACTATTATTACACTATATGTTAACTAACTGGAATTTAAATAAAAACTTGGGAAAAAAAGCGTCTCCATTCCAGTTTTTCTTACGGTTTAACAGTGTTTGAATGGTGGCACAGCCTTTCTTTCAGAACTGGCAGTAGGAAGAGAATAGACAGAGGAGGTGGGAGCAAGTTATCCAAGGGGAGGGTAGAGACTTGGAATCCCTAAGCAGAAAAAGTGAACCAAGAGGAGACTGGAAATCGGGTTTGGTTGTGGTGGTGGTTGCCATTATGTTTGGATTGGTTTTTCCTGCATGGTCGTGAACTCGGCGCTCTGTAGTGGTAAAAGCCTATGAGAGAGACATTGGCTTCTTAAAACCCACTGACGTTATTACTAAAAGTTTCCTGCAGCCATTTCCACTATCTAAACTAGCTTTAAAGAATGAGTTAACGTGTGCATAGGCTGATGAAGATAACCCCAAGGAACAAAGAACTATGGAGGAACTATGGTGGGAAAAACTAGTTGTCTAACATTAGGCCTTACCTATATTACCATATAGGCAAGTAGACTGAATCACCTTAAACCTCAGTAGATTTTCTTTGTTCTTATAAAATGACATTATTGCTTTCACTTTTAATTAAAAAAAATTAATTGGAACTCCCTTGTTCAGGAAAATATTAAGGAAACTTTTAAGAATACATAATTAGGGAAGATACAATTTATAGGGAGAAAAGAATGATGAATACACAAACTAATATATAAAAGGAAGTGAGGAATGAGGCCAAAAACATATATCATAAATAGCTTTATGTACTAGTTTTAACAAGGGTACAAGTTTGGGGAGAATTATAGCTGATTTTCAGGAGAATTGAAATGCAATAATGTATGTAAAAGTGCTTTGCATTCTGTATGGCATTATGAAGGTGCTACTTAGTTTTTAATAAAATAGTGTAGAATACTTCAGTAAGTGCATTACCTCATTTTCTTCCCCAGCCCATCTAGGATCAGTATTTGCATACCATGGGGATTTTCCTGGTGTCTATTTCTCAAAGCAGATAAGAAAATAAGTAACTTAATTTCTGAAAGTCTGGGTGCTATACTTGCAATGAGAACTTGGGCATCCATAAATTTGAATTGTTTGGAAAAAGGAGCCACACGTTCCTTGATTTTTATTTACTTCACTTTCTTTTTTTTTCCAGGCAAATCCGTATTTATTTTATTATTATTATTTATTATTATGTTCAATTATACAACATATAGTACAGCATTAGCTTTTGATGTAGAGTTCAACGATTCATTACTTGCATATAACACCCAGGGCTCATCACCACACGTGCCCTCCTTAATACCCATCACCTGATTACCCCATCCCCCACCCCCTATCTTCTGTACCCCTTCTGTAGTTTGGTTTACTTCACTTTCTTAAAGAAGTTCCAAAACCTTTTCAACTACTAAACAGCTCTCTATATAAGTATTTTATATAATCTAGAAATTATACTAATATAAATCTAATTTTTGACATAAAATGTCCACATGAGCATAAAAATGCAAAAGTATTTTTTAAAATCATATTTTACTTTCTTCTTAATACAAAACATTTGAAAACATAATCAAAGCAATAATTCAAAACCTATTTCTACTCTAATATATACCTGGGTCCATTGACCCCTTATATGTGTGCACAGGCATGCAGTAGAAACACCTGGGCCATGCCAGAATTGAAATAAAACTGTACCACCTGGAAAAAAAAATGCACATATCTCTAATACCTCAACATACCAGAAAACCTAACAGAATTCATATGTGTAACAAAATTATTTTCATTAGCATTGGCTTTTTTCCTCCTTAACAGCTCTAGAACATAGAAAACATTCTGGGTGCCACTTGGCAGAGGCTTTCTTTTTTTGTGCCTGGCACACAGACTGAATGCAAACCTACATCCTTGTCACGAGCTGGTGTGATGTTCCTATCAAGGTGGCTCAGTCCAATTCCTTCCCATTCTTTCCATATTAAGTCCTCTTGAATGTATGGTTGGAAACTTTTTCAGTAGTACAGGGTACTACATTTATCCCCAATGTAATTCAAATTTAAATTAGAACCCATTTTCTAAAGAAAAAGAAAGGTTTGAGAGCAATACCCATATTCAATATTATTTGCTATGCTGTCACTCAAAATAATTGTAAAATTATGCAATGATTTGAAATCATTTCATTATAATGCATGTTTTCCCCTATTTCCAAGGGTCAGAAGAGTCATAGCACTTGATTGAAGTTCTAAGAACATTTAAATTTCATTAAACCCCATTGCTCTCAATTGATGTATTCACCCCAGTATGTTTATCCACCTCTGCACTTCCTCTATTGATTTAACTAAGGGTGTTTGGGGCGATCTCCTCACTAACTCGATAAAACCCAAATTGCTCCTTCTTCTTCTCCTACTTCTCTTAAGGTTCCCATTCCAGCAGTCTGCTACTCCTCAGTAAATTGCACTGATGGGAATTTTAATCCCGCCCTGGCTGGGAAGATAGATATGGACTGTTATATTTTCCATGTAGCTCCTAAACTCTCCCCAATCTGCTCTCTACTTTTACCCTTACAGTTACCAGTGGGCTGCTGCAGCTTCCTCCAGAAGGATTCTCTGCTTCAGCATAAGTCTCTCCTGCTGAAGCCACATGTGCCCCATTCAGGGATCTTTCATATCACTGCCAACATTCATATCACACAACCAGCTCCTTGGACCATGGCTCCCTCTCTACACACCCAGGTTGATTCATCTCTGTTGTACCCTCAATTCTCCAGGATTCACTATCCTCTCTTTCCTGAAAAATGTATTTCTCTAAGCCTATTGAGCACTAGTTTACTCAAGCGACTATTTTAATCTTGCTCTATTCCTGAATTCTTTTCTAAGTGGGAGACAGAAAGTTATTTCACTTTGGTCTGACCTCTGGCATGGCTGAATCCACTCTGTCCTAAAGAGTTATTTAAATTTTTAAATTGTATTTCTATACCCCCACTTACACACATCTTTATTTTAATGCATTTTTATAGGTTACTATGATATCAAAAACACTAATATGAGAAAAATTATGTCTGTATAAATCTTCATGGGACATGTGAAATCTCAGGTTCAGACAGGAATTTGGGTATTGATTTAATAACTGCAAAGACGTTTGTAGGAAACACTGGGACGAGAATATATGTAAAGTTCAATAATCAAGCTGACACTTCCCAAACTACATAATGATAAACCACTTTGTAAAAATATCCTGCAAAATTACAGTTCACATAATACTACTTAAGTAATCTTAATAAACTCCTGAACACTGGAATTTTAAAAACATGTTCAACATTAATTATAATCAAAATATTAATGTAAAGAAAAATAATATGTCTAAAGAAATATACAACAAAGGGCGCCTGGGTGGCTCAGTTGGTTAAGTGACTGCCTTCGGCTCAGGTCATGATCCTGGAGTCCCGGGATCGAGTCCCACATCGGGCTCCCTGCTCGGCAGGGAGTCTGCTTCTCCCTCTGACCCTCTTCCCTCTCGTGCTCTCTATCTCTCATTCTCTCTCTCTCAAATAAATAAATAAATAAATAAATCTTTAAAAAAAATAAATATACAGCAAAAAAAAAATGGGAAATAAGCCAAATAGTTGCAGGAAAAAAGTGTACATAAAATTTGATTTAAAATGGGGTGCCTGGGTCCCTCAGTCGGTTGTGTCTGACTCTTCAGCTCAGGTCGTGTGGTCTCAGGATCCTGAGATGGAGCCACGCCTAGGGCTCCGTGCACTCAGCACAGAGCCTGCTTGAGATTCTCTCTCTTTCTCTCTCTCCTTCTGCCCCTCTCCCTGCTCACACTCTCTATATAAAATGAATAAATAAATCGTTTTTTTAATTCTCTCTCTCCCTCTCTCTCTGCCTTCTCCCTCCTCTGTTCACTCGCACTCTCTCTCTCTCAAAAAAAAGACAAAATTTGTAACCTGAATCATACACACATAAATAGTTTGGAATTGTACTGATAAAAATTATGTTATTTCTTGAGCAATAGAAACTCAAAATACCAGTGGCTTAAACAAGAAAGTTTATATCTTTTATATAATCCAAACCAGTTTAAGTCTGCTAGTGTTCCCTCTCTCGCTGTGTCTCCCTCTATCAAAAATAAATAAATAAAATCTTTAAGAAAAAAAGTGTCATAATCATTATGTTTCCAGATTCCTTTGATAACATTGTTCTGTGATCCTCCACACATGGTTACACTTCATGGTCAGAAGAAGCTGCTTAAACTGGACCCTCACATATGTATTTCAGCATATATGTTTCAGCCTAAAAGAAGGAAACAAGGATGCTCATTCCTGTTAAGAGTACTTTCCAGATGTCCCATTGGCTAGAATTAATCATCTGTACTAACCTAGCTACAAGGGACTCTGAGAAATATATTTATTGTGTCTGGTAAAAATCAGAGTCCCATTACTGAGAAAGAAACTGAAAGTAGATACTAGCAATCTCTACCCCAGAAGGCCATAATTATAAATTTTACATTTGAACAAAAAATTAGTCTTCCACTTTCCTCCACAAAGGGTGTCAGTGACCCAATTCAAGCCAACATCAGAGAATGACTCCCAGGACTTCCATGGGATCTACCAGCTGAGAACTCCCATGCGCTGGACTTGAAATCATCTTGCTCTGACCTGAGGCCTTGTGGGGCTACTGATCAGAACCTGAGAACAGGGCTAATCAAGAGCCAAGATGTAGTCTTGGTGCTATCATTTGAGTTGAATCAAACTATGCCTAGAACCAGTCCTACCTCTATGTGTCAATAAAGTAGACAGACATAGATGTCTGTCAATTTTTGTCAAGATTTTCATGATGACAAGTCAATTTTTGTCAAAATTTTCAAACTTCCACTAGGCCCATTAGACACAAGATAGTAGTCCATATTCACAGAGCTAGGGTGTGTCCGTTTATCTTACATTCTTATCGGGGTTTACATAGTAAGGTGATGCTACATTTGCAAAATCACAATCAAAACACTGATATAAAGAAAAATGTCCTATATATTAGGTTTTAAGATTTTCCTTTTTTATATACTCCAAATACTGTCCAGTATACGTATAATGCAAGCCACAAATGTGAGCCATATATGTGATTTTAAATTTTCTCAGTAGTTATATTTAAAAGGTAAAATGAAATACATTAATTTATTTTATTTAACCCAACATGTCAAAATACTAACATACAATCAATATAAAATTATTTTTAAATGTTACATTTCTTTTTTTAGTTCTATGTCTGAGAAATCTAGTCATATATTTTATATCTAGAGTCCCTCTCAGTTCAAACTAAGACACATTTCAAGTGCTCAGTAGTCACATGTGGTCAGTGGCTACCATCTTGGGGCATCATTCTAGTGCAAGTTAATTCACAGGAATGATCAACCTGGTTCCTAAACAGTGAAAAAATAAACCAATTGAATCTGGTAAGTTTGATGGGAATGGCTAGGTACCTGTAGGAAGTGTGATTAGTCTTTTACCACTTTAGGTTTTCTTAAATCTATTTTGGTCATTTTTTTTCTGTATAAAGATTTTAAAATGTATTGGCATAAAGTTACCCATAGGCTAACAATTCAACAAAGCCGCTTTGGTTGAAGGTAACTGAAAACTCAATTTCAACCATTCTGAAGGGGGGGAAAAAAAAGGAATGCAATGGGATGTATAATTATAAAGTCCATAAGTAACATTAATTGCCTAAGATCCAGGGGCTCAACTGTTGTAATCTGGGTTGGTTTCACTTTCAGTAAGGTGGACAATTCTAGATTTATGTACACTTGGTTCAAATTCAGAAAAAAACAAACAAACACCATTTCCTGTGTCCGTAAAAACCCCAGCCTGATTCCCATTGGCCTAAATTGATTCACATGCCTCATTCCTGAAGTAATTTGGGAGGCTGAGGTGGAAATTCAGGCAGATTGAGGTGTTTTATTGTCTTGGGCCATATGTCAAAAGCTGGAGCTGGTGATAGAAACTGTCTCTCCTTGAATGAAATGTAGGCAATGGGTATTTTGTCAAAGAACAATTGGAAGAATAGATGCAAGCCTGAAAAAAAAAAGCAGATTTCTACTCCATCCCATTTAACGGTCTTTGATGTCCATAAAGGATATAGAATCTGTGGTTACATTCATTTTCTCAATCACAGTATTGTGCATTTGGAATTCTCTCCATTTTTCTTACCTAAAATTACTAAGTTATAAGTATTTTATTATAGTTTTTAAAGAATTGAGACGAATCTCCCCTTTTTTGGTTTTCTTTTGTATATAGTGTTTTTAACTCATTTTTATTAATCCCTTCCTTGTTATGTTTGTTTTCCAGTAACTTCTGTAGTTGCCTGAATTTGGAGTAGTAATCAGGAAAGAATTTGACAGCTTTTACTCCTGATCTGAGCCATGTAATTATTTTCCACATGTTTATTGTGTCATCCTAACATGACGAGTGGCCCTTTTGCCTTATTGCTTCTGTTCTGAACAACTCACAATATTAATATTAGGAGACTGCCATGGCAAATTCTGGTTTTAGTTGTAAATTGGTTATCTTCATGTGGAACTAAATGATTACATGTGGTTTTATTTCCTTTGTTATCTTGGTTTTACTAACTTTTACAATAACTGTATATGATGTTGTAACCAGAAAACAATAAATGCTATTTAAAAAAAATAAGTATATCCTAAACAATATTTTTAATCATTCAGTAATATAATCTTCTTACTTTGTACATAGTCTCTTCTACTAAGTCTAGAGTAAGTGGTTGTAAAAAAGGGCTGTTCTCTAAAATTTCCTTCTGAAAAAAACTAAAATTAAACAATATAAAAAATCTGATTTTTTTTCCTGTTCTTTTGTGTCTGGTTAGGTGCTTGGGAAGAGAATTTTTCTAAGGATCTTTTCATTTCTTTTTTTCTGTAGTCTCTTGCCCAAAGTTGGGAATCAATGCATTGAGTCATCTGAGGTTCCATCTAGCTCTTATTTTCTTGAATTCTCATGTTTATTTATTTTTTTCTGTAAGTTTTCACATTTTTTCTGCAGTTTTCACATTTTGCTTGTATTGCTGATTTGGAAAAAAATCAGCCCTAACTGTGCTGAAACTTGTTCTCTAATATACAAGTCTCCCGCTGTATGTCTCCTGTTAGTAAACCAAACTGCCCTTTTCCCAACTGACTTTTTTTCCTAAAGCTTTTAGTTAATGGACTTTATTAAAGTAATTAGGACTTATACAAGCACTACATCTTATAGATTTTTTTCGTGACTTTCTTCTCATACTTAGATATGGGAACTGCTTCCTTATTTATCAAGGAAAAGCTTTCTAAGACATATTTAATTTCATTTTAAATAATAATTTTTCTTCCGCTGCTGAGAATGAAATGTCATGTACAGTTCCTCTGAAATAGTCTATAAAGTGGTGTTCAGCCCTCCACTCCTTGGGAGGAACCACTATTTCTACACAGTTTGAGTAAAACCCTGTAGGTATAAGGTTATATTGATATACATTTCTTCAATTATATAATATGCAGACACAAGCCTTAGTTTTACAGAGAAGTTATTTTGTTCTATACAGTGAAAATACTAATTCAGATGTCCTTACTGTCATCAAATAGTAAACTGGCTTACTTTGAGTGAGGAAACATTACCTAATGTGAAATAATATTTCATTTCTTAACATCTTTTTAGCTAACAAAGATTTTTGTACAGTAATGAACAATTTACAATAGATTTACATGAGGTTGTCCTACTGGTGAGTTTCCATAATCGCACAATTAAAAACACTTGGCATTTTTGTGCTGATTCATTCAATCACCATCCCATCACCTGCTTTGTGCCAGGTGCTCTCTTATGTTCTAGAAATTTTGCAATGGAAAAAAAAAAAACCCTTCATGTTTCCTGCCTTTGTGGGACTTAGAAAAGAGTGAATGAGGATAGTAAATGTACTATTAAGGCAAATAATGATTTACTTAAATGTTTTATAAAGAAAAAGTACACGGTACTAGGAGGAAAAGTTATAGGGTTGCTAATGTGGATGTGACCCTTTAGCTGAGACAATGACTAAGAGTTGTCCAAGGCAATGAGAGGCAAGAGTGTTCCTGCCAAAAGGAACAACATGTGCAAAGGGCCTGAAGCAAGAAGGACCATGAATTGATTGGGAAATTGAAAGATCAACCATATTATTGAAATAGTTAAGTATCAAGTAATAGAAGTGGTATGAGATAAAGTAAGAGTGAAGCTTCTGACGCTAAATGTCTTGCTTCCAAAATCATCTTCCACATTTGTATTTCTTAATGCCTCCTGATATCACAGCCTCTAAGAAATCATTAATCAGTGTACACATATGTAAAGCTCATCTTCCCAAAACACCCTCTATCGTTTACCCAAGCATTCTTGAGTATTTCCTCACCCTCTCCTCTGACCATGAGTACTGTCCATCTCCCAGGGGGCAAAATCCTCCCCAAAACTCAGGCCAGACCCAGAGCCAAACACAGAAGCCCTCTGATGCCTTATCCCTCTCCCCAGGCCTCCAATTGCCTTATTGCTCTCTTGGTCTTTTATCCTACATAAATTGTTTAACTCCAGGTGGCTTAATCTTTCCTTACTCACAGAAAAATGATGCGGTTTATAGCAGGGAAGATAATTAACACATTTATCAGAAATAATTGATTCCTAGAAGCCAGAAGTCAATCCGGAAGTCTCTACATCAGAGATTAGGATGTCACTGACAAATAGAAGCAACTATGTAATTAATTTAAGTTTATGCCTCAAAACTCTCTTCCCACAAAATCCCTGGATGCACCAAGCCTAGTTCTTTGGCAACATTGTCTACTGCTTAACCGTCCATGCCTCCTATCTCTAGACCCCTTGTTCACTCCTCAGGAGTAAGCTTTCCTAGTAACCTGTCCTCAACTCCGTTCTTCCCCTCTGCTCTTTTTTTTCGAACTGACCATACCATCTGAATTTACTCCATTGGATCTTAAACTTCCCATTCCCTGGTTAACAAACAATCTACTTCCTCACCCTCTTCTCAGAACATTCTATATACCTACTGGCCTTCAGTAAAACCTGGCTCTTCACTGAAGATATAACTTCGTATTCTCAAGTCCAAACTGCTTGTTCTCTAGATGCCTCTCCCCTCAGGGTGAGAAGGACATCAACCCCAAGATGGAGAGATCCATATTCCTCCACCTTCCTGTATGTCTATAAACCCCCACCTCCTCTTAGACAACCCAACCTCTATTCAGGCATCATCAGGTATCAGGTTATCTGCACTTCGTCCAAAGATTTCCTCACCCCAAACCCTGTGGTCATCATGGGTTATTTGCTGTCCAGAAGGTTGCTAGATTTGACATTCTAACCTCTAGCTCTTCCATTTGCCCAAACCTATTGGCTTTCACCCCTTACCTCATATATCAACCTCTCTGTGAGTCACTTCTTTTTTCTTTCAGCTTGGGTCCCATGACCCACAACTTCAACTATTCTTTTTTCAATGTCCACAACTTATTGCACCCTTGTGTTTCTGTCAACCTTGTCTAGAAAACCCCAAATCTTGATATATTCATCCTCACTCAGCTTGCAGGATAAAAATAGAGAACTTGACTATCCCCTCCTATCACCTTTTTTTTTTTTTTACTTCCATGACATGATACTATCCTGCCTTCTTTTTTTTTGTCTTGTTAAGTAACTGATTGATCTTACAAAAATTTGTACTCATTTACTATACCTTGTAAATCAAGGTATTCAATATTCAAAATATCAATATGCAATGAAGAACTATATCATTGTTTACATTTGTTAATATCTCTTTCCTTCTTATTTCTTTTTTCCTTAATTTGGTATACTTATTTATAGCCTTATGTATCTAACACTTATGTATTTTTCAGTCACCCTTTTTGCTTTTTAAGACTACGTTTGCCTTCTGATGCATCCCGCAGACTGTGAGAACCAGTATATTCATTGACTGAATATTTATAGTAAATATTCACTATTTTCAACGGTATTTTCTTTTTGGCTCAAGAGTTAATTATAAAGATACTTTTTATGTTTCCTAGACAATAGAAGGGGTAACTATTTTTATTTTTGTGCCTGAAATCTAATTTGATTTCAAATGTTCTTTTGCTTTCTTCCTATTGCTTCAGTCACTTCTTTTCAAGTTGATTTGTAGCTTCTTCTTCATCTCCTGATTTTCATGTATTCCTTCTTTGAAAACTTTACTACTTGGCATGCTTTTGTCTGTCAACTTGCCCCAAGCAATATACTCATTTCTGTAGCTCCAATTTTCAAATGAATGAGTCTTTGAAATGTTCAACATTGGGATGACTTAAAAAAAAAATCCTAGACAAAGACAAGTTGACAACATAACATTTTAGTTGTTGAGCTGTTACTTATTCAAGAATTCAAATATTGAGGGGCGCCTGAGTGGCTCAGTCATTAAGCAGCTGCCTTCGGCTCAGGTCATGATCCCAGAGTCCTGGGATCGAGCCCCACGTAGGGCTCTGTGCTCAGTGGGGAGCCTGCTTCTCCTGCTCCCACTCCCCCTGCTTGTGTTCCTTCTCTCGCTGTGTCTCTCTCTGTCAAATAAGTAAATAAAATCTTAAAAAAAAAGAATTCAAATATTGAAATATAAAATTAATCTTAATCCTTACTTTGATGACACACATTTTAAAAACAGCCTAATAATTTCCTTAACTATTCAAAATACACCTCCCTAAGTAAAATGGCAAAGTCAATATCTACTTTTAATAACAAGCTACTGTTGATAAGAACAATTTGGCTATAACTTTTTGAAATAGTATTGTGCCATTACTCCTAGCTACATAAATGGAGACTTTGATATTTTTATCAGCAGGCAATACAAAATTTTCAAGACCCAATGGTATTTTTTCTATTTTCTCATATTTTTTGCCTAATCTACAAAGTGCAAAATCGCGATAACTTTGAACTATGCCACACAGCTCAGGAATGAAAAGAACAAACTTGGCATATAAGCTAGATATTAGATAATTTTTCTCAAAATGTTCTCCAGGGAAACTTCACATCATTGAGGGTAATTTAAAAAAAACACATAATCCTGGATGCCAACCTGGAAAATTAGTCAGAAATGTCTGGGGTAGGACCCACGATTCTACATTTTATAAACACTACAGTTATTCTTATGCATTTTTGAGAAGCACTATAATAAATAAATTGTTATCTGGTGGGACAACTGTGTTTTGTTTACAATGTTTCAGAACATGCACTGTTAAGTCCTCAATTGCTTTATAGGAGCTCTTTTTATGTGGTAAGGATAAAACGAATATATTTACCACTAGAAGTAGATTTCTGTGGCTTAAGATATAGTGACAACTTTCTACACAAGATGGAATATTGTAGGAAAATCCTGGCATTACAAGAGGCTTAAATCTGAGTGTTTAGAGTTTGCTTCAACGTTATACAGCAGTACTTCCCAAACTCTATGTGCATAAAATTAGCTGTGGAACTGGACAATGTGCAGATTTAAAAGGAGCAAAACAGGGATGAGATTCTGCATTTCCAACAAGCTCCCAGGTGAGGTCACATTTGAATAACAGGGTTATAAAGAACAACCAGCTTACGGTAAAAAAAAAAAAAAAATTTAAACTCACCTCTTCTAATATTATTGGCCTTCCTTTTAAAAATATTTAAGAACTCTTTCAAATCCAAAGATCAAAAAATAGGATCTTTGATTAAAGAAAAAAATCGAAATTAGGTGTTTTTGAAGTTCTTGTTGATTTTGAAAATCTGTGACAAAATCTTACTTCTACCAAAAGATGCCCTTTCTCTACTTGTGATATAAAGTCCTTTAAGCACTAAGCAATGGATATTAGTATATCAGTAGGAACAAATACTTCAGGAATGAGAACACATAACACAGAATTGCTTTAGATAATTTTGCCTGGAATGAATAATACTTTCTGATAGTGTAATTAGAAAAAATGCATAGAAATAATTAATAACTTTTTTAAGACCCAAATAAAGATTAATACTTTTTTTTAACAAATCCCAAAAAGCTATCCCAATGCCTAATGAGTATTATCCCTTCAATATCAAAATGTAAGCTAAAAACATAAATACTGAGCAGTTTGGGAGTTTGACTTTTATCCCAAAGGAACAAAAGTGGATAACATATGGGAACGTTCAGATTAGAGGCTAGTGCAGGGTATTTTTGAGAGATGAAATCCCAGAGTTTCCAACTACAGTAGCTGGGGCTTGGTTTGGAGTAACCAGAGGAATTGACTATTATTCAGACTAATGACACTTTTAAAGGGTAAAGACCCAGAAAACCCAGTAATGCTGACTCATAAGCATACATTTGTTCTGGGCTTCTAAGGAAATTAGGCATGCAACTCCCATTAACACTAACAGAAGACAGAAGTTCTATATCTAATTTCCCTCTCAGCAGGCTGGAAACAAACCCCATAATTTGGAGGATTTGCAGCTTTAAGCAAGCTATACTGTGATCAAGAAGTGCATATGATGAAATGGAAATGATGGAAAAAATGCCTTATCCTTAATTTTAAATGACCTTGTGTTTCACAAAGCATCTCAGGCACAAATTAAAATAAAGAACAGTTGTACTGCAGAGGAGCCTTTATTCTTAAACATGAGAGTTATAGCCCCAGTGCCCTGGTCTATTAAAAGTGGTGAGTTCAGCTTCTTGAAATGCCACTTTCAAAATCCGTTTTGTCTGAATTGTACAGTTTTGTCAGTGAAACAGCTCAATCTGGGTTTACAGTGTAGAGTGGAATATAATGATTAAAACAAGAATTGCAATGCTTCTCCTTGAAAGGGAAAGCCACATGTATATAAAAATACTAATGATTTACTTCTAGTGTTGTTATTTTAAATGACATGGTGGGCCTATTTTTGTTGAGTTGCATCGTGATACAGAAGAGTTTTCCCTCCCTTTTTGACATAGATGACAATCATTACAGATGCACAGAAGTTGATGGAAAATAGCGCTAAGGCAAAAGGCGATATTATTCTATACAATCACATGATTCAAGAAACAAACAAACAAAAAATGCCACTGCAAAAAAAAGTTTAACATACTGGTTTCCTTAATTCCTTTGTTTAAAAACAAATAAACAGAAGACAACTCACTAGTTTGAAGAACAGCATGGAAATTGGAGTTCAGTGCCAACTACTTAAAGTTGAGGGACAAAGTGGCACGACTTACACCTTGCAACTTTACTGAAATGCTTTTCTGAGCACAAAAGAAGTTTCAACATAAAATATTAAAAAACAGGGACACCTGGGTGGCTCAGTCGGTTAAGCAAACCACTGTTTTTTTCGGCTCAAGTCATGATGTCCCAGTCGTGAGATTAAGCCCCAAGTCAGGCTCCGTGCTCGGTGGAGAATCTACTTCAGATTCTTTCTCTCCGTCTCCCTCCAGATCTCTCTTTTTTACTTTATCTCAAATAAATAAGTAAATAAAATCTTAAAAATTATATTAAAATACAAAAAAGGGATGTTTCAGGAAGGCAGTAGTAGAATGTGTCAACTACTGCGATTTTTGCCAAATTCAGGAGCCTTTTGTCACTCATCATCTCCACGGATTTCTTATCTCCTTTTCCACTTATTTATCACTCTTACAACAAGCAGATATTCTTTATGTCTCGGCATGTAGACCCTCCCTTTTTTTGTGCTGCTTTTGCTCCCTGGAGAAGTGATATATAACCTTTGAGAAAGATCATGAATGATGTAGCTGTGGTTATGAGGAGCAGATTGGGAGTGCTGCACGTGCTGATTCCAATCCTCCCATAGTCTAATCAGGCAAGTACTCTGACACAGTGTTTTTGGATTATAATTGCAAGAATTTCCCAATCGCTATCTCTTCCTTCATTTTCTTTCTGCCTCAATATTATTATCCACCAAAAAAAACAGACTTTTTTAAAACAATACTTTGTTCAAGACACTGGCTTTCTCAGAAAGCTTCTAAAACTGGCCACTTGCTAACAGCATAACATATACTAATTAACTTGGCTCTTGTGTTATTTCATAATGGGATCCTCTCTACACATTCCATGCTTCAGGCAAAGCAGACTATTCCTGCAAAAAAAAAAAAAAAAAAATGGTTTCCCATATTGTTTGCCTTAGCCAGTGCTCTTCCTTCTGCCTTCATTATCCAAAGCCTTCCAGTGCCATGTCCTTGAGCTTGGTAAGACCTCTCTCAATTCTCCTAGCATTCAATTGTAACTTTCATTTCAAAGCATTTTTCTCTTGTATTATGAGTTTTGGTTGACTGCTTTATTCTTCCTATTAGAGACTAAGTTTGTGGAAGGCACAAGTATATGCTAAGTATCACTATCTCCTGAAATTTCTAGGCCAAAGCCTGGTAACTAGTAGACACTCAATAAAGATGTTACAAAGTAAATATGTGAGGTGATCCACAATGTCATTGTGGGAATCCTTCTGCACTGTAAGCAGACATCAAATATCCCATTGTACACTTCACATTGAAAAGGTATTAAAATTTTATCTGTCAATTATACCTCAATAAAGTTGAGAAAAGATACGGTGTCTTTTAAGTGTGCTTTTTAATTTTTAAATAAGTCTAAATATTTAGAAGTCATTTATTAGAAAGTTTTGTGTGAAAACCTAAATGATTCGTTTGGAAAATCATCACTGCATTCAATGTCTAGAAGAATGCTGAGCATATAGAAGACACACAATTAAAATGTATTAAATGAATGAATGAGCATATGATTAAAACCACTTAATTCCCATTATTCTTTTTTTAAATCTCACAACTTGTACCTTGTATTTCTAAATATATAATTCTGTCCAGTCTGACTGAAAATCTAAGCACCTAAAAGAGCCTTTTCCCAGATAGATAAAAATTTAAATAGTATGGAAGAACAAGGGATGAGAAAATTTAGAAGAAAAGTATTTTCATTACTATATGGATGATTTGTTTGTATTATTCATAACATTGATGATGATTTTGATAACTATTGATCACCATTCCTGAATTTAATTTTAATTGACATAGTTTTATCAGAGTGCTCAGGAAAGAACATTAATTTTAAGGAACATGGGAAGAGGTTTTTGAAATCTTCTTAGATGGTATAAGAATCCCAAATTACAAGATATATAAGTTTTAGGGGAAAAAATGCCTATTGTGTGAAATGTTTTATGTAATACATCTGGAGATAAATGTCTATTGGGTGGGGTGAAGTTCCTTACAGCTCCTAGCAGTGCACACATGCTGGCACCTTGCCACTGGGACCCTGCAGATATTCTTAAGAAGAGCCGTGGCTAGAAGCAGTCAAGACAGAAATTTTGTATCACCCCTTTCATGCTTTGAAATGCAGCAGATTTATCAAAACCTTTAGATAGAGCCACAAAAGAACTTCATGTTATTTTACTAGAGTCACAGAAAAAGAATCTAAAAATAAAATTCCCTCGCTATTCCTGGGGTGTGAGCACCTCATGTAGCTTTGTGATTTGACATCACATGAAATTCCAGGGAACGCTGTGCAGGCAGGGAGGAAGCCGGGGTCAAGGAGCAGTGGGTTTCCGAACCTGTGCTTGACTTACTTTGATGATCTTATTTGTTATATCAAATGGAGCAGAAAAAAGGCTCTCCAAATGAGCATAAGAAGCTACTCTTGGTTTTAATTCACTCCCTTTGATTTCTCTCAGCCGCACAGATTAAAGATGGGTCTTTCTTTTCGCCTGGTGCGTCTCGCTGTGGACGCACTAGGAGAAAGAAAGAGCCAGCTTTAAAGGATTCTTTGTCCAACATGGTCTCTTTAACTACTGAAACACCTTCCGGGATGAAGTGCCAAGGTGTTTGATGGTGGCTGAACTAGAAATCACTTTCCGTCAATCAAATGCAAACCCAGGAACTGGCAGCATGTTATGAAAACCAGGGAAAAAAATGATAGAAAAGGGGGGAGAAAGCGCCACATTAAAAATTCAGTTTTGAACTACCTTACTCCATTCATTTACATAAATATGAAATGAAGTGCCAAATGGAAGAAGTCATTAAAACAGCTCAACTGAAAGGAATAGGATCAGGATTGTTATAAGTGGATGGACTCCAGCTCCCTGAGCACACGTCTTCCATAAAGGCTCACGGCGGTGAAGTCACAGCCCATCCACCTATCAGTTGATAACGGCAAGGCTGATGTTTCCAAATCAGCGGCCATTGTTAGCGCACAAGAGCTAACGTGTTCTAACCATATGTTTTACATGTGTACAACTAGTGCATCTAACACCGTGTATATGGCACTAATACACCCCGAAAGCTGTGCTACAGACAGATAACGCATTTCCCAGATCATTGGAGGCTCTCATTCGCCCCTTATGCCTCACAGCACTTTCCAAGAAGTGTGTTATCTTGAAGTAACACACCCTTGGTTTGTGCCTTATTGCTTAATTATAATCCCGAAACCGTCAGATCAGAATAATTGCCATCCCAATTTGCCATTACCCATTGTAGGCTTTCTGACTTAACCTAAGTGAGCACTTGAAAAATATGTTCTAAGTTTTATTGACCTTGGAGGTAGAGATTCCTTTACTCATTCCTATAATTACATTGTGGGCAGAAAATGCCTGGGGAGAAAAGCAGAGAATCAAGAAGTTGGATATGTCTACGCTTTGTTTTTAATACAGTCCAGCTTCATAACTTTACCTGCATTCCAGAGTGCACACTTTCTACTCTATCAGTGTGAAGACACAAATTCGTACTGTTAGCATTCACTTAGCAAAAGCAGACTTCGCTTGTCTTTCACTGGCAGATCACAAGACTCTGAGTTAACTCCACAGATCGTATCTCTAAGATGCACTTTTATCTTCATCCATACATACCATTCATTTGTACTAAGATGGAGTTGGTACACCCTAGATTAAGTGTAAGAACCTTCCCCACCAACCACCAAAATGAGTTAACATCTTTCAATGTCTTGACTTAGTAGTATTAAAGATCCATTTGGCCCAATGCAAGAGTTTCCCAACTTGATTCCCTACTACAAGGAATCCTCTCTGCAACTCTTCCTATCCATCATTATCAGAATAATTTTTAGATACAGCTCTGTGTCATTTACATTCTGGAAAAAAAGTTTAAAAAAAAAACCTTCTGAGGCTGCCTATTCCTTTTAGAATAAATATCTAAATTCTGAATCTAGAATCAAAAGCTCTAAACTATAGGACCTCAATCTATTTCCTCAAATGGCTTTCCAGTTCATACCCCTTCTTCATGTCATGATTAAACTAAACTCAAAAACTTGCTGTACTCACCCTCTGCTTTCCAACAGCCATACTTGCCTTCTGTGCTGTTTCCACTTGCATGAATTTGTTCTCCCCATTGCTCTGAGTTCGCATTTCTTTTCCTTTTCCATTGTTTAATCCAGTTTCATCTATTCCTAAGATTCTTATTGATTCAGTCTCTACCTCCACTTTGTCAGACACTTTATGGGATGTTCACATAAGAAAACAAGCTCAAAAAAATCTAACATTTACCAGGTCGTGGGAGAAGTGCTGTGACAGAGGCAGCCCCAGGGGCAATAGGTGCCCAGATGAAGGTTACCTAACTCAGTCTGTATGGTCAAGGAAAGCTTCCTGGAAGAGGTAGCCTTTGAGCAAAAACTGGAGGAACAGTATAAGCTTGGTCAGGGGAAGGAGAGGGAAGAGCTTTCCAGGTAGAGGGGATAGTGAGCACTGCTGGACCCAGAGTCTCTCCATACCCAGTGCCTTTGGTCCTGCTCAGGAACCGTCTGTCTCTTACTTGGGCTCCTTCAACAGTCTCCCTGCTTCCACTCCAGTTGCTACACAACTCCCAGAGAGCTTTTCATAGAGATTGAGTGTAAGGTCCCAAAGATCTGTTCAATCTTCCCTTGCCCCATGGAGCACATTCATGTATTATTTCATCTGAATGGCACGTCCTTACCATCATTTTTTCGTTGAGTTAATTCCACATAGTTCCTTCCTTGTACTTCACAAAGCAGAATTAGTTGATCCCACCTCTGTGATCTTATGCAAGTTGTACATTCTTTTATCATTACATTTGTTATTTTTTGTAGCCACATGGGAAATCTTTCTTTTTTTTTATGTTATGTTAAACACCATACATTACATCATTAGCTTTTGATGTAGTGTTCCATGATTCATTGTTTGTGTATAACATCCAGGCTCCATTCAGTACATGCCCTCTTTAATACCCATCACCAGGCTAACCCATCCCCCCACCCCCTCCCCTCTAGAACCCTCAGTTTGTTTCTCAGAGTCCATAGTCTCTCCTGGTTCATCTCCCCCTCCGATTTCTTCCCCTTCATTTTTCCCTTCCTGCTATCTTCATTTTTTTTGACATATAATGTATTATTTGTTTCAGAGGTACAGGTCTGTGATTCATGGGAAATATTTCTTTCAAGCACTTCCAGTTGTCCTTTCTTATGTTGCATGGCTCACAAATGCTAGCAGCCACCTTTCAAACTCTGCTAAGAAAAACCAACTCATTGAGTTTTATTTTATCGATTTAATTTTTATTATGATATAGTAGCTAAAGAGATGTAGGTATCACTTAAACTCTTCGTGAGTTTAGGGGGGAAAATGACCTGACTTGTATTGTAAGCTACTATATTCCAGGCACTCTATCCAACACATGACCGTGTATCTTCAATTCTCTCTCTCTCTCTCTCTCTCTCTCTCTCACACACACACACACACACACACACACACACACACACCATCAACCATCACCACCACCCCAACAACAACAACAAAGACAAAGGCTAAGAGGGCATTTTTCTACAGATAAGGTGCAGAGATTCTGAATCTCTCCTACAGAGGCACACCTTATAAGAGGTAAAACCATGCATAAGCCCGGGTCTGTTGGTACCCAAGGACTTTGCCTTTGCCTGAGAGTACACACCATATTAGAGTTTGTGAGGTTTTGTGCTATATTTTATCTTGTCTTCCTGGTTCTTATTATGTCTTACTTTTCTTAAATTAAAAGTTATCCAATCTTCTTACCATAGACAGCAATTCTCCCGAGCCACCCATATTATAAAAAGGAGAATGAAGACTATCCTTTGGGTTTCTCAGTTGTATCATGAAATCCATCATCTTCTTTCTTGTAAAATTTCTGAATACTTGAGGTATTCTGTTTTATATTGTATATAGGATAGATTTTAATCCTCCTAATTTAACTTTGAATGGCAACTTGTCCCTAACTCAACAATCATGCTCTCTATTGGACTGGGTTACTCTAAATTTCAAAGGCTTAAAAAGATAAAAATTTATCTCTTGCTCACATAAGAATAACATGAGTGGTCTTACTGTTGGGGAAGTGGTGAATCTCTGCACCATAGAATCATTTAGGTTGAAAGATGATTAACTTATAGTGACCTAAATAATTGCCCATAAGATATTCAAAATTGTTATGTGTACACATTTATACATACATGCAATTTATTTTTCTAATGTTTCACATTTTATTTTTATTATAAACCAATTACTTATTAACAAAAATATGTGTTACAGACTATATTAATCAGGCCAAATTTACATAACATTTATTTAAAATGCCCAAATGCATATTATATTCATAACATTTTTATTTGTTTCTTGATTTTGCCATTTATTAGATTTGAAATTGGGGGCAAGTGCATGGATCTATCTGAACATTTCCTCATCTGCAAAATTGTGAGAACAATACCTCCTTTTTAGTATAGTGATGAGAATTACTTGACATAACACTCTGCATAGAGGCTAGAAGAGTCAATATTCTATAATGGCTATTTTTTTCTTTTCATAATTATCTATATCATTATAATTTTAAAACCTCATGTTAAGACAAGTATTATAGGAATTTCATATGAGGAGAACTTAAGAACCATTTAAAGGATGTAGTTACAACACACCTTAAATTATCTGGGTTGTTTTCTGTGTTCTACAATAACAAGGACTAATCCTTAATATCAGAATACTCACCAGGAGTTCTGTTCAGCACTTTCCTACTTTAGTTCATTTAACCCTTTGAGAGCATTGTGAGAAGATATTATGACTGTTGTATAGATCTGAAAACCAAACTCCAGAATAATTTGTAATAATTTGTAATCATTCTTATTAATAGAATAATCAAATTATTTATAATAATTATATACACCTACCAAATAGTAAGTCATGAATTTACAACCATGTGTACCTGATTTTAATGTTCTCCATACTCCCTCCTATTTGACTATAATTATACCTATTTCTTATCTTTCTTTCATGTATAATTTTGTATTTAGAAATGCCAATTAACAAAAATGTCTCCAAGGGAAATTTTTCTATCTACAACATTCATAAATTATAATATCTTGGTGGACAGGTTGTAGTTCGTATATTTTCATATACTACAAACAATGCATATACTACAAAGTGATTCATAAATATATTTACAGAAGGGTTATGTAAATGAAAACCAATTGAATGAGAATATCCTAAATTAGTTATGGGGCAAGTGGTAAAGATACAATTTTATATCTTTGTCCCTAATGTTTCATTATTTTCCTAATAATTATAACTGGTAGGGACAAATCCTTGCTAGCCTGATTTAAATAGAAACCACACACGTGATTAAGCCTTGCTAAGATATAAGCATTATTAAGGGTAATCTATATATATACATATATGTATTTACCCTCTTCAAGAGCCAGAGATCTGATTGTGGGTCCAGGTAGCCCAAATCTCTATGCATGATGATGTTTGAAGTAGGACTTATACTAAAGATGCTATCAAAGTTCCTGAATAAGAAATGTAAGAAAAAAAGGAAAAATAACAAATACTATAGTGTACACAAAATGATTTCTGATGTCAGCTTCTGGTTTCTCCTAAAGATATAGTAACTACACTTGGTTTACCTAGGCCCAATTTGCCTATTTCCTCTAGTTTGGGCAGATTTCCCATTCGGTCCCACGCTGTTGTGTCCCTTTACTTCCACTAAAATTGGGCAATGTCTTAATCAGGGATCTTCTTAGTTCTTATAGACTAGTTTCAGATTTGGCTATTCTAGTTGCTCAAGGTTTTTTTCAAGTATCAAGTCTTCAGCACTGTTTTCTTGTGAGGTTTGCTTCTACTAATAAATTGCAAAATACCTGCTACTATCAACCCGAGAGGGGCATCCCTCTCTCTAATGTGAGTGCTCCAAGTTGAATCCATGTGCTTTCCATCCATATGTCTGCATTCTGTTGCGTGATGGAGATACTCTACTTAAGAGGGTGGAAACATCACTCTTTAATTCAGAGCAGAACAGTAAATGTATTTCCATTCGTTGGGTAGAAATATGGGTCTTCATCAACATACTCCTTCCTTTCTGCTGGAGAGAGTTCGGAGTGCATTTTTATTTAATGATGTATTGCCCGAGGTACATTAAATTGCATAAAGCTTCCTTGACTGGAACATCTCAGACCTTATGAGGGTCCAGTATTTGCTCTACTATTTAGCTCTGCTGATATTCTGTTGAGTATCAGCCTCCTACTAGGAAACTTAGAGGAACAACTTATCAACAAATGATAGTGACCTTCATGGAAAGTACTAGACTATACCCAAATTGGAAACATCTCCTTAAATACTCTTGATAACCCATAAAAATGAGCTGTTAGGTTTTAGCAAAACAAGACTTCAAAGACATAGCAAATCTATCATTTCAAACTTTTACTGTAACATCCTTATCTGTAACATACTGTAAGGAAAATGTGAAAACTATTACTGGCTTAATATTTTATAAAAGAAAAATGTCCATTAATTTGACTTTATTTGTGAATATGTTGAAATTTCTCCTAGATAGCTAAAACATAAATAAATTATCTTTAATTTAGCTGTGTTGGGAATTTTAACTGAGCATTGATCACTCATTTTCTCATTTTTTGCTCAGAAGCAAGCTAATAAGCCTTGCAGGGTATCATTGTTCCGCAGTACCCATACTTTGGAATTGGCCCGCTTTGACAAATATTCAAAATGATGGCATGCTTGTAAAAACTACTTATTATTCTTTACAAGGAAGTAAAAACTAGACAAAGGTACAATATTTTTGCCAATTATGGGGACGTATTCATTAATTCCACTTGGGAGCATTTCTATCATTTTGTTTCTTTTCATATAAACAAAAAAAAGAACACCATGTGGAAAGTTAACTGAAATAGAACTGAAGTCCTGAGTGTATGAAATTATATGACTATGGGCAACATAGCCCTAAATAACATATAAGCAAATACAGCAAGAAAAATTTTTTAATATATCTCTGCTCTAACACAAAGTTCCACCTCATTTTCAGAACTGTTTTAAGATTATTATTCTATGGAAAAATAAAAGTCTTCCATTTTCTTAAAAAGACCCAGATATTTTTATTGTTCTTACTATATCATGTCGCTTCTCAAAGAAAACCCTGTAGAAACTAAACACTATTCTATGGACTCTAGAGATTATGTAATGGTACATCTTCATTTGATGAGAAAACTGAAAAGGGTGATTGGTGTCTCCTGCCTCAGGACTTTGGCACTTACTATTCCCTCTGCCTGGAAGATCCTTCCCTTTACTTCTGTGTAGATCTTGACCTTGTCACTTTTGGATCTTGGCTCAAACATCCTTACAGAGGTCTGCTATGACCACAGTATAAAATAGTACTGTTCCCTATCCATGTCTTCAATTTCTCTATCCAGTGATCTTGCCTTTTTGTCTTCTTTGCAGGTGATAGTGTGTACCTTTTTATTCATCCATTTTCTGACTCCCTGTACTAAATGGTTGACTCCATGAAAAACAAGATTTATTTTTAATGCTGCATACTCAGCGCCTACACAACCTGTCCAACAGTAGGACTGCAACAAATGTTTGTTAAAAATAATAACTGGATAAATAAATTAGTAAGTTTAAAAAGTCATAATTGTGTATACCATGTTTAATAAGAATCTCTCAGAGTATAAGTTATCAGTTGTATTTCGGTTTTTTTTTTTTACTAACTCTATTGCATGGTCATTTCCCTCCTTACTCTATATACACATATAGCCATGAATTACTTCTAATTTTTCTAACTTGCAAAGAATATAACTTCAGTGTTCATACCTATATCTAGATATAGAAAGCTTTTTCTACCATCCCGCATCCCAATTCCGACTTCAGACACTCTGATCATCTTTCAAAGCTCAGATTAAAACACATTCCCTTCACGAAGCTCTCTATTTTCTCAATCAGAATTAATCAATTGTTTGCTCTCCATTGCTACTGCTGTATCCCAGTTACAATTCTTACTTAAGTTTTTGTGACTTTCTGTCCCCAGCTGGATACTAGAATTTAAACTCTTGGTTAGTAAAGAAGTTCATGTATTTCTCAGTACCACGAGGTACTCAGCACAATGCATTACATTTTTAAGATACTTAAAATATTTTGTGGTAGAAAAAAAAAGAATAAATACATCTCATTCAGTGTTTTCAGTAAATGTTCATAATAACATTTAGGGTCAGAGAGGTTGTTGCTAAAATTATAGCAAATTCAGTTTTATTAATTTGATCTACACTTTAAAAACATGAGGCCAATTGAAATTGGCCGACTTATGTAGAATAAAAAATAAACCTGCAAAGTTGTATCCTCCCTCCAAAAAAATTCTATCCATACACGAATTTGGGGGAAACATGTATATAGACAGAATGGTGCCTACTCAAAACAGGTAAAATATATCATCTGCAGAAATTGACAGCCTAATGTTTTTGTCTCTGTAATAATTCATGTGTGTTTTAAAATGTTGAAACTATTATGTGTAGCCCTTAGTTTGCCATCCCATGTGTTCAATAATATAGACACTCAATATCTAGGCCAATGAATACATTTTGAATGTATGTCTGGTCCAAGATATATATATCTTCTGGTGATAATGAGGAAACTTCAAGAAAGTAGCTGAAATGGTTTCTTTTTCATCCAAGCCTCAGTTTCTAAAGATGCTTCCTGATGGATGGACAGCCAATAAGTATCAGCACCGCCAACATCCTGACACAGCATCAAATCCTGCTCTTTGTGGCCATTTCTTAACGCTAGTGGGAAACAGCATATATTGACCCTGAAATCTATTTAAAAGAGAGGTTCCTGACAACTCAACTTCAAGAAGGCAGAGCCTTTAAAAATTGCACACAGTCACATTTTGTTGACAGCAGGCATTATTGACTTTTCCCGCTGAACAATCCCAGGCCAAGAGCTCAGTAAAGGCACGAAGAGCCTTGGGCGAGAAAAGTCACTGGTTTTTCCTAGAAACTACCTGCTGTCAGTCAGTTTGGCATCATTTGGGGCAGCAGGTGCCCCACAAGATAGAAAGAAAGATCATTAGAGAATTTTTTTTTCCTTTTTTTGACAATTCATTGATGGTGGCACTAGTTGTGATGAAAATTCAGTTTACCTTGACAAGGTAACTTTTTCTCCAGGCTACTCACCCAATCATTGGCCTGTGACAGATTGGGGAAAGGGAAAACATAGAAATTTGACTTTCTCTATCTTGACTCTTTTTTTTTTTTTTTCTGTACAGCAAGCTATAGCTGGTAGATGAAACCACGATTGCATTTCAATACAGCTTTCCAAAACCAATTACCATGCAAGTGTTTTACCTCTGTGGTGTTTTAAAAATCTGTCCCTTTTGACATCTCAGATCTGTAGGAAGATTACACTTTGCATGATGCTGCTATGTTGTATTGCCTGAGGTGGGTGACCTGATTGTATATAAGGTCAGTAGATTAAATGCATGTAATTTTGTGTTATGGTATTGGACATAATTTGTCAACAGGAAAAAGTGATAATGTACAATGTCACAATTTCACAACTTGAATTATCATTCTGTGATGATAACACAAGGCTGCTTTGTGTCTGGATTAGGAGCAAAAATGTGTCCCTGCCTGCAGAGAGGTCAACGGAAAATTCATGATGCTAAATATGATAGAATGTCAAATCTTGCTACTGCAGGAAACAGTGGAGAACCATGGATGCATTTGGTATTTATATGAATATTATGTATTAAAAAATAAAACAGATGATGAGGGCATTTGGTTTAAGCAATGAATTAATTTTAAGTCAAAGCTGTCACTATCACAACTGAAGAAAAGAAAGACTATAAAATGCTCTTGTTAAAAGTGGATTAACAAGGGAGCGCCTGGGTGGCTCAGTCGGTTAAGCATTTGCCTTCGGCTCAGGTCATGATCCCGGGGTCCTGGGATCAAGCCCCGCATCGGGCTCCGTGCTCAACGGGAAGCCTGCTTCTCCCTCTACCACTCCCCCTGCTTGTGTTCCCTCTCTTGCTGTGTCTCTCTCTGTCAAATAAATAAATAAAATCTTTAAAAAAAAAAAGTGGATTAACAAGGGAAAAGAAAAGGCAAGGAACCATATGTAACAAGCAAAATCAAGACAGATTAGACTTAAAGCCAAACTTGTCTTTATTTAATTATAATAATATGTATATAATTGTGAATATGTAATTAGAATAAAATAATTCACTACAAATTGCTAAATTTAAAATGCTGATAAATACTACAAACAACACGAAATCAAACATAGCATGATATTCTGAATAATTAATTTCCTAACACTTTTTTCTACATTTTTGGGCCATATTGTCCTTGGTTATCTCTTCATATGACAATAATTTTGTAATGTCTGTTTTTATAGCCAGAATAGAAAAATAACAGTGTTTCCTCTTGCAGAGTTGATTAGAATTTGTTCTTTGGACTTGATAATTTGGACGAGATTCCTCCAGCTTCACAGCCCATTTGTAATGACCTGCCTGGACTTGATCTGGCCTGGCAGGATGCATAAAACATAGAGCTTCCCACACAGTCCTTAGTGTTTGTCATACTGCTGCTGCAAGGTTGTGCTTAAAGCACAGGGACCCTGCATAATTCCCATCCTAAAAGGAAACGAATGCATGGTGTATTTTTAATTACTTATACTGCATTGTCAGTAATATTCTTCACAGGAAGTACCTTTGACCAGGCAGCCACAGGTACGAAATTTGAATTGTCTGATGGATTAGATGAATTTTTAACAGACTACTTTTGGTTTCTGTGTCTGTGCTGGGAATGTCGAAGAAGTGGCAGGATGTCTGGTTTCCCAAAGATCAGGTTGAGGGAACCCAAAGGAAACCCAAAGGTCAGGTTGAGAAGTTAGACTTATTATGGTGGCAAGTGGACTGGTCAGGAAGTTGTTTTGTTTTTCTAAACAGTTTTATTGAAATATAATTCACATACCACAGAGCACACCTCCATTTAAAATATACAGTTCACTGGTTTTTTATTATATTGAGCATTGTGAACCATCATCACAACTGAATTTTAAAACATTTCCATCACCCCACCCCACCCCATCCCCCCAAAAAAACTCATACTATTTAGCAGTCACTCCCATCTTCCCTACCCTCCAGCCCATGACAATCACTAATCTACTCTCCGTCTTTTGGGATTTGCTTATCCAAGACATTTTACATTAATGGAATTCTATAATACTATTATTTTGTGTCTGGTTTCTTTCAATTAGCATAATGTTTTCAAGGTTCATCCAGGTTGTAACATGTATTAATACTTTGTTTCTTTTTATTGTTGAATAATATTTCATTATATATATTTATCCATTTATAGTTATTGGCCATTTGGGTGGTGTCTAAGAAAAATTCTTTTTTTTTCCCCTTTATTCTAAATACTCAGAATGCCTCATCTCTGGTCACCAAATGTGTGGGGGTCTTTCTCACACCAAGCAATTCTCTACAACACCAGCTGGGTATTGTGCAATTCAACTCAATTCTGACACTAACCAGAGTTAGTGCCAATGCCATAGGTTAAGGGTTGACAGCTTGATAAGACAGCTTGTTCCCCGGTCCACCCCTACGACCACTTCAGACAATTGCAAGTCCAGGTTGTCACATGTGCTTCATTTAGCTATAAAGTGAGGGCTCCCATGACCCCCTCCTTAGGTTCAGTAAATTTGCTAGAGCAGGTCACAGAACTCAAGAAAACAGTTACTTATGTTTACTGGCTTATCCTACGATAAAAGATACAGATGAACGGCCAGATGAAGACATACATGGGGAAAGGTCTGAAATGTCCCAAACACAGGAGCTTCAGTCTCCATGAAGTTGACGGTGAACCTATACCTTCTGCCCCAGCACCTAGATATTTTCACTAACCCTGAAGCTCTCCAAACTTTAGGAGAATTTATGGAGATTTCATTGCATGGATGTGATCAATCAGTAGATCAATCTCCATCCCCTTTCTGCTTCCCAGAGGGTGGGGATTGGAGCTGAAATGTCCAAGCTTCTTCTAATTGTGGTCTGATCTTTCTGGGCAGTAATCCCCTTCCATCCAGGAGCCCACCCAGAGTCACTTTATTAGAATAAAAGATGTTTCTATTACCCAGGAAATTCCAAGGGATTTAGGAGACCTATATCAAGAACCAGGGTCAAAGACCAAATATCAGAGCAAAAGATGTTTTTAGTGCTCTTATCACTTAGAAAATTATGAGTTTTAGGAACTCTCTGCCAGGAACCAGAGGCAGAGACCAATATATATTTTCTATTTCACAGATGGTTTCCACTTTTTGGCTATTATGACTTTATGTGGATGTGCATTTTCATTTCTCTTATGTATGTATTGAGGAGGAGAATTGTTATTTTATATGGAAACCTCTATATTTAACATTTTGAGGCACCACTAGACCCTTTTCCAAAGTGGCATCACCATTTTGTATTCCCACTAGCCAGGTCTGAGGATTCTGATTTTTCCACATTCTCACTAACACTTGTTATTACCTGTCATTTTTATTATAGTCATTCTGGAGGGTGATTTTATATATATGTAATATTTTTTTCCAATCTGTCACTCACCTACTAATTATCACAGTGGTGTCTTTTGATGAGCAGAAACTGCCATTTTGATAAAGTCCAGTTTATCAATTTTTTTCTTCAATGATTATTACTTTTGGTGACCTAATAAATTATTGCAATTGTAAATGGTACTTTTAAAACTTTGTTTTTTTTTATTTACCAGTAAAAATTTTTGCAGCTTTTCTAAATTCACTAGTAGTTATATTTTTGTAGATTTCAAAGATTTTCTATGTAAACAATCATACTCACTACAAAAATAGATGATTTTACATTTTTTCTCGATTTTGTGCCCCATGATATATTTTCTTCCATATGTGCTTGTAGTTCCCACAATATTTTTATTATTGTTTTAGATAATCAATTATTTATATAAGATACATAATACATGTATACACATGTATATATGCATATTACATATTATAAAAGTGGTACGTGTGTTATATACCTATTAAACATATATTAAGTATTATATATATGAACGCATTTCAGAGTTATCCTCTTTAGTGGGCTGCATTCCTTTCATCTAGTATTATTCCCTGTCACCCTTAAGAAATTTTCTTACAATTTATTTTAGTGAAGAGCCTAAATAATTTACTATTTAGTCCTTTACAGAAAACATTTGTCAACCCCTGCTCTAAAACTTAGTCTTCAGCTTTCCCCGTACCAATAGATCTGTTTTCCATTGTGCTTCTTAGGTTGCTGAAATTTCTTTTGACTTTTCATCTTCCACTTACCCCAGCCTTCAGTGGGTTAGTGCATTGCATATGAAGATAGCCCTCTGTAACTCAGAATGTGAAATGAATTTCTCTTAACTCCTCAGTCTTGCCCCAACCTCTGTGAACTACAGATGGCCCATGAAAAGAGTTTAGAGTTGTAGGCAGAGTTGCTTTAGGTTTAGAGCCCCTTGGGTTTTTAATCTAATCTTTTAACACAACATACCAGTGTTAAAAGTTTTTAAACGTTATGCTAGATTCACTTTTCCTTCTGACATTCCGCCTGAGATGACAACAGCCATGATTTTTCCTCTCCCATTAGGAAGATTCATCTTTTTTCAAGAATTTAGTGCATTTTGGTCCCTTTGTATACTCAGATATTTTAAGGTTTAAAAAAACTATAATTATAATTTTATGGCTCATCTAGTCTGATCTTATTGTCCATGTGTGAGCAGTAGTCTCTTTGTGACTAGCTATATCTTAATCAAAAGCAAAAGTCCCCAAAGTTTTATTTTTAAAAGTATTGAATTACCATCCATTTAAAGTGAATGACATTGGGTTTTACAATCCTTTAAATTCTCCTTAAGACTAGAAATCTAGTTTTCACTTCTGCTCAATTGTTTTAGTCAAATTCTTATGCTAAAAACTATACATTATTGTTCTAATTATATGAGGGCTTTTTTTCTTTCAGTGCTTATTTTTCCTGTTCTGCAACACAAAGACCCAACTAGTTCTTAACCCATTCATTTCATTCACATGTACATAAGCATACACACATACATACAGGTTTTTGTTTGTGTGAGTGATATGGAGAAACTTTATTAAAGAGAAGTGGAATCTTTATATCATGGTAATGTTGACTCCTACTAGTTAAATATTAGCTACTTATAAATGAGAGTTTGACATTAGCATTCACCACTGTAATTAACAAGTCACTAGTTCTGGCAAAAGAAAAAAAAAAGAAGGTCTACTTGGAATACGTGGTAAACTGATTAACAAAGCTACAGTAGATTGTGAATCCCTGATGGATGCTGACTCAGAGCTTTCTTGTTTAAACACAGGATGTTGACTTAAATAGGAATATATAACTATCTTACTGTATATAAATGTAGTGGCAGAATAATGGCTCCCCAAAGATGTTCAAGTCTTAATCCCAGAACCTACAAATATGTTATCTTGCATGGCAAAAGGGACTTTGCAGAGAGGACAAAGGTAAAGAACTTCAGATGGGGAGAGTATCCTGGATTATCCAAGTGGACCCAAGCTAATTATATGGATCCTTAAAACTGGAAAACCTATCATAGCTGTGGTCAGAGAGAGGGAGAAGTAACTATCAAAGGATGGTCAAAGACAGATGATTATGAGGAATGGTCAGAGATGCCATGTTCCTGACTTTGAAGAAAGAAGAAAGATACCACAAGCCAGGAATGTGATGGCCTCTAGAAGCTGAAAAAAATCAAGGAAACAGATTCTCTCCTAGAGACCCCAGAAGAGAACACACCCCTGCCAACACCTTGATTTTAGCTCATTGAGACTTGAACTTCTAACCTATAGAACTGTAAGGTAACAAATTTGTTTTAAGTCATTATAGTCATGATAATTGGTCATATCAGCAATAGGAAACTAATATATTAAAGAGGTGTTTTAAAAGGGTTGTTCATAGTAGGATTGCTTCTCTAGCTGAAAAATCAGGCATCATAAATGACCAATAATAAGGGATTACTTAAATATAATGCAATAGCCAAATTACTGAATAAAAAACAATCAATCATTAAAAATGGCTATAAAATTATATATTTTTTAAAAAACTAGGAGAATACTTATATTGTGAAATTTAAAAAATGAGTTCAGCTTATTATGCTTAGTTTGACCATTTTGGGTTTTTAGGTTTTTTTTTTTTTCCTTTCCATCACACTTTGTGTATTTTTATGGATGTGTTGTTTCCCTGATGATTACAGAGGCATGGAAAGAAGTGTTTATTTCCTAATTCAATTCTGTGCTAATGGCATCAACTTGCTTGAAAATACAGAATTTGATTTTGGTTTATAGGATGGGCAGGTTTAGATGCATTGAATGATTGTTCTTAGGATTTTCTTTCATTTTTTCTGCTATCATAAGCCTTTGCTATATTACTAAATCTAAATTCACACATCTTGTGAATTTAGTACATTTGTTGGCGACAAAAGCAGAACTTGCAGCATATTTATTCACCAGTATATGAAAGGGTCAACTTTATCTTGTTTGCTCTAGAGATGTTAAATAGCAGAATGTCTACAGCTTCTCTACCGTAATGCTTCACTTGCTAGAGGGATAAAAGTATGTCAAATAATGAGAAAAACAATGTAAAGCTTTTCAGCACATAAAACACATCTTAAAAAAATATTTCTGATAATGAGGATTATAGAGTTTTAGCACTTTTTTCCATACTAACTCAATTTTGAAACTCTGTCTTCAAATAGACTGGAATCCACTTGTGGCCAAAGAAAATTGTTTCATTTTTCCTTTTAATTACTGGCATTACAAAATAGCATAACGAGAGAAAAATTAAATAGGTGCATAATTGACATTTCTTTAATGTTTGACTTCCTTTTTCCACCTAGGTCTCTCTAATAAACTAGCCCAAAAGAACTATAACTAGCTTGATTATGTTAGACAAAATTCTAATGAGTATTTTCTTGTTACATCATAGATTCTAGCATATATTATACCTACTGTCCAATACTATTAGGGATCTAAGTATTTTTAAAGACTTTTTAAAATTGTCATTTTTATTCAAGAACTGACAACAGCCTAGATCAGGGGTTGGCAAGCTATGGCCTGCACGCCAAATCTAACCATAAATAGTTGTATTGGAATATAGCCATCCTCAATCATTTACTCATTGTTTGTGGCTGTTTTTCCCTACGATGATAAAGTTGAGAGTTGTAACGGAGAGTCTATGACCTGCAAAAACTTTAAAATATTTACTATTTGAACTTTTATAGAAAAAAAGTTTGCTAATCCCTGGTTTAGATGCAAAATAAACATAAATGTTGTAAAAGTCCCTTCTCAATAGACTTTCATGAATTTAAACAAATGAAGAGAGCTAAGTGAATAATGAGTAGAAAGTTTTCATTAGGAAAAGTCATTAAGTAGCTCAATAGTAAATTGTACTTAGTTTAAGAAATCATTGGATGATTGACCATTAATAGATTTTGCTGGAATAACTTTTACAAATACTTAAATTATATATTTAAGAAATAAGAGTTAAGTAGTGTTAGTTAAAAATCATGCTACAATGAGAATTAAAATCTGTCACTTGATAAATATTTAGTATCATGGTGATTATTTTTCTCTGTTAAGAGAGTTGTTTTCAAAACGATGTACTACCATTTTCTACCCTAACTGAATAAGTGTGTGGTTAGCTTAATGCATATTGACTTATTGACTTATTTAAGAAGAAATCAAATATCCAAAGTCATTTGCCTACATAAGTGGATTATTTTAGTTATTTCTCTTTGGACCATAACCCTCTTTTTGTTCCCTGATATTAGACTAGGATATGTTTTAAGTTTAGTCTCAAAATGATAACATAATGAACACATCAAAATTAATAGATGTCTATTTACTCACATAAAGTTTAGAAATATGCCAAAATCCTGTTTGCTAATTCTTAATACCAGTTCTAATACATCACAAACCCAGATTTATATTACTTTACATTTAAAAACTTGTATATGCTAAATATTTGTTTGCCTTCACTTCATTTTATTTTTCAGATACGCTAATACATATTTGGATATAAGTAGAATTTCATTTTACTGCTTCCCTACAGTAAATTCCTATTTATAATTCTTTAGAATTTGACTAGATTTAGTACCCTCTTCCAGGTGATAAATATCTACTAATTATATTAGTTTCCTCACTTATGAAGATATTAAGAAAGATCAGATTTATCTTTGATCCTAATGAAAATATGCTTGACAATTATGAATACACATTCATCTATTATTACAATTCAACTAATTTTTCATCCATTCAGCAGCCTCTGTGCAATTAACTTGAAATACCAGTGAAACAGTATAAAACACTGTTAAATCATGTTTTACACCTGAAAATCATTTAGAAACAAAATTTGACCATGTTAAAATAAAAATCAGATGAATTTATATTTCTAATTGTAGGTGTAATACTTTTTACCTTCTCTTATTTTGCAAGTACAGGAATACATATATTTTCTGCTCTGTGATGATTAATATACTAAATACAATTTTTTCTTTAAATAGCTTTAGATATCTTTCTCTTTTCCCTAGCTATGATTCTGAGTCTCAACTGTAAAACATGGAATGTAATACTTAACCCAAAGTTGTTGAACATACTGAAATAATGTATATAAAAGCAATTTATCAACTGCAAAGCAAGGAGAAAAAATTATTATTTGGTATTTTTATGACTATCATAGTTATATTTTGTCCATCATGGCAACGAGAATTTACAATACAGAATTTGCTAAGTTCCAATACTAGAATTTATAACACAGAAGTTGTTTGTGAGTAAGTTTATTATTATGTAGTATAATTGCTTTAATTGAAGAAGGTTTTTGTTCTTAATTATATTATAAAGATAAAGTATCAACATGAAAGAGGAAAAACAAGTTTGCTAAATATCTACCAGGCTAAGCATTATGTTTGGTGTATTATTCAAGAAATATAAATATCCTTGGGGCACCTGTGTGGCTCAGTCAGTTAAGTGTCTGACTTGTGGTTTCAGCTCAGTTCATGATCTTATGGGTTGTGAAACTGAGCCCCACGTCAGGATCCATGATCAGTGGGGAGTCTGTTTAAGTTTCTCTCTCTCTCTCTCCCTCTGCCCCTCCCCCAATCACAAGTGCTCTCTCTCTCTCTGTCAAAATAAATAAGTAAAAATATTTTTTAAAAAAGAAATATAAATATCCTCATTTCTTATTAGATTATGACCATACAATTAATGCCATGGTAGCCATTAAATCTAATGCCACAAATTCCTTGTCATGCAGGAACTCAAGCCCCATGAAAAATGCTCTTCAAGTTCCCAATAGATATTGTGGAAATATCCAAGGAATGTCTTTGTTACATTTATAAATTAGCCTTGGCCCTACCTAACATGGGAAAAATCATTGCCATCTCTACCGAGCTAAGATTCTGCTGAGCAAAGGTTCTGCACACCTGGAAATCCACAACTATAACTGTAATTTAGGCTACAGATTTGCCAATGCCAATGGGGTGGAAAGTCCTGTCATTAGCCTTCCCTGAGCATTAATGCACTTGACCCTTATAGCAAACAAGATAAAAAAGAAGTCTCTTACACAAGAAGTCTTGAACCTGGGAAAATTTCTGGTTTACGTGTAGGCCCTGTCAAACCAGATGACATAGAGGGGCACCAAGATGGCTCAGACCACATTCAGGTGTGAGCCCTTTAACTGCAACTGGAAACTTTACATCCTTCTGACCTATTGGCTTTCTAGCTTAGTCTAGCTCATTATAAGAGAATTACTTATTGTAACTGTGAAGGTCCGGGACATTCCATATCATATAAAAACTTATTTCTTTACCAACTTCTTAGCCCCACATCAGTCCACTAACATCTTCATGTATATTTTAATCAACTCTATGAGTGAACACCCTTTTCCTTCCTTTACAAGCCACCATATAAATCATGAAAAAGAAAGAATTGATCTCTGCTTAAGAAGCTTGGGGAGAACTTTAGGGAAGAATATTACCTAAGCAAACATATCAAATGTATCTGTATTTCAAATCTCATTTAAGTGTGACTTTTCCAATTTTATTATCATAATAAACTTATTTCTAGGGCTACTATAATTAATATTTTAAAGATAATGAAATTGAAGCTCAGAAAACTGTAAATCATGTGTTCATAGTTACATCATATGAGAATTAAGATTCTAACTAAGGCCTATGTAAGTTCAATGCTTGTGTTTAATTTTATTACATTGGAAAATTAGAACATCATATGTACCATTCATCCATACATACATACACACGTTCCATACACATATACATATAAAATTAGGCACATATCATTATTATTACTAGATAATTTAGGGAGCACTGAGATTATCTGTTCCCTATCCCCTGATATTCCTCTGCGTTTTGGAGAAAGAGAGAGAGAGTATGTGTGTGTATCTATTTCCGTGGCTGTGTGTGCTCCTCTGCAGCAAGGTGAGATGAGAGAGGGAGAGGGTGCCAAGGAAGTGATGCTAATTCTTCAGGGAAGAGAAGAGAGCATACAGAATGACACAAAGTGGCTCACTGCTATTCTTAGCACCTCTGACCCTCTCCCCACAGCCTAATTACATTATGCAGGAGTTCAAGTTAATGCCTGAACACTTCTCTGAAAGCTTTAACCTGAAAGCATGTTACCATGCTACACACATCTAGCATCAACAATTGATTTTTTTAAAGGTGACGGGCCTATTTTTAAATGCACAATGTGTACTATAATAACATTTCTCCTAAAATATGAATTTTCCCTAAAATCAAATTCTTAAGAGAGCAAATAAAAAAGAATAAAGTGCTTGAGATATGTTCAAATTCAAGGGAGCTATCAGGTTATCAGCAAGACTTGTACAAATGTCTTCACTGAATCCTCAGCAGCACAATACAAACTTGCTCAGGGCTCATATGATGTCATGATGGGCAGGACCCACGTTATAATAACTGCTAAGGAGGTATGTTACTTGTGGGTCAGGGGCAGTATTTGTCATAATATTATGCCACATGTTTTTGAATAGTCAAGTGCTAGACTGACTCCACATAGCTGGGTTTTGACAGGCTCAGAATCCAAGCATTCCAGTGGATAATGTGATTCCCATGGACAAATAACATAAACCCTTCTTCCTTTCAAATCTTTAGCAAGTAGACTCCATCACTCAGAGAACCAGTGACCTCTGGGTCAAAACTGGCAACAGCGTTGTCAAGCCTATTAACATATTACCACCATTTCTTCCTTTCAAGACGCTCGGTTGTAAAGAACACTTTCACCTTTGGACAGCTCTTTCTCCCAGTGGTCTTCAATCTTACAATTCCTACAATTACACATGACCTCAGAAATATGAAAGGAACTTTATCTGTCCCCAAGATATTTTTCCTATGTATGCTTCTTCATTAAAAATAAAATAGAACATGAGGGGAGGAGCAAGATGGCAGAGAAGTAGGCAACCTAAACTTTGTCAGATCCCAGGAATTCAGCTAGATAGGGATCAAATCATTCTGAGCACCCACGAACTCAACAGGAGATCGAAGAAAAGAATAGCAGCAACTCTCTGAACAGAAAAGCGACCACTTTCTGGAAGGTAGGATGTGTGGAGAAGTGAATCCGAGGCGATATTGGGAAGATAGACGGTGGGAGGGGCCCTCTGTCAGCTGCTTCTGGCAAGTAATAGAGCAGCTGAGCACAAAATCAGAACTTTTAGAAGTCAGCTCCTCTGAGGGAAGTCGCTCCAGTGGCTAAGCGGGGGGTGGAACCCTCACTGGGACAGTGTGGTTTGAGGATCCTCGGGGTCACAGAAAGACCAGGGGTGCCTGAGTGCGGCAGAGCCCCCAGGTATCGGAGCAGGGAAGCTGGCTGCAGAGATGGAGCGGAGGAGTGGGCTCTCAGCTTGGGGTTGCCATAAACCGTGATCCTTGGCACAGTCGGGCCACTGCTTTTCTGGCAGGGACCCAACAAGCGGCAGATCTGGGGACACTCCCCTTCCTCCCCTGAGAGGAGCAGCATGGGAGCGCACCACAGGGATCTGCTGGGTTTGGAGACTCCAAAGGGGTCATGTGCCAGAGATAGAAGCACTCGGTCACTGGCCAGGTGAGCATGGAGTGCGGCCAGAGACCAGGGAGACGGAGTGATTGACTGCTTTTCTCTGGGGACGCACTGAGGAACGGGACCCCGAGCTGTTGGCTCCTCCAGGGCAGAGATCGGGAGGCCATTTTCACTCTCATTCTCCAAAGCTGTACAGAAAGCTTGCAGGGAACAAAAGCTCCTGAGAGCAAAACCGAGTGGATTACGTAGCCCAGCACCCGGCAAGGATGGGACAATTCTGCCTCCAGCAAAGACATTTGAGAACCATGGCAACAGGCCCCTCCCCCAGAAGATCAGCAAGAACAACCAGCCAACACCAAGTTTGCCAATCACTGAGAATGGCAGAAGGCCAGCACTAGGAGAATAAAGCACAGAGAATTCATGGCTTTTTTCCCCATGATTCTTTAGTCTTTCAAAGTTATTTTTTTTAATTTTCTTTTTTCTTTTTCTTTTTTTTGAATTTTTTTCCCTTTTTCAACCAACATCTTATCAATCCCTTTTTTAAAAATCTTTTTTATTTTTCATTTTTAGAATCATATTCTAACCCTTCATAGAAGTTAACCTTATTTTTGGTATATATATATATATATATATATCAGTTGTTCTGTCTGGATACAGTTTCTTCTAACAGACCAAAATATACCCTAAATCTCTAGTGTATGGCTTTGTTCTAGTCTCCAGCCTGATCACATTCTCTCCCTTTTTTTTTAAATTTCTCTTCTTTCTTTTTTCAACCAACTTCTTATTAATTCTTTCTATAAAATCCTTTATAATTTTTATCATTACAGTCATATTCCATCCCTTCTTCTTATTTACCCTTATTTTTGTACATATATAAGCTTTTCTTTCTTTAAAATTTTGGGAGGCAGTTTCTTCTAACAGACCAAAATATGCCCAAAATCTAGTGTGTGGCACTGATCTATGCACCAGCCTGATCATATTTGATCATATTCTTTTTATATCTTTTCCTTTTCTTTTCTTTTTTGTTTCTTTCCTGTTCTTTTCCCCCAGTTTCAGGTTTCTTATGATTTGGTTGTTGTATATTTTTCTGGGGTCATTGTTACACTGTTAGCATTTTGTTCTCTCATTCACCTATTCTCCTCTGGACAAAATGACAAGACAGAAAAAATCACCTCAAAGAAAAGAACAAGAGGCAGTACCAACTGCCAGGGACCTACTCAATATGGACATTAGTAAGATGTTGAAAATAGAGTTCAGAATGATGATTATAAAGATACTAACTGGGCTTGAAAAAAGCATGGAAGATATTAGTCAAAAACCCTTTCTGGAGAAATAAAAGAAATCTAACCAAGTCAAAATAAAAAAGGCTATTAATGAGGAGCAATCAAAAATGAAGGCTCTAACAGCTAGGAGAAACGAGGCAGAAGAGAGAATTAGTGGGTGCCTGGGTGGCTCAGTTGGTTAAGCAACTGCCTTTGGCTCAGGTCATGATCCCAGAGTCCCGGGATCGAGTCCCACATCGGGCTCCCTGCTCAGCAAGGAGCCTGCTTCTTCCTCTGACCCTCCCCCCCTCATGTACTCTCTCTCTCATTCTCGCTCTCTCAAATAAATAAATAAATCTTTAAAAAAAAGAGAGAGGGAGAATTAGTGATACAGAAGACCAAATGATGGAACATAAGGAAGCTAAGAAAAAGAGAGATAAACAACTACTGGATCACGAGGGCAGAATTCAAGAGATAAGTGATACCATAAGATGAAACAATATTAAAATAATTAGGATCCCAGAAGAAGAAGAAAGAGAGAGAAGGGCAGAAGGTATATTGGAGCAAATTGTAGCAGAGAACTTCCCTAGTTTGGGGAAGGAAACAGGCATCAAAACCCAGGAGGCACAGAGAACCCCCCTTCAAAATCAATAAAAGAGGTCAACACCCCGACATCTAATAGTAAAACTTATGAGTCTCAGAGACAAAGAAAAAGTGCTGAAAGCAGCTTGGGACAAGAGGTCTGTAACCTAAAATGACAGAAACATTAGATTGGCAACAGACCTATCCACAGAGACCTGGAGGCCAGAAAGGTCTGGCATGATATATTCAGAGCACTAAATGAGAAAAATATGCAGCCAAGAATACTATATCCAGGTAGGCTGTTATTGAAAATAGAAGGAGAGATAACAACCAACACCAAAGAAATATGAACAATTGTAAGAACATATTATGAGCAACTCTATGCAGGCAAATTAGATAATCTGGAAGAAATGGATGCTTTCCTAGAGATGTATCAACTACCAAAACTGAACCAGGAAGAAATAGAAAACCTGAACAGACCTATCATCACTAAGGAAATTGAAGCAGTCATCAAAAATCTCCCAAAAAACAAGAACCCAGGGCCAGATGGCTTCCCAGGGGAATTCTACCAAACATTTAAAGAAGAATTAATACCTATTCTTCTGAAACTGTTCCAAAAAATAGAAATGGAAGGAAAACTTCCAAACTCGTTTTATGAGGCCAGCATTACCTTGATCCCAAAATCAGACAAAGACCCTATCAAAAAGGAGAATTACAGAACAATATCCCTGGTGAACGTGGATGCAAATATTCTCACCAAAATACTAATCCAATAGGATCCAACAGTACATTAAAAGGATTATTCACCATGACAAAGAATGGTTTATTCCTGGCTGCAAGGTTGATTCAACGTCTGCAAATCAATGTGATACAATATATTAATAAAAGAAAGAACAAGAAACTTATGATCCTCTCAATAGATCCAGAAAAAGCATTTGACAAAGTACAGCATCCTTTCTTGATCAAAATTCTTCAGAGTATAGGGATAGGGGGTACACACCTCAATATCATAAAAGCCATCTATGAAAAACTGACAGCAAATATCATCCTCAATGGGGAAAAACTGAGAGCTTTCCCCCTAAGGTCAGGAACGCGGCAGGGATGTCCACTATCACCACTGCTATTCAACATAGTACTAGAAGTCCTAGCCACAGCAATCAGGCAACCAAAAGAAATAAAAGACATCCGAATCAGCAAAGTCAAACTTTCACTCTTTGCAGTGAAAGTCTATGTGGAAAACGCACAAAACTCCAACCCAAAACTGCTAGAACTCGTACAGGAATTCAGTAAAGTGGCAGGATATAAAATCAAGGCACAGAAATCAGTGGCATTTCTATACACCAGCAACAAGACAGAAGAAAGAGAAATTAAGAAGTCGATCCCATTTACAATTGCACCCAAAACCATAAGATACCTAGGAATAAATCTAACCAAAGAGGCAAAGGATCTGTACTCAGAAAACTATAAAATACTCATGAAAGAAATTAAAGAAGACACAAAGAAATAGAAAAACTTTCCAGGCTCATGGATTGGAAGAACAAATATTGTGAAAATCGCAATGCTACCTAGAGCAATCTACACATTTAATGCAATCCTTATCAAAATACCATCAACATTTTTCAAAGAAATGGAGCAAATAATCCTAAAATTTGTATGGAACCAGAAAAGACCCCGAATAGCCAGAGGAATGTTGAAAAAGAAAAGCAAAGCTGGCGGCATCACAATTCCGGACTTCAAGCTCTATTACAAAGCTGTCATCATCAAGACAGTATGGTACTGGCACAAAAACAGACACATAGATCAGTGGAACAGAATAGAGAACCCAGAAATGGACCCTCAACTCTAGGGTCAACTAATCTTCGACAAAGCAGGAAAGAATGTCCAATGGAAAAAAAAAAAAAAACGGTCTCTTCAACAAATGATGTTGGGAAAATTGGACAGCCACATGCAGAAGAATGAAACTGGACCATTTCTTTACACCACACACAAAAATAGACTCCAAATGGTTGAAAGACCTAAACGTGAGACAGGAGTCCATCAAAATCCTAAAGGAGAACACAAGTAGCAACCTCTTTGACATCAGCTGCAGCAACTTCTTCCTAGAAACATCACCAAAGGCAAAGGAAGCAAGGGCAAAAATGAACTATTGGGACTTCATCAAGATAAAAAGCTTTTGCACAGCAAAAGAAACAGTCCACAAAACCAAAAGACAACGGACAGGTTGGGAGAAGATATTTGTAAATGACATATCAGATAAAGGGCTAGTATCCAAAATCTATAAAGAACTGATCAAACTCAACACCCAAAGAACAAATGATCCAATCAAGAAATGGGCAGAAGACATGAACAGACATTTCTGCAAAGAAGACATCCAAATGGCCAACAGACACATGAAAAAGTGCTCAACATCGCTTGCCATCAGGGAAATCCAAATCAAAACCTCAATGAGATACCCCGTCACACCAGTCAGAATGGCTAAAATTAACAAGTCAGGAAACAACAGATGTTGGCGGGGATGTGGAGAAAGGGGAACCCTCCTACACTGTTGGTGGGAACGCAAGCTGGTGCAGCCACTCTGGAAAACAGTATGGAGGTCCCTCAAAAAGTTCTAAATAGAGCTATCATACAACCCAGCAATTGCACTCCTGGGTATTTACCCCAAAGATACAAATGTAGTGATCTGAAGGGGTACATGCACCCCGATGTTTATAACAGCAATGTCCACAATAGCCAAACTATGGAAAGAGCCAAGATGTCCATCAACAGATGAATGGATAAAGAAGAGCTGGAATATATATACAATGGAATATTATTCAGCCATCAAAAGGAATGAAATCTTGCCATTTGCAAAGATGTGGATGGAACTGGAGGGTATTATGCTGAGCGTAGTAAGTCAATCACAGAAAGACTTGTATCATATGATCTCACTGATATGAGGAATTCTTAATATCAAGAAACAAACTGAGGGTTGCTGGAATGATGAGGGGTGGGAGGGATCGGGTGGCTGGGTGATAGACATTGGGGAAGGCATGTGCTATGGTGAGCACTGCGAATTGTGTGAGACTACTGAACCACAGATCTGTACCTCTGAAACAAATAATACATTATATATTTAAAAAAAGAAGAAAAGAAGATAGTAGGAAGGGAAAAATGAAGGGGGGGAAATCAGAAGGGGAGACGAACCATGAGAGACTATGGACTCTGAGAAACAAACTGAGGGTTCTAGAGGGGAAGGGGGTGGGGGGCATGGGTTAGCCTGGTGATAGGTATTAAAGAGGGCACATACTGAATGGAGCACTGGGTATTATACACAAACAATGAACATTGGAACATTACATCAAAAACCAACGATGTGATGTATGGTGATTAAGATAACATAAAAAAAGTAAAAAATTAAATAAGGTAAAATAGAACATGAAACAATTTAAAAAAACTAATTATGGCTCCCAGTAATTACAAACAATATTGATTTTGTTATACTGATAAAAAAAAAAAGAAAAAAACTGAACTGAAAAAAATCATGTCTGTAGTCAAAAGAAATTATGTTTTTAATTTGTATATGCTTTATCTGTTGTTTAAGGAGAAATGTCCTTCCAAATAAAAATAAATGCCACGCTCTTGTGAGTTTTTCTAATCTTCTATTCCTTTTTTTTTTTTTTTATGAAAGGAGGATATTGGTGACATAATATATACTTTAAAGTAACAAATTCAAATCACCTAGGAACCTGTTGAAATGCTGTCCTGGTGTGAGTCCTGATAATTTGCATGATGTCACACACTTGGTCCAAGGATCACACTTTAAGTAGTGAAGTTCTAATCAATAGTATAGAAATTGCACTTGCTCCAGACAAACAGTCTCTGTCAGATAATAAATATATGTAATTGAGGTATCTAGTTAACAGAGTTGTTTTTAAGAAATACAAAACGTAAAATCTTACATTGATGAATAGTTGCATTATATCATGGATTTACTAAAAGAGTAGTGAAAATTCTACCTATTTAATTCATTCATTCATTTAATAAATCCTTATATAATATGTATATAATTACATAATGCTTATATAATATAGTACTTACATCAACCTTACATAATAATTTATGCTTATGTAAGGCCCTCTTCAATACACTTTATAGTTATAAACCTCTTTTCTTCCTTATAATAACCTACGAGGTAAGCACTATTTTTATCCTCACTTTACCAGTGAGGAAACTTAAGATATAGAGCGGTCAAGTGACTTATTTAATGTCACAGCCTATTAACTGTAGCATCTCATGCCACATGTTGCAAAAATATTTTTAGATTTTCTTTATAAAAGCAACAATCCCACTAAAGTTTTCTAACATCATTAACTAAAAAACATATTCAACTATATTCATATTCAAATTCAAATATATTCATTCAACTATTTTTTATTTATTACTTAATATGTGCCTAGTACTGTGCAAGTTTTTCCCCCTCTTAATTTTCTTAATAACTTTATTATTATATATAGTGTGATATATATATAGTGTGATATATATATAATATATATATATAGTTATATATATATATATATAATATATATATATAGTGTTATCACTAGTTTGCAGATAAAGTGGAAAAGACCAAAACGGATACAGTGATAATGTAAGTTATAAGTTATTGACAGCATCACATTCATGTCTACAGAATTCACGCAGGCTTCTTTTCTTAATGTATGTTATGTTGCCCCCTAAGTAAAAACCACCCAAGAATTCTAGAAAATAATATAAAAAATAAGAGAGTTCCTCCTAGAAAAGTGAAAATTTCTTTAAATATAATGTATTTAACATTTTGTATCTTCCAGAATTTAATTGATATTTTAACTTACACTAGTTAAACCGTACATACTTCAATGCCCAATAATTAATTCACTGATGCTTTTCTTAAAAGATAACAATTATTTTCTGTTACTTATAAAAGATTTTAAAAATAACTTGAAGATAAAGATATTTCAAATTATTAATAAAGTGGTTTGTAAATACCTCGACTACTCTTAAATTTAACGAAATTAAGCCATGTGGAGTTAAATGGATGTTTTCTTTTTTAGGGCACTATTTTGAATGCTCTTGATATTTAGATACTAAAATCCAGTAATATATATCTGAATTCCTTACTAGTGATTTAAAGCTTTCTGAGAATTTTGAGAGGGAAGAGACCAGGAAAAAACAACTAAAGAAAACATTTTCTTTAGTTGGTTGTACTAGAAATAAAATTGTATTCATACACACACAAGGTAAGAGGGGACAAAATCCTGGGGAGGCCAGAGTCATTGATGGATCAGTCAGAATGGAGAGGTACAGCTGCTAAATGTCTTTTACACTGGGATGGTATTACTGGAGACAAACTAATCTGCAACTGTCAGTCAAAGACATAACCTTCACACTCACCTTTTGCAAGTTATCAGGACCACATTCTCTTAATAACGGGCATGCTTGCCCATGGAAAGGTACCGGGAGTGACACCTGACTTAAAAGGTTAATCCACATTCTAAAATAAATGTCTCCATACTGACATTATAAACAATGACTGGTTTCAAGTGTTACTTTTCCCTTTTTTATACTTTATTCTCCAACATAAATGCTGGATTTTTATCTCATTCATTCATTTCCTTTCCTCCTCTCTCTTCCCTGTCCTTGCCACTTCTTTTTCTTTTCCCTTTTCTTCTCTTTCACCTTCCCCCACGTCCCAGGGCAGGGAGCAGGATTAGACCAAGACAGGAAGATACCCAAGCAGCCTCATTATTTTAGAGCTTCTGCAAACAGATGAACTGTGTATATTTTCCCAACATTTCTGGGTGGGTCTTAGGAACAATTGATTTTCTCTCTATATAAACTCAAACCCTTTTTATTTGGTGGAGCCCTTATACAGGTTGTCTCCCTCTGTCTTGGCTCCTCCCAAACAAAGCTTCCCTTCTTAAGAACAGTGACAATTGGTAGAGATTTACCTATACTATTAGAGAGCTTGAAGAGGGAATTGACTAACAAAATGCATAATTTTGTTTCTAAAAAAAAAATCCGTTAGTGTCTAGACATTCTCAGCCTCCAGGCAGCAAACTTCTGCTTTCTCTTTCTCCTCCAGCACTTACCCTCTGGGCTCCCCATTATTTCAAATCTTAAAAGGAATGGTGGAATATTCTAGGTCAGATTAATTTCTTTTCCAATACTCCTTTTGAGAACTGTGTACAAGACTATTTCTCTAATTACTGTACCCATTGGATTAAATGAATATGTGTATGTATAAATATAGGTATCAATCCAAGTAAATGGAAATCTCATATTGAGTAATAAATATTACATTTCTTTTTTTTTTTAAAGATTTTATTTATTTATTTGACAGAGAGAGACACAGTGAGAGAGGGAACACAAGCAGGAGGAGTGGGAGAGGGAGAAGCGAAGCAGGCTTCCTGCGGAGCAGGGAGCCCGATGCGGGGCTCGATCCCAAGACCCCGGGATCATGACCTGAGCCGAAGGCAGACGCTTAACGACTGAGCCACCCAGGCGCCCCAATAAATATTACATTTCTTAAACTGCTTTGTAATTAGCCCTTCTACTGGCATCAGTGAGTCCTATTCTTATGCCAAATGATCTTGGATTTCTGCTACTTTTTGAGGGAGGCCCGAGAGAAAAAAGGAAAGTATTCTATCACCTTTCAATGTCTGCTCTTCTTTTAAAAAGTTTTATTTATTTAAGTAATCTTTACACCTCACACAGGGCTCAAACTCATGACCCTGAGATCAAGAGTTGCACACTTTTCTGACTGAGTCAGGCAGGTGCCCCTCAGTGTTAGCTCTTTTTTTACAACAAGAAAGACTCTGGTTTGCAAATCTTAGTAAGTACTTTAAGCAATTGTGTGGTAGAGGTATGGGACAGTGGATGGACAGAGTCACCAATTATCTAGTTATATAGGCAAAGTATGGCTCCTACTATTGTTTAAATTAATATTTTTAACTACACATTCTTACCAATTTAATTTCCAATTGTTAATTTTCTGGTCATGAATTTTACTCATTTATATATTGTGGCACTAATAATTTTCTTATCTAAGTGAATAAAATATATATTCAATGCATAAATTTAACCTCCCTTTTATAGTAATTGCTACTCATCTATGTTCTCATCCATTGATTGTATTTGTTTTGATTCTTTTTTCAACATATAAGCTTTTATGATTTTATAGAATTAACTCATATCTTTGTGAATAATTCTATAATTTCTAAGTTAATGTAGAAAGTCAATTTAGGCTTGAAAAAATAATACTGATAAATATTCAATTGTATTATGAAGAATAAGTGAGATGGTGTACATGTGCCAGGTAGCAGTGAATTGCTTACCTCTACATACACACTTCATTGTTTTGCTCTGTGAAACTTGAACCAGACTCTGCAAACATTTCTCCTTTGCAAGCTGACACAGTGCTAAGTGTCATCAATAGAAGGGACCCTACAGGAGAAAAGAGTCTTCTCTGTCTTTCTTCTGTTGTGCTTCCTTTTCTCTTGCTCCTATGTCATAGATGCCAGCAGTAAGTGTACCAGAAACCCAGTGGTTATCACACTCCAGCAAGTTTTTTTACCAGTCACTGTCCCTGGTTCCTGGTTCCAACAAGTGTTTTATTGACATTTTGTTGTCCATTTTGTCTACAATTAGAGATGGTCAGAAGTAGAGTTCTACATTGATTCATTGGCAGTTATTAACTGGCTGGCTCAATGATCTGAGACTTAGAAGAAATGGGATTAGAATACTGGTAACAAGGAAGTCAAGAAAACATATGTGGATAGAAATCTCAGACTGGACACCATTTATGAAGATATGTGCACCTATGTTGTAAATGCCTACCAAAGGGCATCTACCTCAGAGGGAGCTCTTAGTAATCAGGTAGGAAAATAGCAAGCTCCGTGGGTGTCCATTAGCCTCTTTCTCCAGCCATCCCAAGACTTGCTCAGTGAACACATGAAGAAAAGTGACATTGGGGCCATGGCCTCAACAACATAGACTTACCATTACCAAAACTGACCTGGCTAACACTAATGCTCACTGCCTAATCTCTATAGAAGAGACCAACTAAACTCCAGTATGGCACCAGTTAATCAATGAGATAGTCCCCTTTAGGTACCAAGTTGTTAAAGATTTAAAGCTGTGAATGTAAGCAGGTTGGCAAATCTGGAGAAATAAGTTCTAATTCTTCCTGCCAGTGGTTGTGTATGTTGGTATTATTTTCTGGTGGTCGATAGGAAAAGGGCCTCCTTTTCTAATGATCTAAGGATCTTCTTTCTAACAACATAGAGAGGCAGATTAGCTGTGAAGCTAATGATATTGAAACTTCACAGCCTCACACTGTCCTGAAACCTTTCCAAGATTGGGAGGGTCCTAACAAGGTATTAATATGGTCAAATGGTTTTGAAAATTTGAGAAAGAGATATTTTATATTCTTATTCATTCCATTAAAAATGCCCACCACACAAAACTGTATCAGCTAAGGCCTCACAAAACTGGATCTGACCTGAAAGTATATTCTTACTAAAAGAAGAAAAATTAGAAGAAAAGAAAGGAAGGAAGGAAGGAAGGAAACAGGGGTGCCTGGGTGGCTCAGTCAATTAAGCATCCCACTCTTGATTTCAGCTCAGGTCATGATCTCAGGGTTGTGAGATCAAACCCTGTGTTGGGCTACATGCTGGGTGTGGTGCCTGCTTAAGATTCTCTCTCTTTCTCCCTTTGCCCCTCTCCCCCTGCCAAAAAAAAAAAAAGAAAGAAAGAAAAAGAAAAGATAAAGATTAAGTCAGAAATTCCTCAATGCAATTATGTTTAGTAGATCATTTTAATGCACACTTGAGAAGGTTGTAGGGCTTTCTGAAAACATTAAATGTAGTTTTCTTTTATTTAGCTTATTTTTATATTAGTTTTACTATATGAGCATTCATTCTTTGATTCATGTGACCCCTTTCCTAAAATTCACTGAGACTGATCCTACATGGGCTGTTAAAAAAATATACCAATATATAAGAGACAACCAGATATCTTGAATTTATATGAAGAGTCATCCTTTTCTATGAAGAAATAGATAGAGGATTTCTCTAATAAAAATCCAGAATGTTAACAGCATTAGTATTCATGGAGGCGCATATGATGAGAGCATAAGGATGTTTTGACTTCTGTTGAAGAATGACATTAACTACATCTATAAAAACAGAATTAATTTACCACAAATGAGTTTATGAATACCGTGGAAAATCAATCTTGCCATTCTAAATGCCTACAGAATCTGAAAGTCTTATGGAATGTCAGGCACTACTAATATATAAGATAATTTTAATGCTAGCATACAATTTTATAAAATGTTTGATCACATCGTCTTATAAATATTCATAAAAATATCTCCTGAGTTTACCAAAATATCAGTGGTTTCTTATTTACAGCAGGTAACATGAAGCTAAGTTGGAAGTGTCAATGCAGTTAGAACTACCCTTTTGGAAGAACTAGTGAAAACAACTTCTTTTGGAGGAATGTTCCTCCATGTTGCAGAGGTCTAGAACCCAGAAGAGTACTGACTCTTCCTTTATTTCATGTGGACTTCTCAGGCTGCAGACTGCCTTTGTGAACCCTTTCTTTTTTCTTTTTCCTTCTAGATGGCAGGATTTCCTTTTAACTAATTGTACTGGTATAGTAATAATAACAAAAATAATAATAATAAAAGTGTACATATCTTTTTGAATTAGTGTATTCATTGGGTAAATACCCAGAAGTGGAATTACTGAATCATATGTTATTTCTACTTTTAATTTTTTGAGGAACAGCCATGGAGAGGGGATGGGCAAAATAGTAAAAGGGAGTGGGAGATACATACCTCCACTTGTGGCATAAAGAAGTCACAGAATAAAAAGCACAAAATAGGGAATATAGTCAATGGTATTGTAATAGTGTTGTGTGGTGGTTGATGGTAGCTACCCTTGTAGTAAGCATAACATAATGTATAGACTTGTGGAATCACTATGTCATCTACCTAAAATTAATGTAACATTGTGCATCAACTGTATTCAAAATAGCAATAATAATAATAATAATAAGATCAGAGGGAAAAAAGGTGATTTACACTAGAACCTATAGTTTTTCAGAAATGGCTTTAAATACAACCATAATATCATACAAATAGTAGGCAGTGTTCCCGTTTTTAAAAAGCATGGATTGTATCCCATAATCCAAGTGGGTGGAAAAATCTTGAAAGATTGAGAGACTTGTTCTTGAAAGTTAATTTTTAAATCAAACACCTATATTGAATGTATCTTTCTCTGTGCAGTCCAGTTGTACTCAGTATTACGTTGGTTTCTATTATTTGCAATATTCAGGTAGATTTTGTCAATTACCTCAAAATTATCATTCTTATACAATAAATCTATAAATGAATGATATGAAGAGATTAAACAATTCATAGAGAAAAAAACTGTATTTTCTAGTATAAGCCTTCAATACATTTAACAAATTATCATGAAAGGACATATTTTTCAAAATATGTCCATATATTTCTAAAGTTCAGTGGAAGTATTTGGTTCTTACAATTCCTGTTTGGTCAAAAGTAGTTTTGAATAGAAAAACTTAAGATAATAAAAAACAAATGAGTGAGTTACATATTAAGCCAGTGCCTTTGCTAGATATGAAATCTGAAGTTTTGGAAATCTCCCCAGACTAAAACCTACTAACAATTTATATTAAATTACCACAAAATAAATAATAGAAAAGCATAGCATATTATAGGATAAGAACAGTTATATTGAAAAGGATCAGATGAAAATATAATTATCTCCCAGTGAACACACACATACACAAAAGAAATATAAATCTATATCACCTGCCAGATCATTTTTCCTTTTTATGAAACAGGAAATTTAAAACACACCATTTATTTTACCTGTTGAAGTAATGTAAATGAAGGTGGGTTTAGCCCTGTGATAACTGCATTCCTCTTTAGATTTACCAAATGGAAACTAGGCAACTGTTGGGTATATATGCTATCAAATAAAGCTGACATTCAATCAAAATCTTGTAAAATATCATGTATCATAGGAAGAAAAACATAATGCACCAACTGTAGCAGCTAAATAATAAATTATGAGAGTTGGAATGTTTTAGTTTTTCTGAAGTAGGAAGGAAATATATATGTAGTTTTAGTATTTGTGGCAAGCTATGTGACATTTTTTTATGAATCAAGCTATGTGATTTAATCACTCTAAGAGTTAATTTCTATATCTGTAAGATGGATTTGTTAATATCACCTACCTCATAGGATTATTGTAAAGATACATAAAATAAAATTGTAAAGAACTTAGCTTTGTTAGTGGAACTTAATACACACTTACAAATGTTAATTGTTGTTGTTTGATATATTACTTTGCTCAGAAAAAAAGCTAGCTCTTTCTGTCCCAAATCCATGATTTTTTCTGTGGTTACTATTGGTCAGAATAAAAATGTATTAAAGATATATCTGATTTTGTTCTCTTTAAAATCAGATAACAAAAAATAAGCCTGAGTCTAACTAGGATATTTCCATTATAAGAAGCATCTGGAATTGAAATGATCTATCTTCTTCATTAATCCACATATTTTTTGTTATATACACTCCCTGTGTACTCTCCACTTATTGAAATATATTGAAGAAATTTAGAGTTAATAATTCAATATGAGTTTATCCTGTATGAAGCCAATCCTAACAGGTGTATTTGCCTATTTAGTACAAAAAGCACTATTGAGCACCTACTATCTACAAGCACTCTCTGAGACATCACATAGCAACATTCCAAAAATATGATAACACACTCTATTGCTGAGTATGTGGGAAATAGGCCACCCTCATTCATTACTAAGGATAAAACGATACAACCTCAAGGAGGCCAATTTGACTATATTCATGGAAAATTTAAATGAAAATACCTTTTGAAAGAGCAATCGGGATTTTTTTTTTATGTTACAGATTTTGCAGGATAGCGGCATTATTTGTAATAGCAGACATGAGCATACTAAATATACATCAGTAAGGGAGATGATATGTAAATTATATTATAACCATGTAATTGAATATAAGGCATCTGGAAGAAGAAGAAGAAGAAGAAGAAGGAGAAGAAGAAGAAGAAGAAGAAGAAGAAGGAGGAGAAGAAATGTACATTGTGTGTAATAATAGGAAAATCTCTCTAAAGAACAGATTCATTGCTAACTATTGTGATAGTTTGAAAATAAATAAATAAAAATACACAAAAAGTCCACATTTACATTTCCCAATAAATTCAAAAAAATAAATTTTGAATAATACATAAGATGTAAGAATGATATCAAATGGGAAGGGGAGTAGGAAGTAGATCAGTGGAAGATCAGCTTTTCACTGTATGCCCCTTTTATATTTTCTGCATTTGGAATAGGATGAATATTTCACTTTTTCAAAATAAATCTGAAAAGTGACTGCTCTGGCTTCTCCTGGCTGCTGTTGGGGAATAAACTGTAAGAGAATAAAGTAGAAAGCAGAAAGACCTGTTAAGATGCTATTGCAATGGTCCAAATAATAGATGGTAGAGTTGATTCTGGATTTATTTCAAAGAAAATCGGAAAGGATTTGATGATTATTGGATGTGGGAGTAAGAGTTAATATGGGAGAGTAGTAGGGAGACTCTGGGCTTGCCTCATTCCTCAAACACACCTAAATCAACATCAAATCATTTGAACAACTAGAAAATCATCTGAGGATTAAGAAAACAATCTGAACAATTGGAGGGAGACAACATGGTGGATGCAGGGTTCAGAGCCATTAACTGGGGGAGAGAAAAGCCACAGTACTACAGAGAGGAGGGAGCCCTTTTGGTGGAGAGAAGTCAGGGAGAGAGGGAGAGAGAAGTGCTTAGGGTTCATGCAAGATGCTGTGGTGTGGGGATCTTGTGGCTTGCACTGGGAAAGAACTCTTTCCCTTCCTAGAGCACATTTGGAAAAAGGTATATTGCTTCTCCAAGAACAAAAGACCCACTAGGTGCCACTGAGCAGCCATTAACAGAAGGGGACAGAGGCACACACAGAGGACAAGTAACCTGGTCAGAGCTTTATGCTGTGCTTCAACATAGACTCTGGGCACTCACACACGCTTGCAGCTGCTTTTCTGGAACAGAATGGTGCCAAGTGCAGGACCATTAGGTTCTTCTCCCACCGAGAAGAGTGGGTCCATGCCTTACCAGGTCCTTTAAGATGTGGAGTTTTGAATCTCAGCCACAGACCACAGATAAAACATAGGAGAACTGTGGTGCCAGGCATCCTGACAGCCTGGGCACAGGCAGGCTGAGGGTGGGGATCTGACCAAAAGCCTGGGATACAGGAGTGGAGATTGTTCACTTTTCTGTGAGGACCTTCTGAACAGCAGTGGCCCTGAGTTCCCCTCCCTTGAGATGAGAGGGCACAGTAACACCATCTTTCACCACCACCTCCACCCCACTCCCCCACCTAACCCCTGCCCACCAGCATGGTAAGACTTCAGAGAGAAACCCAGTGGAGGCTTGAGTCGCTTATGCCAAACCCTGCCCCAATGTGCCACAAGGGCATCTTTACAAGAACAGGTCTAACCATAAGCCAGCACAGTGGCCCTCTCCCTCAGAAGAATGACACAGGCCCCCCACATGTACCAAGTCTATTGATCATAGAGCGCCCCAAAGCATTAGCTTCAATTCTGATGGAAATAGGACTAGGCTTTCCTTTTTTTTTTAATTTTTTTATATCTTATATTTTATTTTTGGTTTTTTATTTATTTATGCTTTGGAATCAGGCTTATAGTTTTTAGTTCATCTGTTTGCTTCCTTTTTTGTTCCTTTTCCTTTTCTCTTCTCTTGGATCAGGATTTTTTTTTTTTCTAATCAGGGTTACCTAAACAAACAAATCAAAGCACATCTACTCTCCACTGCAAGCAAGGAGGAATTCTGCAGAGAATTGACCTGTGGGAAAGAGCAGCTAAAACACAACAGTAGAGTGCACACAGCACACACCAGAAACACTTCCTGAAGCTCCAGGCCCTGAACAGTGTAAGACCTTTCTTAATATACTATTACTCTCATGAGCATAACATGCAAAAGACAGAAACTAAGACATAATGACAAGACAGAGGAATTTTCCCCAAAAGAAAGATCAAGAAGAAATCTCAGCCAGGGATTTGCTCGAAACTGATATAAGCAATATATTTGAACAAGAATTTAGAACAAGTCATAAGAATACTTACTGGGTTAGAAAGAAGCATAAAAGACACCAGAGAAATGGAATGCAGAGATAAAAGACCTAAACACTAGTCAGGCCAAAATAAAAAATGTTATAACTGAGATGAAAAACCAATTGGACATAATCACAATGAGGATGGAAGAAACAAAGCAATAAATAGGTGATACAGAATATAAAATTATGGAAAATAATGAAGCTGCAAATAAGAGAGAAAAAAAACTATTACATCATGAATATAGACTTAGAGAACTCAGCAATTCCACAAAGTGCAATAAAATCCATATCATAGGAGTCCCAGAAAAAGAAGAGTGGGAGAAAGGGGCAGAACGTTTATTTGAATAAATTATAGCTGAGAACTTCCCTAATCTGGGGCAGGAAACAGGTATTCAAGTCCAAGAGGTACTGAAAACTCCCCTCAAAATCAACATAAACAATTCAACACCAAGACATATCATAGTGAAACTTGCAAAATACAAAGATGAAGAGAGAATTCTGAAAGCAGTGGCAGACAAAAGGTCCTTAACCTACAAGGGTAGACACATAAGGTTCGCAGCAAATCTGTCCACAGAAAATTGACAGGCCAGAAGACAGTGGCATGATATATTCAACATGCTAAGTGGAAAAAAAATATGCAGCCAATAACACTATATCCAGCAAAGCTGTCATTCAGAATAGGAGAGAGAGAGTTTCCAAGACAAGTAAAAACTAATGGAGTTTATGAACACTAAACCAACTCTGTAAGAAATATTCAAGGGGACTGCTTGAGCAAGAAAGAGAGACCAAGAGCAACAAAGACTAGAAAGGAATAGAGACAATCTACAGGAACAGTGACTTTACAGGTAACACACTGGCACTAAATTCATACCTATCAATAATTACTCTGAATGGAAATGGACTAAATGGTCCAATTAAGAGACATAGGGTATCAGAATGGATTAAAAAAATCCATCAATATGCTGCTTATAAGAGATTCATTTTAGACCCAAAGTCACCTCCAGATTGAAAGGGAGGTGGTGGAGAACCATGTATCATGCTAATGGACATCAAAAGAAAGCTAGAGTAATCATACTTACATCACACAAACTAGATTTTACCAAAGACTGTAATAAGAGATGAAGATGGGTATTATATTATAATGAAGGGGCCTATCTAACAAGATCTAACAATTGTAAATATTTATGCCCTCAACTTGGGAGCATCCAAATATATAAATCAATTAACAAAAAACTTGAAGAAATTCATTGAGGTGTGCCTGTGTGGCTCAGTCATTAAGCATCTGACTTCAGCTCAGGTCATGATTCCAGAGTCCTGGGATCGAGCCCCGCATCAGGCTCCCTGCTCAGCAGGAAGCCTGCTTCTCCCTCTCCCACTCACCCTACTTGTATTCCCTCTCTCACTGTCTCTGTCTCTGTCTCTGTCAAATAAATAAATAGATAAATCTTAAAAAAAGAAAAGAAACTCATTTATAATAATGCAATAATAGTAGGGGACTTTAACACCACACTCATAGCAATGACAGACAGATTATCTAAGCAGACAATCAACAAGGAAAACAAGGGCTTTGAATGACACACTCTACCAGATGGACTTAACAGATATATTCAGAGAATTTCATCCTAAAGCAGCAGAATACACATTTTTTTCAAGTGTACATGAACATTCTCAAGAATAGATCAAATACTGGGTCACAAATCAGGCCTCAGCCAGTACAAAAAGACTGAGATCATACCATACGTATTTTCAGACCACAACACTATGAAACTGGAAGTCAACCACAAGAAAAAATTTGGAAAGATCACAAATACATGGAGGTTAAAGAATATCCTACTAAAAAATGAATGGGTTAACCAGGAAATTAAAGAAGGAATAAATAAAAAAATACATGGAAGCAAATGAAAATGAAAATATTTTCCTCTGGGACACAGCAAAAGTGGTCATAAGGGGGAAGTATATAGCAATACAGGTCTTCCTCAAAAAGCAAGAAAAATCTCAGATATACAACCTAAACTTACACCTAACGGAGTTGGGAAAAGAACAGAAAATAAAGCCTAAAACCAGCAGAAGAAGGGAAATAATAAAGATTAGAGCAGAAATAAATGATATAGAAATTAAAAAGAAAACAAAAACAGTAGAACAGATCAAAAAAACTAGGACCTGCTTCTTTGAAAGAATTAACAGAATTGATAAACCCCTAACCAGACTTACTAAAAGAAGGGAGAAAGGACCCAAAATAAATAAAATCATGAATGAAAGAGGAGAGATCACAACCAACACTGCAGAAATACAAGCAATTATAAGAGAACATTATGAAAAATTATATGCCAACAAATTGGGCAATCTGGAAGAAATGGATAAATTCCTAGAAACATATAAACCACCAAAACTGAAACAGGAAGAAATAGAAAATTTGAACAGACCTATAACCAGCTAATAAATTGAACCAGTAATCAAAAATCTCCCAACATATGAGTCCAGGGCCAGATGACTTCCCAGGGGAATTCTACCAAACATTTAAAGAAGAATTAATACCTATTCTTCTAAAGCTGTTCCAAAAAATAGAAATGGTAGAAAAACTTCCAAACTCATTCTATGAGGCCAGCATTACCTTGATTCCAAAACCAAAGACCCCACCAAAAAGGAGAATTACAAACTAATATCCCTGATGAACGTGGATGTGAAAATTCTCAACAAGATACTAGCTAGTCAAATCTAACATTACATTAAAAAGGATTATTCACCATGATCAAGTGAGATTTATTCCTGGGTTGCAGGAGTGGTTCAATATCTGCAAATCAATCAACATGATACACCACATTAATAAAAGAAAGGATAAGAACCATATGATCCTCTCAATAGATGTAGAGAAAGCATTTTTTAAAAAAGCACCCTTTCTTGATAAAACCCTCAAGAAAGTAGGGATAGAAGGAACATACCTCAACATCATAAAGGCCATATATGAAAGACCCTCACTTAATATCATCCTCAATGGGGAAAAACTGAGAGCTTTTCCTCTAAGGTCAGGAACACGACAGGGATATCCATTCTTACCACTGTTGTTCAACATAGTACTAGAAGTCCTAGCCTCAGCAATCAGACAACAAAAAGAAATAAAATGCATCCAAATCAGCAAAGAAGTCAAACTTTCACTCTTCACAGACATGACACTCTGTGGAAAACCCAAAACACTCCACCAAAAAATTGCTAGAACTGATAATGAATTCAGCAAAGTCACAGGATACAAAATCAACATACAGAAATCTGTTGTATTTCTATGCACTAATAATGAGACAGAAGAAAGAGAAATTAAGGAATGGGTCCCATTTATAATTTTACCAAAAACCATAAGATACCTAAGACTAAACCTAACCAAAGAAGTTAAAGATCTGTACACTGAAAGCTATAGAATACTTATCAAAGAAATTGAAAAAAAAATCAAAGAAATGGAAAAATGTTCCATGCTCATTGACTGGAAAAACACATAGTGTTAAAATGTCTATAGTAACCAGGGCTCCTGGGTGGATCAGTCATTGAGCGTCTGCCTTCAGCTCAGGTCATGATCCCAGGGTACTGGGATCGAGCCCCGCATCGGGCTCCCTACTCCACGGGAAGCCTGCTTCTCCCTCTCCCACTCCCCCTGCTTGTGTTCCCTCTCTTGCTGTGTCTCTCTCTGTCAAATAAATAAATAAAATCTAAAAAAAAAGTCTATAGTAATCAAAGCAAACTACACATCTACACATTCAATGCAATCCTAATCTAAATAGTCACAGCATTTTTCACAGAGCTAGAACAAACAATCCTAAAATTTATATGGAACCAGAAAAGACCACAAATAGCCACAGTAACATTGAAAAGCAAAGCAAAGCAAGGGGTATCACAATACCAGACTTCAAGCTATATTAGTATACAGTATTATATACAGTATAGTACTGACACAAAAACAGATACATAAATCAATAGAACAGAATAGAGAATCCAACAATTGACCCACAACTATATGGTTAACTAATCTTTGACAAAACAGGAAAGAATATCCGATGGAAAAGAGACAGTCTCTTCATCAAATGGTGTTGGAAACACACTTTTGTACACCATAAACAAAAATAAGTTCAAAAAGGATGAAAGACCTAAATGTAAGATAGGAAACCATCAAAATCCTAGAGGAGAACACAGGCAGAAACCCCTTGGACCTCAGCCATAGGAACTTTTTACTAGACATGTAACCAGAGGCAAGGTAAACAAAGGCAATAATGAACTATTAGGACTTCATCAAGATAGAAAGCTTCTGCACAGCAAAAGAAACAACAAAACTAAAAGGCAACCTATGCAATGGGAGAAGATATTTGCAAATGACATATTGGGTAAAGGGCTAGTGTCCAGAATCTGTAAAGAACTCATGAAAATCAATAGCAGCTGAGAAATGAGCAGAAGACATGAACAGATATTTCTCCTAAGAACACATACAAATGGCTAACAGACACATGAAGAAATACTCAACATCACTCATCATCAGGGAAATACAACTCAAAATCACAAATGAGATACCACATCAAACCTGTCAGAATGGCTAAAATTAACAACTCAGGAAACAACAGATGTTGACAAGAATGTGGAGAAAGGGGAACCCTCTTACACTGTTGGTGGGAATGCAAACTGGTGCAGCCACTCTGGAAAACAGTATGGAGGCTTCTCAAAGTTAAAAATAGAACTATATTACAACCCAGCAATTACACTACTAGGTATTTATCCAAAGTATACAAAAATATTGATTTGAAAGTGCACATGCACCCCAATGTTTATAGCAGCACTATCAACAATAGCCAAATTCTGGAAAGAACCCAAGATTCCATCGAATGATGAATAGATGAAGAAGAAATGGTGTGTATGTATACAATGGAATATTACTCAGCCATCAAAAAGAATGAAATCCTGCCATTTGCAACAACATGGATGGAACCAGAACGTATTATGCTAAGTGAAATAACTTAGATAAAGACAAATATATGATTTCACTCATATATGGAAATTAAGAAAAAGATAAACATAGGGGAAGGGAAGGAAAAATAAAATAAGAAAAAAACAGGGGGAGTCAAACCATAAGAGACTCTATAGTTAAGAGAACAAACAGGGTTGCAGGAAGGAGGTGGGTGGAGGATGGGGTAAATGGGTGATGGGCATTAAGGAGGGAACTTGTTGGGATGACCATTGTGCATTATATGTAAGTGATGAATCACTAAATCACTAAATTCTAATCCTGAAATCAATACTACATTATATGTTAACTAACTTGTATTTAGATTTATAAAAAAAAAAAGAGAGAGAGAGAGAGAGAAGACAAAATGAATGATAATACAGAAGACCACTGGAGAAAGAAAATTGTAAAAAAAAAAAATGCCAAGAAGTTTGTGTTTTATACATGTGATGCTAAGAAATATTTTTAAATGAAAATATGGACTAGGTATTTATCCCAAAGATACAAATGTAGTGATCTGAAGGGGCATCTGCATCCCAATGTTTATAGCAGCAATGTCCACAACAGCCAACTATGGAAAGAGCCCAGATGTCCATTGACAGATGAATGGATAAAGAAGATGTGGTGTATATATATACAACTGAATATTACTCAGCCATCAAAAAAATGAAATCTTGACATCTGCAACAACGTGGATGGAACTAGAGGGTATTATGCTAAGAGAAATAAGTCAATCAGAGAAAGACAATTATCATATGATTCTATTCATAGGTGGAATTTAAGAAACAAAACAGAGGAGCATAGGAGAAGGGAGGGAAAAATAAAACAAGATAAAATCAGAGAGGGAGATAAACTGACAGAGACTCTTAATCATAGGAAACAAACTGAGGGTTGCTGGAGAGGAAGGTGGTAACCAGCTGATGGACATTAAGGAGGACAGGCGATATAATGAACACTGGGTGTTGTATAAGAAAGATGAATCACTGAACTCTACCTCTAAAACTAATACACTGTATGTTAATAATTGAATTTAATTTTTTTAAAGAAAAGATGGCATCAATGTGTAGAAAGAATTTAAAATAGAGACTAAACATAGAACAACTGAAGATTATTTTATTCAATAATTTATACTTTTTGCACCCTCAACCAGAGTGGTGGAAGTTGCAATGGAAACTAAATTAAATGAAAGAAAAATACATTTCAAGGTATTATAGAATTGTTCAACTATCCACTTATATATTTATTTATTGTACTTTTTGCTTACTTGTTTTCAGATACTTTGAGGAAAGTATTATATGCTTCCACAGTTTGAATTTGTGGCAGGGATGTTGTTTGTTGGTTGATTTGGAGTTCTAATATACTATAGTATATTGAAATAATTTTATTTTCATGTCTTTGGATAGGGAAGTACTCTTGAGTTCCCAGAGCCTTTCTTTTTTCATTTTCTTATACAGCTAGTGTTTGTACATGGCTGTCCCCTTCATCCATGGGCACTGAATTTATTTGTGTTTTTTAAAGATTTTGTTTATTTATTTGAGAGAAAGAGAGAGAGAGCACAAGCAGGACAGACTGTGAAGAAAAAAAAGAAGAAAAAAACCCCAAGTTTTTCCTAAATTACAATTTTTAGAGAATTCTGTAATGGGTCTATATATATATCATCAATAAAATTTCTGCCATGAATGCAATAAAACATTTGGATAAGCATAGTCTTAAGAAATCTTTCATTATAGAGATATGAAAATTCAATTTCCCAATTGAAATTATGTAAAGGCTCAAAATAATACATCATTTTTTAAAAAAGATAAAACTGTGGACTAGGGCACCTGGGTGGCTCAGTTGGTTAAGCATCTGCCTTCAGCTCAGGTCATGATCCCAGGGTCCTGGGATTGAAACTTGAGTCAGGCTCTCCGCTCAGTGGGGAGCCTGCTTCTCTCTCTTGCTCTGCTTGTCATTCCCCCTGCTTGTGCTCTCTGTTGCTCTCTCTCTCTCAAATAAATGAATAAAATCTTTAAAAAAAATTTTAAAAAACCATGTGGACTGAAAATCTTTTAGATATTTGTCAATAGACATTATTTATTAAAACCACACTTTTATAAAATTTGGTATACCAAATCTTTGAAATGTATCTGGAAATATTTATTTGCAAATTAAGGGCAGATTTAAGGTTTTTAATAGGAAGGCATGATAGATGAAAATTAAATGCTGGAGATAAGATAGAAACCTGTTCATAAAACTACCAAAATCCATGTCACCTCTGCAGGAAATGGCTGGAGAAAATAATCTGTGTCTGCTTCAATTTACTGAAAGATCTAATGGGTAATTAAGGTTCCCAAATTCCAACTAATATAGCTACATTAATCAAAGTGTTGGCACGATATGATGCATTGCTATTAATTTTAAGGTACAATGTAAGTAATTTGCTAAAATATAAAGTGCAAAAGCTTGTGAATACTTGATGAAAAGAGTGGAATTTTACATAATTTACTGATAAATTTAAGCTAACACTTCAGTAGAGTTTCCTAGCTGAAGTTTTCAAATGGCATATTTCCAGTTCCCTATTCTATCCACCAACTCTTTTGTTTCGCTTAAGGCCAAGTCAGTTTCCTTTTATCCTAATGCTTACATTATTGTTTCTCTTAAAATAGGGAACTCTTATCAATAGTTAGGTTTCTATCAAAAGAGGAAAAACAGGATGGAAATAGAGAGTGACAAAAATTCAAGAAAAATGAGCTCTGCATATTTTTTTTAGTTTAATATACATGTATTGAAGCATCTTCACTCATTTGCATTGCTTACTTGATTCCCACAGACATTTGAAATTGTCTATACCTTTTCCAGGCAAGGGATAGAAGCAGCTAAAAGAATGCCATGTGGCTGGACAGTAATGAATGAAGGCGAAAGTATCAAGAAGGAAAAAGGAAACGCAGATCTCTGGCTTTTAAACCATCATCATAGCCAAAATATGCAAAACAAATCAACTGTGACCTAAGATTGCACAGGACTTCCAAGGAAGGTTCCAGAGAGAAGGGTACCCTGGACACTCTTTCTTATAGAGTCTAAAGCTTTTGGTACATCCAGAATCAAAACGACCTGCAGGTGCTGAAGACTTGAGTAGTCAGTTCCAGCTTGCTTTAGTCATGGTCCACTGGAGAAACAGAACAAATGGGATGCATATTGATATATAGGAAGAGATGTATTTTAAGGAAATGGTTCATAAGATTATGGAGGCTGGCAAGTCCAAAATCGGTAGGGTGAGCCCGCAGGATAGAAACCCAGGAAGAGCTGATGTTGTAGTTCAAATCTGAGGGCTGGCTGCTAGAACTTCCTTTTGCTTAAGATAAGTCAGTCTTTGTTCTAGTCAGGACTTCAACTGATTGGATGTGGCCCACCCACATTATGAAGACTAATCTCCTTTAAATGTCCAAAGTCCATTAATTTGAATGATAATCTCATCCAAAAAAAAAACCTCCACAAAAAAATCCAGATATGTTTGACCACATATCTGGCACCATGGCCCAACCAAGTTGATGCATAAATTTAGTCATCACATATCTCATCTTAGTGAATTCTATATCAGTCAACAGTTATGCTCTAATAAAAATTCACACATTTTCTTTATGTAGAATTCATTTAATTTTTATTTTCTTTCTTTTCTTTCCTATTTTTTTAGAGAGAGAGAGAGAGTGTAAGCGGGGTGGGGGGCAGATGGGGAGAGAGAAAGAGAAAAAAATTTAAGCAGGCTCCATGCCCAGCACAGAGCCCAACATGGGACTCAGTCTCACAACCTTGAAATCATGATCTGAGCTGAAATCAAGAGTTGGATGCTTAACCAACAGAACCACCCAGGCACCCCCACACACACTTTTTTATTTTACAGGACAATGCGAAGAAAAATATTCAGCATAGAAATCTATCAACCATCCAGAAATAGTTAATTTGGACCACCCCTGAAAACTTGAAGAAATATAGTTCGTTTATTTAGCTGACTCTGATTTGCGGCTTTAAGCACTTGTGAGCTATAAAAGATTCAAAATAACATCAACTTATGAATTTATTATTGCCAGTAATATTTACCTTTCTGAGAATGTCTAAGAGAATTAGTTATAAATTGTATCTGCATATCTAATTACAACAATAGTTATAGTATGTTTCCCTGGCCCAGTTACTAATGTGAAAGTTTCTCAGTGGTTTGAAATGAACCTTTGTAGAAACCAGATCAATTTTAATGTGTGTTTTTGTTTTGGAGATGTTAGCATTTCCACCAGTGCCTGTTGCATGTTAAAGCTTAATCATATTTACAAATATCTCTCCTATAAAGTTATGCTGTGTGGCAATCATTAGTTGTGATAACTTTATGTCACTTGAGCAGAACTTACTTTTTTATGTAGGTCCAATATTATTTAGATCTAGTGGACTTCTTGCTTCTAATTTTAAGCAGTTTGAGATGTGCTGCAAGAGTTTGTGTCCAGTTACTTTGGTATATAGTATAAAATGCTTCAAACACCAATATTACTTAGAATGGCAATATTACTGAAAAGGATACTATGATTCTTTTCATTTTTAGAAATGACTGAGATTTCTTAAAGATTATTATGTACTAGATCTTATGGTAAATTCAGTTAACTGTGGATAGTAGAACCACATTTTAAAAAATTATTCTGTAAGGAAAAGATATTAAATGAGTAAATTTTACAGCAGGTTAGTGCAAAGGGGATTTCCAAAAGTACTTTAAAGGGTTATTTAATATGCCCACCAGGATGTAATGTATAATCATTAGCAGTAATAGATAAGAAAGAAAGAAAGAAAGAAAGAAAGAAAGAAAGAAAGAAAGAAAGAAAGAAAGAAAGAAAGAAAGAAAGAAAGAAAGAAAGAAAAAGAAAGAAAGAAAGAAAAAAAAAGAAAGAAACTTCTATTGTCAATTGCTACTTTTGTATGGATGTATTCACATAAAAGGATTTTAAGAAAGTAAATCACTCAACTATCTTCTAATATATTTTTCCATGCGTTTGCTTCCTTTTAAGATTGTCTTGCTGTGAGCAATTTTATAGGATATTATGGATTTATGAGCATCACATAAAAATCTTTGAGAGCATGCTAATACAAGGTTTGAGTCGTCAACATATGATCTTTTTAAACAAGAGTTTCTCTCTTTAATATAATAATAAACTTTCTCCCCTAGTTTTTATTTTAAAAATTAAATTTCTAATTAAATTAAAACTGAGTTCCTTTTTGTATCTATTTAGCCTCCCCATGTTAGAATATTTATGGAAAAATTACTATTAGTCAAGTTATCAATTCAGATTTTCATTATTATATAAATATTTTTGGTCTGAGAAGATATAGAAAAAAGTTAGAAATACATACTTATCCAATTTAGTTGGCTCAGTTATATCCAAAAGGAATAAAAATTATACTTCACTTAAGAAATCTTATTTCTCTTGCTGGTGTGTGACTAATGACTTGTCCTTTTATTTTTTTCAATCAATCAATCAATCATAATTCAATCAATCAATATCCAAAGGCTAAATATCCAAAAACAAGAGAAAAGATTGGCTAGGTGAAAATGTCTTAAGTCTCTTCGAAGCCAAAGAAAAAATAACTGCTGTCTGTGAAAGTAATATTAAAACTCAGCATATTTCAAAATAATAATACTAAGTGAACTTCAAATAAAAGAAAAGTTGTTTTCATATTTTATTGCTCGATTTAGTGGGTATTTTAAACTGACTTTCAAACTACATATCTGTTTGCATATTTGTCTCCTAGTATTAAGATTCCTTTTTAGGTAAATTTTTCTTTGACTCAAGTATTTAGCCCATAATTATATTTTTGTACGTAACTATTTAAGGCAGTGATTTGATTAACATATTTGGATAGCTTTAATACCTGTCATATTTTGTATCAATGAGCAGCCTGGTTGTTCAGATTAATTAGTATGCATTTTCTTCTTTTGAAAACTGTATATAATAATTTTGTTTTTTTAATTTATCGAGAATTTATTAGTTGCTTGCATTACAAAGGTTTTCAAAGTGTCTTTTAAAAAGTGACACTCCTGATGTCAAAATGCTCATTGCTTATAGTGTCTGAGCTCTGTCTAATTAAAGATTCTCCATGTGAATCATTCATGTTGGTGGTCCGATGAAGCCAATGAGAACTAAGTAATGACATGGAGTTAACAGTATAATGTATTTTGTCATATGCACATTTTTAATTGAATGTTCAAGGTCATATGAATTACCAATTTGACTAATTTATCTTATACAAGTGTGGGGAAAACAAAATATGCATCAAATGCATATGGATGAAGGAACGATGTTCATTGTAATGCATGTTAAAATTCTTGAGTCACAACTTTTCCCACAAAAATGTACCTTCAAACATATGAAGAAACCATTAGAAAGTAAGAATCAATGTCTCAAACATTTTAAAGTATATTGTGTGTAATGTATCTTTTATATGAGGCAGAACACATATTTTAGGTAAAGTAAAAATGTCTTTATAGTGAAAAATATATTATAATTTCACTTGATGATTCAAATAAAATTTGATGTTTAAAAACAAAATATATGTTGATTAAAGAAAACAATAAAAAATGTGTGTGTAGATGGGTGGATGGATGAGCAGGTAGGTAGAGAGATACATGGAGAAATAGATGTTTCAGAAATATAAGTAGAAAGTACTCAAAGTTCAAAGTTGGGATAAAGATGAATATTTCAATATATCAACATAACTAACACATTAACATTTAAAGAAATTGAAATGGTAAATAATATTATATCATACCCACTTCTTGGAAAACAAAATAAGAATAACACAATTTTATCACAAGGTTTTTTTTTTTTTAAACATAGAGGTTTTTCTTAAGATTTTATTTATTTATTTGACAGAGAGAGAGAGATAGCGAGGGCAGGAACACAGCAGGGGGAGTGGGAGAGGGAGAAGCAAGTTCCCCACTGAGCAGGGAACGTGATGTGGGGCTCAATCCCAGGACCCTGGAATCATGACCTGAGCCAAAGGCAGACACTGTAACGACTGAGCCACCCAGGTGCCCTTATCACAAAGTTTTACCAGACATTCAAAAAACAAATAATTCTTTTATATATTATTTTTGCAGACAGTAGAGTTGATTGATCACAGGTTGTTATAGCCTTGATATTGAAGTTTGATAAAGGAATTAAATAAATGAAAAATAACGTTATTTTGCAACAAGTTTGCAAAAATTTCAAGTATAATTAATCAACCAAATCCTTCAATGTATTAAAATATAATTAATCATGTCAAATAGAATTTATTCCAGAAATGCAAGATTGGTTTAAGATAACCAAAATAAATTAATAAAATTTATCTTATTTTGAAAAAAGAAGAAAATTTGTATATAGAAATTAAATATAGAAACAATAGTAGCTTTCTTGACTGTCTACAACTATGTATGATAAAATGTTTTAAAATATCAAAATGATGTAAGAACTCTCTTAGCCTATAAATTCTATTTGACAAAATTGTATGGCAAATATTCACTTAATATAATTCTAAAGTTGAGAAGCATTTCTTTAAGATTGGGACTAAAGCAAAAATATCTACCATATGTATTAGTATTTAACTTAGAACTAAAAGTCTGGCCAAGGCAATACCCCAAGAAGAAATAGGTAACAAAAATACTGCAAGAGAGAAGCAAAACCTTCATCTGATACAAAATATTTAATACAGAACATACACAGAAACAATATTTAAATAATTTAAATTAATATAAATTTCTGAAAGGTAGTCAGAAGATCAAGAAAAACAATATTTTTCCTCTTTAATAGAAAGAGGCAAATAGAAGATGTAATCGACAAGAAGAGATCATTGGGTATAATTTATAATCACCACAAAAAATAAAATAAGATTTCATAAGCCTGAAACTTATGTAGAACATTTAAAAACATTTTATAGGGCACAAAAAAGGTTTGTATAAATGACATATGAACATTATTAGTTGATTGAAAATTGGAAGGTTATAAATATACAATTAGGGGACCAATTAATAAATTGTATTTATTCTAATAAAAAGTCCTTCACTGTTTTGAGAATTTTGATGACATAGTTATAAAATGCATATGGAAATCTTTTAGGGGCGCCTGGGTGACTCAGTTGGCTAAGCATCTGACTCTTGATTTTGGCTCAGGTCATGATCTCAGGGTCATGAGATCAAGCCCTACATCAGGCTCTGCATTGAGCATGGAGACTGCTTAAGATTCTCTTCCTCCCTCTCCCTATACCTCTTCCCCTCTCCCCTGCTCATGCTCTCTCTCTCTGTCTTCCAAAAAAAAAAAAAAAAAAAGGAAAGAAAAGAAAAGAAAATCTTTTAATAGCTAAGATAATTTTTGGAATATTAAAAAAAAAAGCTGACCTGTGTGTCACTTTATCAATATGAAAAAACTCAAAGCTATTATAGTAGTAGGTATAGGCAGAAGAACAGATAAATAGATTCTTGGAACAGAGTAGAATCTGTGATAATAGGATACATGTGGATGGTATATGATAGAAATAGTATCAAAAATCAGAATGAAATCTACTAAATGGGAGAAGATATTTGCAAATGACATATGCAAAATATATAAAGAACTTACATAAGTCAACACCCAAAAAACAAACAATCCAATTTAAAAGTGGGCAGAAGACATGAACAGACATTTCGCCAAAGACAAACAGATGGCCAACAGACACATGGCAAGATGCTCAACATCACTGATCATCAGGGAAATTCATATCAAAACTACAATAAGATATCACCTCGCATCTGTCAAAATAGCTAAAATCAAAAACATAAAAAACAACAAGCGTTGGCTAGGATGTGGAGATAAAGGAACTCTCATGCACTGTTGGTGAGAATGTAACTGATATAACCACTGTGGAAAACTGTATGGAATTTCCTCAAAAAATTAAAACTAGAACTACCCAATGGTCCAGTGATTTCACTACTGGATATTTACCCAAAAAATACAAAAACAGTGATTCAAAGGGATACATGCATCCCTATATTTATTGCAGCAAATTATGGAAGCAGCCAAAGTGTCCATCAATAGATGAATGGATAAAGAAGATGGAATATTATTCAGACATAAAATGAATGAATTATTGCCATTTAGAACCAAATGGATGGAGCTAGAGTATAATGCTAAGTAAAATAACTCAAAGAAAAACAAATACCATATGATTTCACTCATATTTGGAATTTAAGAAAGAAAACAAATGAACAAATGGAAAAAAGAAAGAGAGAAAAATGAAGAAACTGACTCTTAACTGTAGAGACAGAGGGGAGGGGGTAGGAGGATGGGTTAAATAGATGATGGGGATTAAAGAGTACACTTATCATAATGAGCACTGAGTATTGCTTAGAATTGTTGAATCACTATATTGTACACCTGAAACCAAGATAACACTGTATGTTAACTCTACGGGAATTAAAATTAAAAAAAAATGAGAATAGAAAAGATAAATCATCTAATATGAAGTTGTAGAAAATTGACTTGTATGGGGAAAAATAAGTTATATCAAATAAAAAAAACAAACTGTAAGTGGATTAAAGACTTAATCATAAAAGGCAATTTTTAAAAATTATTTGAGAAGGGCACCTGGGTGGCTGAGTTGGTTGACTGTCCAACTCTTGGTTTCAGCTCAGGTCATGAACTAATGGGTCATGAGATTGAGCCCTGTGTTGGGCTCCCTGCTCAGTGGGGAGTCTGCTTGAAAGATTCTCTCCCACTATCCCTTCCCCCACATGCTTGCTCTCTCTCTCTCTCTCAAGATAAATAAATAAATCTTTAAAAAAAATAATTGAGAAAATATGTGAACAGTATTTATGGCATTTGTATAAAAGCACTGATGTTTTAAAAAGAAGAAAAAATGGTAGGAAGAGAGGGAGGGAGAGAGACGGGGAGAAGAGGAAGAAGGAGAAGGAGGAGGAGGAAGGAAGAGGAGGAAGGAGGGGGGAGAGGAGGAGGAGGGAAACAGAAGAGGAGGAGGAAAGGAAGGAAGGATGGAAGGAGGAATGAAGAACAAATTAAGCCTAAAGTTAGCAGAAGGAAAAAAATAACAAAGATCAGAGCAGAAATAAATGAAATAGAGAGTAGAAAAACAGTAGAAAAGAACAACAAACTAAGTGCTGGCTTTTCTGAGAAGATAAACAAAATTCACAAAACTTTAGCTGAACTAAGAAAGAAAGACTCAAGTAAAATAAAAAATTAACTAGAAGACGTTACAATTGATACCACAGAAATATAAAGAATCATATGAGAATACTATGAACAATTAAATGCCAACAAAGGTGATAACCTAGAAAAAAATGGATAAATTCCTAGAAACATAACAACCTACAAAAACTGAATCATGGAGAGCTAGGAAATCTGAACAGACCAATAACTAGAAGGAGATTGACTCAGTAATAAAAAATCTCTCAACAAAGAAAAGTCCAGGACCAGATGGCTTCACTGGTGAAGTCTTCCAAACATATAAAGAGCTAATAGCAAACCTTCTCAAATGCTTCCAAAAAATTGAAGAGGAAGGAACATATCCAAACTAATTTGATGAGGCCAGCATTATTCTGATACCAAGCCAGATAAGGAAACTATAAGAAAACAAAATCACAGGCCAATATCCTTGATAAACAGAGATGCAAAAATACTTAACAAAATACTAGCAAACCAAATTCAAATGCACATTTAAAAAATCATATGCATAATTAAGTAGGATTTATCACTGGAATGCAAGGATGGTTTCAACATATGCAAATCAATAAACATGATAAACCACAGTAATGGTGGATAAATGAGGGATAAAAATCATATCAATAAATGCAGAATAATCATTTAAAAAATTTATAATCCTTTCCTGATAAAAACTCTCAACAAACTGTGTATAAAGGGAACATAGCTCTACTTAAAAAGACCATATATGACAACCCACAGCTGACATCCTATTCATGATGATTAAAAGCCAAAAGTTTTTCCTCTAAGATCAAAAACAAGACAAGGATGTCCACTCTCACCATTTTTATTCACATAGTCCTGGAAATCCTAGTCAGAACAATTAGGCAAGAAAAAGAAATAAAAGGCATTCAAACTGAAAAAGAAGAAGTAAAGTCATTTTGTTTGCTGATGACATGATTTTGTATACAGAAAATCCTAAAGACACCACCAAAAAACTATCAGACCTAATAAACAAATTAAGTAAATAAAATCAATATACATATATCAGTTGATTTTCTATACCCTAACAAGAACTATTGGAAAGAGAAATTAAGAAAACAATCACATTTACAATAGCATCAAAAAGAATAAATACCTAGGAATAAATTTAACCATGGAAGTGAAATATATATATACTGAAAACTATAAGACATTGATGAAAGAAATTGAAGAAAACACAAATGAATGAAAAAATATTGTGTTCACAGATGGAAAGAATTACTATGTTAAAGTATTCATACTACACAAAGTAATCTATAGATTCAATGCAATATCTATTAAAATTCTGAGAAAAAGAGAGAGGAATATCTTATATATTCAAATACTATTTATGACAACATGGATGAAATTGGAGGACATTATGCTAAGTCAAATACACCAGACAGAGAAAGACAAATACTGTATGGTTTTATTCATATGTGAAATCTACAAAAAAGTTAACTTATAGAAACAGAGTGGAGTAGTGATTGCCAGGGGCTTGGAGGTGGGGGAAAATGGGGAAATTTTGGTCAAAGATTACAAACGTTCTGTTATACGATGAATATGTTCTGAAGATCTAATGTCCAGGATGGTGACTATCATTAGTAATTAAAAACAACAGGAAGAAGAAAAGCAAAAGAATCTCAAAGCCACAAATGAAAATATTAATGGATTTCTCTACTGCAATATGAAATGTTCTTGCTCAACAAAAGATAACATAGAAAAGTTAAATATAAATATATTTAATATTCATAAATATTCATATAATGGCAAATGTTTTGAGAATCAACAAGAAAAAGACAGAAATCTAACTAAAAATGGGAATTCACATACAAAAAGGGAAACCTAAAAAGCAGTAGATGTATGAAAGACAGTAGATATATAAAAAGATTCTCAACATCATGTCTAAGCAAAAAAGGAAAAATTTTAATGCTTATTTTTGCCATCAGGTGGGCAAAATTTTAAAGTGAATTATTTCCAGGGGCTGATGATAATACCCCCTTACACACTACAGTGGCAATGGAAACTGGTCAGATGTTCTAGAGTAGTTTGGGAACATGAATTGGATATAAAGAAACACTACAGCCCAGTAAGTCTGCCCCCACATTAGATTTTAATATTTTTTCTCTGGCTTGATTAAGCAGACCTAGAGAGGAGGAGTTTTGCTGCACTATTTTAATAATGAAGAATTGGAAGTAGGATGGAGAAGTCATTACATACATGGATTTCATATATAAAAGTATACGACACTAAAATAAGAATAAACTATGTCTATTCATCAATCTGTAGGAATATGAAAAACCTAATAGTGAAGGAAGAAGACAAAGAATACTTAGCAGTTATGTAAATTAAATACTAGGAATTGGAAATGTATGGGATGTTATATGATTAGGGAGGGAGAAATATGAGTTCAAAACTAAAACAAAATAAAAACACAAAAGGAGTGATACAGAGTTAACAGTGTGTCATAAACTGTTTCTCATTAATCCCTCTAGAAATATATTGCTCATGTTCTAGTTAGTATCTTATATGTGGGATGATATTTCATATAATGTCATGTGACTTTAAAAAAATACATTACAGATAGCTTTCTCTATCTGAACATAGAGAACCATGACATTTTTTTGAGGAGGTATTTGTAATAAATTATACAGATGAATCATTTTAATAAATCAAATTATATAGATGAATCATTTAATGAATCCCCTATGGTAAATATTTAAATTATTTTTAATTTTTTCCTATTTAAAACAATTGTACTATGAATATTTTATAATATTTTTGCAAAATTATAAAACATAGCTACATTTTGCCTACTTACATGATTTTAACAGTGGAATAAATACCTAAACACTGATTGCTAAGTTGAGGAATATATGAATTTTAATTTTGGAGGATATTACCAAACTCTTCCTTAGGTTTTACATTAAACTCAGATAGACTTTTCCATTTGAAAAGTTTAAACAAAACACTATTTTTTAACACATTTATAGTTTCTTTCTTATATTTAAATCTCTGAACCATCTGGAATTTATCTTAGTATAAAAAGAAAAGTAGGGATATGGTTTTACTGGTTTAGAGAGTTGCCCCAATACTAGGTACTAAAGAAATCAGTGTTTTCCCACAATTACCATAAGCCATATCTTTCTATGGATTTCAGTCTCTCATTGATTATCCTTTCCCTTGACAACACAACACTTACTACAGCTTTATGCTGTTTTTAAATGTGGTTGTTCTAATTGCCTCTCATAAATATTATTTTGAGTAATTTTCCTTGATATTTTCTCATAGTTATTTTTCCAGATGAATATAATGTAATTTTATCATGCTTGAAAAAAATTGTTAATATTTTTATGTGGATCACAGTCCACTAATTACTATATGAAAAATTGAAACTCTAAAAATGCTATTTTTAGGTAAGAGCAAGACATATGTTAAATATATTAAGATTCAAGGGATAAAGAAATACTTTACCTCTCAATGGAGAAGTGAAGAATATGCAGTCATTTTTAATTTTTCACAGTATTCTTTTGGCCCACAGATTATTTATAGTTCTCTTTCATGTAAAGTACCCTAACACTTCTAGGACTCAAACAGATTTCATCCTAAGTTCTAAGTTCAAGAAATCATCTAAATCAGGTCTAAATGTGATCCAGTTTCCTTAGGAGTAATACTCTTTAACTAAAAATCTTAGAATTAAGAAAGTTTTACCTGCATATATTCAGCATTCAATGATAAGATAACCTAAACATACACTTTCATTCAAAAATTGGGCAAAATAAAAGGCACATAGTAGTCACTGGTCCATGGTGACTCTGAAATTTAAGTAGGTACATGGAACCAATCCCTTGATTAGAGCACACCCTTACTCCTTGGGAGTGGTCCTCTGTCACTAATAGTTCTAATCTCTGGACTTTTGGCTCTATCCTATGAGTTATCCTTTCTTTTTACAAGAAATAGCCCATGTAAGCAACTGGGTAGCTTAGTTTTTCAGTCTGTTTCCTGCTTGTAGGAAATTTTTGGTTCCAATGCCTCTTTTGCTTTTGTCCCCTTCAGAGCATACAATTATAATTCCCTTAAAAATTATGCAGGTTTCCTGTGTATCAGTTAAAAGCTACTCCAGGAGATCTAAGTGACACCCACATGTCTTTCCAATTCAAGCTCCTCTCTACCTTGGACTGAGAATCAAAAGACTATGGAACAATACCTTTAAGAACCTTAGAATCCTATAGTCTAGCAAAGAGGGTCTATGAGGCAACATCCTAAATCCTTCTGATACCTTAACAGAGAATCTTACAATTGTAAGCTTCAATATCTTGATCCTGAAGTCATATATATAATATTTTTTTCAGTGTCATGGATTTGATCTTTACCCTGAGGCTATCTCTTACATCAAGAATCTTTTGGTGTCCAGAGAATCTGGGACTAAGAAACAGTTTTATTTCCCAAAAACCAAACACTAGGTTTAAAATATTTCTTTTAGGTCTGCTTGAAATCTGCTTCTTCTTTATCATACCTAGACAAATGAAATAAATTGTCACTACTGGCATTCTATCTGGAAATCTTATCCCAGTCCATAGATAGGTATGTACACATAAATCAATTCTCATTATTTGCAGTAGTTATGTTCAATAAAATCCCCATGAATACTGAATTAGCAAATACTGAATCATTGCCTCTAGAGGAAATACAGGGTCAGGTTCCTATGAGCCTCTAGTCACATTTCCATCAGCAAATCACTCCATAACTTTGATGTGGGTTTCTATTTAAGTACTCTAATATACTATGTACTGTATTAACATTGACCTTGCAGCCAACAGTTCTATAACTCATTTCTGAACTTAAATTTATCTCATAAACACTTGCTCCATAAGGCATATTTCATACTTCTTGCACTTAGGGACACTAGACAGTATGGGAATACTATACTTCAGACCATATAAAAATAATAAAATCACCAAAAAAAATGTGAAAGTTGTGGTACTAAATAGATGACAAATAGGACACCTGTTTACAATATGAGAGCTTTAACAAGACATAATGTTGCCTTGTTCAACTGGGATCATGCTTGTCCTGGGTGACTCAAAATTTCACTACTCAGTGCAGGCTCATAAATGACTGCAAAAGTGTCATGCTGTTTTATATATTAAAGTATATGTCTAATTTTTCACCTTACACTGGGAGATCCCAATGCCAAACACTGTAGAACTCATATTGCAGGTTGCCTTTTCCTAGTTTCCAATGACAATTGTTTCTTTGTCCTTTCCAGTCTTTACCAACAGTCTCCTTGAGACCCTTCTGACTTCTGCTCATGACCAGGGCCCAAAGCCAATACAACATGTGTTTTTTGTTACAAGAACAACTTCTAAAAACCAATTCTTTTTCAGCTGTTTTTTGAGGAAAACAGTAGAAGTAGATTGTAACACTCTACTTCAATTCATTAAGGCTTAAAACAAAGATCATTTCTATATCTTTCATATATGTGGGTTGTCATGGATCAGCTGGGAATTTCATCTGCTGGTCTTGCCTCGGGTCCCTCCTGCAATTGTAGTCAGATGGCAACAGTGAGAACTGGAGTCATTTGGAGGCTCAGTTGATAGGCTGCTTTGGTTGCCCCATACGGTCTTAGTCTTTCTTTCAAGTTTCTTCACTTAATCATCTGATGTGATTTCGTCAGCAGGGTCATCATATTCTCACATGACTTCCCTTTGCAACCCAAAAAGTACAAAGCAGAAGTTGTCAGGCCTTTTTTTTTAAAATTTCTTATTGTTATGTTAATCACCATACATTACATCATTAGTTTTTGATGTAGAGTTCCATGATTCATTGTTTGTGCATAACACGCAGTGCTCCACGCAGAATGTGCCCTCTTTAATACCCATCACCAGGCTAACCCATCCCCCCCTCCCCTCTAGAACCCTCAGTTTGTTTTTCAGAGTCCATCGTCTCTCATGGTTCGTCTCACCCTCCGACTTACTCCCCTTCATTCTTCCCCTCCTGCTATCTTCTTTTTCTTTTTTCTTAACATATGTTGCATTATTTGTTTCAGAGGTACAGGTCTGTGATTCAACAGTCTTGCACAATTCACAGCGCTCACCATAGCACATACCCTCCCCAATGTCTATCACCCAGCCACCCCATCTCTCCCACCCCCCACCACTCCAGCAACCCTCAGTTTGTTTCCTGAGATTAAGAATTCCTCCTATCAGTGAGGTCATATGATACATGTCTTTCTCTGATTGACTTATTTCACTAAGCATAACACCCTCCAGTTCCATCCACGTCATTGCAAATGGCAAGATCTCATTCCTTTTTATGGCTGCGTAATATTCCAAGGTGTATATATACCACTTCTTCTTTATCTATTCATCTGTTGATGGACATCTTGGCTCTTTCCACAGTTTGGCTATTGTGGACATTGCTGCTATAAACATTGGGGTGCACGTATCCCTTCAGATCCCTACATTTGTATCTTCGGGGTAAATACCCAGTAGTGCAACTGCTGGATCGTATGGTAGCTCAACTTTCAACTTTTTGAGGAACCTCCATACTGTTTTCCAGAGTGGCTGCACCAGCTTGCTTTCCCACCAACAGTGTAGGAGGGTTCCCCTTTCTCCGCATCCCCACCAACATCTGTTGTTTCCTGACTTCTTAATTTTAGCCATTCTGACGGGTGTGAGGTGGTATCCCATTGAGGTTTTGATTTGGATTTCCCTGATGCCGAGCGATGTGGAGCACTTTTTCATGTGTCTGTTGGCCGTTTGGATGTCTTCTTTGGAAAAATGTCTGTTCCTGTCTTCTGCCCATTTCTTGATTGGATTATTTGTTCTTTGGGTGTTGAGTTTGATAAGTTCTTTATAGAGTTTGGATACTAGTCCTTTATCTGATATGTCATTTGCAAATATTTTCTCCCATTCTGTCGGTTGTCTTTTGGTTTTGTGGACTGTTTCTTTTGCTGTGCAAAAGCTTTTGATCTTGATGAAATCCCAATAGTTCATTTTTGCCCTTGCTTCCCTTGTCTTTGGCGATGTTTCTAGAAAGAAGTTGCTGCGGATGAGGTCGAAGAGGTTGCTACTTGTGTTCTCCTTTAGGATTTTGACGGACTCCTGTCTCACGTTTAGGTCTTTCAACCATTTGGAGTCTATTTTTGTGTGTGGTGTAAGGAAATGGTCCAGTTTCATCCTTCTGCATGTGGCTGTCCAATTTTCCCAACACCATTTGTTGAAGAGACTGTCTTTTTTCCATTGGACATTCTTTCCTGCTTTGTCAAAGATTAGTTGACCATAGATTTGAGGGTCCATTTCTGGGCTCTCTATTCTGTTCCACTGATCTATGTGTCTGTTTTTGTGCCAGTACCATACTGTCTTGATGATGACAGCTTTGTAATAGAGCTGGAGGTCTAGAATTGTGATGCTGCCAGCTTTGCTTTTCTTTTTCAAGATTCCTCTGGCTATTTGGGGTCTCTTCTGGTTCCATACAAATTTTAGGATTATTTGTTCCATTTCTTTGAAAAAAGTGGATGGTATTTTGATGGGGATTGCACTGAATGTGTAGATTGCTCTAGGTAGCATTGACATCTTCACAATGTTTGTTCTTCCAATCCATGAGCATGGAACGTTTTTCCATTTCTTTGTGTCTTCTTCAATTTCTTTCCTGAGTATTTTATAGTTTTCTGAGTACAGATCCTTTGCCTCTTTGGTTAGATTTATTCCTAGGTATCTTATGGTTTGAGGTGCAATTGTAAATGGGATCGACTCCTTGATTTGTCTCTCTTCTATCTTGTTGTTGGTGTATAGGAATGCCACTGATTTCTGTGCTTTGATTTTATATCCTTCCAATTTACTGAATTCCTGTATGAGTTCTAGCAGTTTTGGGGTGGAGTCTTTTGGGTTTTCCACATACAGTATCATATCATCTGCAAAGAGTGAGAGTTTGACTTCCTCTTTGCCTATTTGGATGCCTTTGATTTCTTTTTGTTGTCTGGTTGCTGTGGCTAGGACTTCTAATACTATGTTGAATAGCAGTGGTGAGAGTGGACATCCCTGCTGCGTTCCTGACCTTAGGGGAAAACCTCTCAGCTTTTCCCGATTGAGAATGATATTCACTGTAGGTTTTTCGTAGATGGCTTTGATGATATTGAGGTATGTACCCTCTATCCCTCTACTCTGAAGAGTTTTGATCAAGAAAGGATGCTGTACTTTGTCAAATGCTTTTTCTGCATCTATTGAGAGGATCATATGATTCTTGTTCTTTCTTTTGTTAATATATTGTATCATGTTGATTGATTTGTGGATGTTGAACCAACCTTGCAGCCCAGGGATAAATCCCACTTGGTCATGGTGAATAATATTTTTAAGGTACTGTTGGATCCTATTGGCTAGTATTTTGGTGAGAATTTTTGCATCCATGTTCATGTCAGGCCTTTTTTAAGCCTCATATTGGAATTAGAATACTATCACCTCACAGTCGTCTATTAACTAAACAGTCACAGAGCTAGCCCCCCCAAAAAAGAAATAAACTTTACCTCTTAATGGTGGACTGAAAAAAATGTGTGCTCATCTTTAATTCAACAAAGAGAACATACCTGCTTTATTTCTCAGTTCAGCTGAAATTTTTGCATTTCAGCATTAAGCAGGATGCTTTCTTTGTTTTGAGTTAGAGGTTTTTTTTTTCCTTTTAATCATGTTAAGAGTTATTTGAAAAGAATTATCATATATTTTACATAATATCTATTAAGAAAATGATATTTTTTCTCTTTTGATGTATTAGTATGGTAAATTTATAAATGGATGCCCTTAATCTGAACCATCCTTGCATTTCTGGAGTAAAACCCTTATGATTAATAAAAAAAATTATTTGGTGTATCTGGATTTTTAATTCTTTGCTTAAGATTTCTACATCAGTAATTGAACATGAGGTCACTCATTCTGTAATTGTGCAGTGGGTATGTGTGATCTTTCTCAAGTTTTGGTAGCACTGTTATTCTAGCTTTGTGTGAAGTATTTTGGAAGACTTCCTCTTTTTTTCCTCCAATCTCAAAGAATTTAAATTACATCCTGATTATTCCTGGGAATTGTGAAAGAGATCATCTGTGAACCCATCTGGGCTTGCCTAGTAGTTTTTACATACTTAACTGTCAAAAATTTCTTTTTTCATTCCATAGTTATTTCTCTATTGATTTTTTTTATTTGCACTGGAATGATTTGCTCATTTTTATGAAAATGTAAATACAAACATTAAAAAGTCTATTAAAATCTTTATAGGAATGAGCAAAATTCTTCCAATCTCTGTTTTAATAAATCTACCCATTCTAAACTATAATTTTATATATTTTGGCATTCTCCCAATTTTTATTAGATTAGGAAGCAGTGTATCTATAGGAGAATCTCATCCTTTGTGATTTTATAAGGTGAAAATCTGAAATATGAAATTTTATCCCGGAAAAATCTTTTGGGAATGTTTCACTAAAAGCCCAATATATCATTTCTCAGTAAATCCAAGAGAGCTAAATTTTCCTCAGGCTTTGAAAGAAATTTCTGTTTCTTTGAGTACAAGATAAAATATTGGCTTATATTTGAAGGCCATGCTGTATGAAAAGTAAGTACATTTAAATCCTAGAATCATAATCACATGCAGTGGACCAAGATGCTCATATTATGAAAGGTAGAAGGGAGGTGTGATTACGTTAACAAAAAATTCTTCTAACCAACACATGCTCATTTCAAGGCATATTCATAGATAAGAATGGAGAAATAAAAACTGGAAACCTTCAAATTTTCAGACTTAAAAAAAGTTTTAGCCTAAGATCCAAGGAGAAGACTGCTTGTTCTGGATATTTTTTCTCATTTTGGCTCAAATTCCATGCATTTGGGACATACCCTTCATAGTTTAGGATCTGAGGTTCTGGATATTTCTTTATTTCATTGAAAATCATATTTTTTCTCTGTTGCTTTTGTTTGTTTTCTGTTGTTTTCTATGAGTTTTAGGAGACAAAAATCAAACTAAAATGCTTTATTCCTTCACATTTAAAGTCAAGTTTGTCATTCAATTTTATTATTTTTATTTTAATAGTATCTAATGTCCTAGCAGAAAGTATAATGTATTAGTAAACTCAATCTATTGAATTATAATAGTCCTTATTGTCCTAATCATTAATTTTCTAACTGCTCTTTTACATTTGATTTTTAAAGTTCAACTTGTATCAACATTAGAATATCTGCAATTTAATGAAATTATGGCTTTTAAAATGTTGGTATATCAAAATAATGAATAGAGTAAATTTCAACTTTATTGTTTTATTTCAAAAATATTAACAATATTTAAAGCATTTAATGCAATACTTGCTCAAACAAGCATGATGATTTAATGACATTAATTAAATAAGAAAAATATGAGGAACCCAGAGTTCAAATATGTACATCTGTTCTCAAGTCTATAATCATGCCAAAATCTATTGCTGGTTTTATTTAAATTACTATGGTACAAACTCTTCCTTCTGTCATGTGCAGTCACCCTAACTTAGTTTTCCAATTAATTTCTATATTTACTCATGTTTATAATGAGGACAAGGATTTGAATATAAATGGGGAGGATTTTTTAAAATATTTTCTTAAAAGTAAATTTATTTTTCATATAACTTTTTCCCTTATTTTCTTAGAATATTTTTTATTTCTTTATTCATTCGGCTCTTTATGTGTAAATGAGAACTTAGCTTGGGCCAAAATCTGTGCTCATTTGCTGTAAATACAATGTAGAGCAAGATGATACAGTCTGTCCCTGTAAGGAAATTAAAATATAGTAAGAAAGTTATAATAAACTAAACTTAAAATTATAATATAGTTTGATAAATGCTATAATGAAGGAAGTACAGTTTCTAAGATATACAGAAAGAGTTTACCCAGAGTTGGGGGCGCCAGAGACAATAAAAAATAAGGAAGAGTTTATGAACAGATTATCCTTACATTAAGGAGCTATGTTAGTTTTCTTTGTATAGTTCTAACCTTAAGTGCAATCTCTGGCCTGTCTGGGCAAAGCTTGCACTTTAATTGTGAAGTCTGATTAATTGCTAATTCACTAAGTAGTAAACTCTCTGTTTCTATTTTTCCCATTAGTTTTGTACATTAAAACAATTGTTTCCTCACAAAATGAACTTAGTGTAAAGAGACAAAGCACTGGAATCAGCCAAAGTTGAATGAAGAAACCAAAATTTTGTTAAATAATAAAATCACTTTCTCTCCAAATGGGATCCCAATTTTAAGGTCCATGTCTATACTCATGGAAGTCCACTAGATTTTGTTTTGTTTTAATATTGGGAAAAAAATCTGATGTATATTTTAATAATAAGATTTTATAGACTAACGCCAACATTGATATTCTGGCTTTCTATTTCTGAACGTTTTGCAAAATTAGTTCTGGTGTTTTGATTAATGAAAAAGGAAAACATTAATTCAATTTTTTTTAAATCTAAGGAGAGGTAATTTCAAAATATAAGGTCTCTATGGTAAAATAGTAAATGGAATAATAATAAAATAATAACTCTTAATTTATATTCTAATCCAGTTTAACAATCAGATTAACATTTTTAGAATTGAAAACAATAATCTCTATAGACCTAGATACTAGGAATAAATATAACACCTTATTTGCTTTAAATCATACATTCTTTTTATAAAAACAACTGATTTCTAGTTCTCCATTAGGAGGAACAATTTAAAGCCTAGTTGCTTATCTCATATATGTGCACTAGGCTGATTTCATTATTTGTGTCTTTTAGCATTTTCTAGATAATCTGTTTCTAGGCAAATAGTTCTTTCTACTGACATAAAGTTGCCACTAAGTAAACAATTTTGATTCTAATTTGCAGAAATCAAATAGAAAAGAATATATTCACCAAAATGCTCAACATATCTCAAATATATCTCAAAAGGCTATGATAGCAGTCTATGATAAAAACATGTTTTCTCTGGAAGATTTTGACATTCCACAGTGGCCTCACCAGCACAAAACTCTACCTAGCCCAGATAACTGGCCCAATGACATCAACAATTTTTTATTCTATGTACCAACCTACTTTACCATATTGTTTTGAAGGTCAAATGAGAAGGCATGTATAACAGTATTGTTCAAAGTCTAAGTACATGTCAATTTTATTGAAAATTTTCAACTCAGAATAATATATTAAATATTTTCCAATTATTGATTTTCAACTATGATTGATAAATTTATTTTTTCTCATTTTTGTCATCTTGGGAATTTTCTACAAAATTTTGAATTCCTATAGTTATTTAAATTTTAGTCCAGTTTAAAATTTCAATTTCAAACTCAATTTAAGGCTTGCAATTACCCATGTCTGCTTTGATACAGATGGACTGATCATGATATCACTCTGACCCACATCTACCTTTTCCCTTTAAGACTATACTTCCCAGGAGCACTGGGAAGTATAACTGAGCCTGGGTGGCCCAGTTGGTTAATCGTCTGATTCTTGGTTTTGGTCCAGGTCATAAGCTCAGTGTCATGAGCTCAGGGTCATGAGATCAAAGCCTGCTAAAGGCTCCATGCTCAGCACAGAGTCTGCTTGTGATTCTCTCTCCCTTTCCCTCCCCCTATGCCCCTCCCACTGCTTGGTGCTCTCTCTATATATAAAACAAATAAATAAAATCTCAAAATTAAAAAAAGACCGTACTTTCCAGAATTGCAGGATTATTTTTTACCTTCTGTGCTGGCCATTACTGCTCTTGAACTCTGACCTGCCCATTAAAACTCTGTGAAGGTCAGGCAACCAAAAGCAGATGGTTGTCTCATTTGGGAGTTATCTGGACCCTCAGGCAACCCCAAATGGGACTCAACCTCTTTGACTCCACTCAGTTGTGTATTATCCGCTAGGTTCCTTTTACTCTACCTAGAACTGTATTGTGGAGTGTAATTATGGGGAGTTGAGTTGGGTATCTTGGTTGTGTTCCTTGGTCCTGAGGAAAGTCTCACATGCTAGCCTCAGCAAATGGTGAGAATGTGGGCTGCTCCACAGCCTGTCTGTCTCTTGGTCCTGCCACCCCTCTCTACTTCTCTTCTCTCCTGCTCACATAGCATAGTCTGATCTTTAGGTCTTTGCATAAGCAGAGACCCAATTGGGGAATGGATGTAAATCTAGTTTTGAAAGACATCTTTAACACTTCTCTTAGAGCTTCTCTCTCATTTTGCAAGAGGAAGATTCTAAGCAGATGGGAACAAATATCAGTCTTACAATTAAAGCTACAGACATGGATTGTATCTCTCAAAGATAGCTAATTGATTCTGCATTTGCCAAGTAACTCATCAAGTGTCAGCCCTGGGTCAATAAAAAAATACCAGGATCTGGGGGTAAAATAAGTAAAGTTAGACATGGTTACTATCATAAAATCAATAGTATGGGTGAGTGGGTGGGAAATACTTACCAAATCATACAATAAAGGCAAAATTATACCTAGATCATTTTATTTCTTCTAATGGCAAATTACTAAACAGCATCATTAAATAAAATAATTTAATTATATCAACAACATGGATAAATCTAATAAACACAACTTTGAGAAAAAATAAAGCCAGATAGAAAACAAATATGAACATAGGGAAAACTAACTATGGCATGAGAAGTAAAATGGTAGTTTCCTTTGAACAATGGTGGGAGGATTGAGAAGGGGCCAAGGGGCATCTGAGATACTGGTAATGTTCTAATTTTTGGCTGGCTGTTGGTTTTATGGATATATTTCTTTATATCAGATTATATCAAATTGCTTCTACTTTGTGCATTATTCAATATGCATGTTTGCATATGGGGAAGTGATATGGACTAAACTGTGCTCCCCCTGAATTCATATACTGAAACCTTAAACCCAATGGAACTATATTTGGAGAGGGCCTATAAGGAGATAAGGTTAAATGAGGTCATAAGGGTAAGGTCCTAATCCAATAGCTTTAGTGGTATTATAAAGAGAGGAAAAGAGAGAAATCTCTCTCTCTCTCTCTCTCTCTCTCTCTCTCTTACTCTCTCTCTCTCTCTCTCTCTCATTCTATAAGCACACAGTGAAGAAAGGCCATTTGAACACATGAGATGGCAGCCACCTACAAACCAAGAGAAAAGACCTCAGATTGAAATTTACCTTCATGGCACCTTGCTGTTGGGCTTTCCAGCCTCTAAAACTGTGGAAAAAAATTCTGTTGTTTAAGTCACCCAGCTTCTGGTAATTCATTATAGCAGATAAAGCTGACTGAGACAGAAGGTGATCCTGAATTTGGTTTGCACATATTAAGTTTAGGCTGGCTTTAAACTAAGAAAAGTTGTCTAGGAGAAAGTTAAAGGAACAACTCTAGAACTCAGAGATGTTGATGTCTACAAATCTATTTAAAAATATGTTAATGAGCTAACTTTGACAATGTGGCAATTGAAGAGATGGGTTTTAATAAGATTATAAGGGAAATAATATAAAGTGAGAAATTTCCTAAGAAGCCAGCCTCAAGAAATGCTAACATTTAAAGTTGGATAGAGGCTGAGACTAGACAAGAGATGAAGAAGGACCTGCCAGAATGTTAAATAGACTAAAAAGTGCTAGTTATATTAAGAAAGAGAAGATACACGACCTAATCAAAAGCTAATTGAGCACAGAGCAATAGCAAGGTATCAAATTAGAATGGGCCAAGAAGTGGTTTGGAAGTGAGGAAGTGGAGACAGCCTATAGAGACAATATTTTTCGGGAAAAAATTAAATATTTGGATTAGCAAGAAAGAGCAGAAGTGAAGAACCCAATGTATTCTATACACTCGAATGTTTGGAGAAAGGAAGTGCAATCTTTAGTGTGAATTTCCTGCAACAAAGTTGAGATGCCAAACACCGGTGGAAGCAGCACTCTTAGATAAGGGTCAGTAGCAGGAAGAAGCACAGGTTATGGATAGACATAAGTCATTTTTTCTGTTTCTTAACATGAAATTGAAGAAGGGCTCATCTAACAGATTCTCTTTTTCAGTGAATCATAGGGTAATCATAAACACTGAACAGGGAAGATAGGAAGATCAGAAATTTTGGTAGAGTGGAAAATGTTTGAAAAGGGCATTATTTAAATAGGAGAATGTACGTTTTTCAAAGACATACAGCAAGATTTCTGAGCAGTGTTGAAAGACCCACGTAAGGCCAGTGATCATGAATTTATAGTGAAACCAGAAGACCCAATTGGGTAATATCTTGCCATATTGCTTGACTACTTGGGTTCAGGTGCAGAGAAATTCGGTGGTTGGTTTCTTCCAGGGTTCGGATTTTGCCAAATGGATGCCACTAAAACAGAATCAAGAAAGTTGGTGATGCTGGAAAAAGAATTATTTGAATAATAACTAATTAATCTAAGCTGAGTCACAAGAAAATAAAAAAGGAGAGGGCCAATGTATTAGGATAGAGAAGTCAGTGGACTACAGTTTGACTGCAATAAAAATCAGACACAAATATTTAGATAAACAAATTCTGAGAGAAGTTTGTGGCCAGAATGAAATGTTGAAGATACTTGGAGAGATAGACAGACTAAGAGGTTGAAAGGGAATAAACGTGGATGACTCTGGAGGTAAGAAGGTCAAGAACTACATGAGAAGATGGATAAATCACTTGAGTGCTGAAGTGACCTGGGAAGATGGCAAACTTCTGTTCTTAATGAGGTCTGTTAAAGATATGTCAAATTCTTTGAAAAATTAGAAAGAATTGTCTGAAAGCCACCAAATGACAACAACAGAAAGCAATTAAGTGATATTGATGAACGACTTAACCAAGTTTTCATGTTTAGTTTTATGGAAGAGTTAATAATAATGATCTGGATGGGTGGAAGAACAAGGCGTAGGAATAAGCCCAATCTCACGTCATGTACTTGAGGTTTGAAAAAACCAGTCACTTCTTGAAAATCTTCTGCCAGATAAATGTTCTCATAACAGGAGAGTTTCACTTAAAACAAGGATATTAAGAAAACACTCATAGAAGAGTTTGCAAGTTGAAGGGAGTTTATTAATTATGAAACTTGATTCTACTGGGTGCAGTAAAATGATTTGTACAGTGGGCAATAGGTTGGGTGTGGGGATGGGTCGGACACAAAGACTTTAGGTGATGGTGTTTTAGAGAACCCATGATAAGAGGATTGCATGCTTTTGCTGACTGATGAAAACAGAAATAGAGAAAATGTATGAATTTAGTCTTAAAAGTTGCTTGAAGGAGAGTAGACACTAAACCTAGAAGTGGCTGTCCCCTGAAATGATGAAGAACACAAGAGCTACACTCCTTCTGCTAGCATCCTCACTATCAGACCTAGAATTCAGGTTCACATTCTGGGTGGGCTGGATTGTTAATGGTGAATTCAAATGCTATCAGCAGTATCAGTATCCATAACATAGCAGCCATAAAAAAGAATGAGATCTTGCAATTAGCAACAACATGGATGGACCTAGAGGGTATTACACTAAGTGAAATAAATCAGACAGAGAAAGGCAAATACTATATGATTTAACTCATATGTAGAATCTAAAATGAACAAATAAACAAAAAACAAAAAGTAGAATCAGACCTATAAATACAGAGAATGACCTGATGGTTGCCAGAGGGGAGAAGGGAGGCGGAATGGACAAAATGAGTGAAGGGAAGTGGGAGGTACAGATTTCCAGTAACGGAATGAATAAGTCATAGGAATAATAGACACAGCATAGGAAATATTGTTAATGATATTGTAATAGTGTTGCATGGTGACAGGTGGTAGCTACACTTGTGATGAGTATAGCATAAAGTATAGAGATGGTGAATCACTATGTCATACACCTAACACTAATGTAATATTGTGTGTCAACTATACTCAGATAAAAATAATTAAATATAAGTAAATGAGTAATATAGCACATATTATGTACCACGATGATGTTCTAAGTGTATTATAAATATCAACCCTCTCAATGATTCAAGAAGGTAGTACCTCTCACCATTACCATTTTATGGGACAAAACTGGGGAATGAAGAAATTAAGTTACTTTTCTAAGATCCCAGAGCTAGTAGGTGGTCAAGCTGGAATTAAAAAGCTGGCAATATGGTTATAGCTATTCTAAGATAGAAGAGAATTTAATATATTTAAAGGTTGGTTTTAAGAAGTTACTATAAAAGGTGAGGTTGTAGAGGCTGAAGAGAGAGGACATATGTAATGGAGGAAGGATGCATAGTTGCAATCAGTACCTCCTTTCTCCTTCTTTTAAAAAAGAACTTCAATTATATTCCAGTAGGTGATTTTATTTCCCAGCCTTCCTTTTCTTAGCCATGACCATATGATTATGTTTCTCAAGGAGTAGAATGTGGAGTAAGAAGGTGGCTTAAAGTTGGAAGTTGACTCAGTTGGAAGGAAGAGCACTTCTCTCTTACCATCTGACTCCTCTTTCTGGCCTTCGATATAGACATAATAGCTAGAACTCTAGAAGCCACATTGGACCAAAAGGTGGCCTCGTGGAATGACATGGAAAAATAGGATCCTGGATCTGCAATGATATCTTGGAGCTGCCAGACCCCCTACATTTCCTAACTCTAGAACTATTTTAGATGAGAACAAAATTGTATTTCTTGTTTTAGCCATTATTTCAGTATTCTTCTGTTAAATGCAGTTGATCATCACTTAACCAAAAAAGCATGGTATCCAGAAGCCAGGGAAAGAGACGATCTTAAAAGTGAAGGAAATGGCAAGTACTTTCTCAGAGATGAAGTAAGTTGCTAACTGAAATGTGTTTATTGATTAATTAGAGTAGGCCATTGAAGAACTTAACAAGTTTCATGACCAGTGCAGTTTAAAGATAATAGCAAATAGAGAAGAAATAGAAAGTGAGAAAATGGAGATAATTTGAGTATATAATGGAGTAGAAGCTTGTCTCTGAAGAGGAGTATAATGATAGGGACAGCAAATGGAGGGAGCATAGTACTCAAAAATATCGATGTTTTTTGTTTTGTTGGTTCTGTTTTGTAGTAATAAGGAAATAAATTAGAACATATTTGTCTTACATTCTGCATTAAAATTCTATGTATTTTCTTTTGGTGTTGGGGAATTCTATCATCTATCTACTGACCTACCTATCTATCTATTCATCCAGAGAGAAAGAAGCGTTTTTTAAATGGTGTGAATTTCCACTTATGGGTGATGCCATAAGTGAAATTTCTAAATAAAGTAAATCAATTTAAGGCAGTTATAAAATAAATACATCACGGGGATTTAATGTATGGCATAGGGAATATAATTAATAATATTGTCATAACATTGTATAGGGACAGATGGCAACTAGACTTATCACGGGGATCATTTTGTAGTGTATAAAAATATCAAATCAGTATGATGTACACCTGAAACTAATAGAAAATTTTATGTCAATTACACTTCAATAAAAATATCAATTTAAGGATCTCTCAAATGAAATAAATAAACATAAAAAATTAAACAGAGACAACTGTCACACCTTATAGCACAGAGTATAAAATAAGGTTACACCTGTAAAGCCTTACTTTATAAGCTTTTGATAGTTATTCCTAATTATATCAGAATATTTTAAATAATAGATATATTTAGCTTTATGATCAGAATCATTTTAAAGTTTCACTTGGCTTCCAGCTTTGAAATGAGAGTCATCCTAAGAGAATATTTTAGTAGTGAAATATCTGAAATTGAAACTGAGACCTTCATGGTGAATTTGAGAAGGAAGATTTCAGGAAGATTTCTATGGTAAATTGTTTATGTGCCAATAAATTCTGTAATAGACATTTTCACCAGTCCGCTAAAGTTTCATCCAAGAAAAATAGTATAAGCAATGAATTTATCTCGTGTTCTGTTCCCTCTCAAAACAGTAATTATATATATATTTTAAAAACCTACAATTTATACCATATGCTTCTCAGAACATCTTTATACCTAAGGCCCTGGAAAAGTATAAAACCCTTGTTGAGGAGAGACAAGCAATCTACACATTAAGCTTTCTGCAGAATTAAATGTATATCTTTGTATTTTGAAATCATGTGAAAAATACATTAACCATTATAGAGTAAGGCCCTAATGGGTGCATCCAGGGGGTGATGATAAACAGAAACATAATTTTCCATACTTAAACATTATGACTGAAATGCTTTAAAGTATGAAATAGTTTTGGAGGAAAGAAGTCACTTTTCCTTATCACTGATTCTACCAACTTTCAATATATAAACCAATAAAGTTGCTGGAGCCTCCCCTAAGCCTGTGTTATCACCCATGCACATGAAGGCATGAATGTGAGGCATCAGGCCTCACGTCTGTTATGGCCTATCTCATTATACCTACAAAATAAAATTAAAATGGACAAAGAATACATCAACAGTGATTTCCAAATTGAGATATAATTTCAATTTTTCTGATATCCACATATACTTCCACTTTCAAATAAGATTACTCCAAAAATAATGTTTCAGTATGAAGAAATAGTTTATGTGAAATTTTGTGTCATGTATTTTTCCAAAAGGCATTTTCACCTAAACAATAAAACTATTACATGAAAATAGAAATTTCTCTTTTTTTTACTTTGTTAAAAGTATTATCTTAAAATTATACCCAGTTATCACGAACATGTAAGAACTGGTCACATTAGATTTCTAAATAGATATGAATTTATATATTTATATTGATTGATTTACATTTTTGTTACTTATCTTCTACTATCAGAGTTAAAGCTCCTTGAAGGCAGGAACTCTTTCTTTTTACTATTTAAATCCCTAGTACCTAGAACAGTGCACACCTGATGTTTTTCGACCTTGCTCTCTTCACTGAACAATGCATAGAAAATACTTTTACTTGACCACATGATATTTTATTGTATGAATGTACCATACTTTATTAGACTAGCTACCGAATAATGGTTGCTCACATTATTTTGATAAGACAAACAACGCTGCAATGAATCCACTTTCTGGAAGGTAGGATGTGCGGAGAAGTGAATCCGAGGTGATATATATATATATATATACATATATATGTATATATATATATATATATATATAGTTGTTGTTGACATGTGGGTGTGGGTATAACTGTTAGATAAATTCCTAGAGTAGACTTGCTGAATTGAAGGTCACAGGCATTTTTATGTTGATATATATTGCCAAATTACACTCTCCAGATTGTTCCAATTTAAAGTTTCTACAATGTATGAGAATGAGTGTCTTCTTTCTTTTTTTAAGATTTTATTTATTTGTCAGAGAGAGAGAGCACAAGCAGGCGGAACAGCAGGCAGAGCAGGTGAGGGAGAAGCAGTTTCCCTGCTGATCAAGGAGCCAAATGTGGGACTCGATCCCAGGATCCTGGAATCATGACCTGAGCCCAAGGCAGACAAAACCAACTGAGCCACCCAGGCATCCTGAGAATGACTGTTTTCAAGGATTCTCATTGAAATGGAGCAAATAATCCTAAAATTTGTATGGAACCAGAAAAGACCCTGAATAGACAGAGGAATGTTGAAAAAGGAAAGCAGAGCTGGCAGCATCACAATTCCGGACTTCAAGCTCTATTACAAAGCTGTCATCATCAAGACAGTATGGTACTGGCACAAAAACAGACACATAGATCAATGGAACAGAATCGAGAGCCCAGAAATGGACCCTCAACTCTATGGTCAACTTATCTTTGACAAAGCAGGAAAGACTGTCCAATGGAAATAAAGACAGTCTCTTCAACAAATGGTGTTGGGAAAATTGGACAGCCACATGCAGAAGAGTGAAACTGGACCATTTCCTTACACCACACACAAAAATAGACTCAAAAAACAGTATATCCTTTATCTAGTTTTCCCTTATGTTAATAACATACAAAATCATAGAATTATCATAAATAATAAATTTACATTGAGGAAATACCATTAAACTAAAAAATTTCTTTCTTTTTCTTCCTTTCTTCTTTTCTTTCTCTTTCTTTCTTTCTTTCTTTCTTTTTCTTTCTTTCTTTCTTTCTTTCTTTCTTTCTTTCTTTCTTTCTTTCTTTCTTTCTTTCTTTCTCTCTCTTTCTTTGTTTCTTTTTTTTTAGAGAGAGAAAGAGAAGGAGGCAGAGGGAGAGGGAAAGAAAGAATCTTAAGCAACCTCCATGCCCAGCACAGAGCCCAATGTGAGGCTCAATCTCACCACCCTGAGATCATGACCTGACCCAATATCAAGAGTTGGAAACTTAACTTACTAAGCCACCCAGGCACCCTAAATTACAGAATTTCTTTGAATTTCAACTTTCCCTCACTAATGTCCTTTTTTTCATTCCAGGATTTAGCTTAAGATTTCACATTGCTGGGGGGCAGAGCAAGATGGCGGAGGAGTAGGAGACCTGAATTTCGTCTGGTCTCAGGAATTCAGCAGGATAGGAAATCAAACCATTCTGAACACCCACAAACTCAACAGGAGATCGAAGAAAGGAATGGCAACAACTCTCTGAACAGAAAAGCGACCACTTTCTGGAAGGTAGGACGTGCGGAGAAGTGAATCCGAGGTGATATTCGGGAGGATACACGGCAGGGGAGGGGGCCTTCATCAGCCGCTTCTGGCAAGTGATAGAGCCGCGGAGCACAAAATCGGAACTTTTAGAAGTCAGCTCCGCTGAGGGACGTCGCTCCAGTGGCTAAGCAGGGGTGGAACCCTCGCGGGACAGTGTGGTCTCAGGACCCTCAGGATCACAGAAAGACCGGGGGTGCCTGAGTGCGGCAGAGCTCCCAGGTATCAGAGCAGGGAAGCCAGCTGCAGAGATGGAGCCGAGGTGTGGGCTCTCAGCTCGGGGTTGCCATAGACCATGATCCGCGGCACAGTCAGGCCACTGCTTCTCCAGCAGGGACCCAACAAGAGGCAGATCCGGGGAGACTCCCCTTCCTCCCCGGGGAGGAGCAGCGTGGGAGTGCACCACAGGGATTTGCTGGGTTTGGAGACTCCACACGGGGTCGGGTGCCAGAGATAGAAACACTCGGTCAAAGGCCGGGTGAGCACGGAGTGCGGCCGGAGACCGGGGACACGGGAGTGACTGACTGCTTTTCTCTGGGGGCGCACTGAGGAGTGGGGCCCCAAGGTCTCGGCTCCTCCAGGGCAGAGATTGGGAGGCCGCCATTTTCACTCTCGTCCTCCAAAGCTGTACAGAAAGCTTGCAGGGAACACAAGCTCCCGAGAGCAAACCCGAGCAGATTACTTAGCCCGGGCTAAGGGCGGGACAATTCCGCCTTCAGCAAAGACATTTGGGAACCACGGCAACAGGCCCCTCCCCCAGAAGATCAGCAAGAACAGCCAGCCAAGACCAAGTTTACCGATCAATGAGAACGGCAGAACTCCCACGCTAGGGGAATATTGCACATAGAATTCATGGCTTTTTTACCATGATTCTTTAGTCTTTCAAAGTTAATTTTTTTTACTGTCTTTTTTTTTTCTTTTTCCCTTTTTCAACCAACAGCTCATCAATCCCTTTTTTAAAAAACATTTTTATTTTTCATTTTGAGTCATATTCTATCCCTTCATAGTATTTACCCATATATATATATATAAATTGTTCTCTCTTTAAAATTTTGAGATACAGTTTCTTCTAACAGATCAAAATATACCCTAAATCTCTAGTGCATGGTTTTGTTCTAGTCTCCTGCCTGATCACATTCTCTCCCCCCCTTTTTTTATCCTCTTCCTTCTTTTTTCAAACAACTTCTTATCTTATCAATTCCTTTTATAAATTTTTTTATAATTTTCATCTTTACAGTCGTATTCCATCCCTCCATCGTTTTAACACTTATTTTTGTACATATATTTTTCTTTCTTTAAAATTTTGGGAGGCACTTTCTTCTAACAGACCAAAATACACCCAAAATCTAGTGTGTGGCACTGATCTATGCACCAGCTTGATCATATTTGATCATATTGGTTTTTTTTTTGTTTTGTTCTGTTTTTGTTTGTTTTTATCTTTTTCCTTTTATTTTTTTTTTCTTTTTCTTTTTTCTTTCTTTCCCTTTATTTTCCTCCAGTGTCAGGTCTTTTCTGATTTGTTTAGAGTATATTTTCTGGGGACGTTGTTACCCTGTTAGCATTTTGTTCTCTCATTCATCTATTCTCCTTGGGACAAAATGACAAATGGAAAAAATCACCTCAACAAAAGAAGAGGCAGTACCGACTGCCAGGGACCTACTCAATATGGACATTAGTATGATGTTGGAACTAGAGTACAGAATGATGATTTTAAAGATATTAGCTGGGCTTGAAAAAAGCATGGAAGATATTAGAGAAACCCTTTCTGGAGAAATAAAAGAACTAAAATCTAATCAAGTCAAAACCAAAAAGGCTATTAATGAGGTGCAATCAAAAATGGAGGTGCTAACTGCTAGGGTAAATGCAGCAGAGGAGAGAATTAGTGATATAGAAGACCAAATGATGGAAAATAAAGAAGTTAAGAAAAAGAGAGATAGACAACTACTGGATCACAAGAGCAGAATTTGAGAGATAAGCGATACCATAAGATGAAACAACATTAGAATAATTGGGATCCCAAAAGAAGAAGAAAGTGAGAGAGAGGCAGAAGGTATATTGGAGCAAATTATAGCAGAGAACTTCCCTAATGTGGGGAAGGAAACACGCATTAAAATCCAGGAGGCACAGAGAACCCCCTTCAAAATCAATAAAAAGAGGTCAACACCCTGACATTTAATAGTAAAACTTACGAGTCTCAGAGGCAAAGAGAAAACGCTGAAAGCAGCTTGGGACAAGAGGTCTGTAACCTACAATGGTAGAAACATTACATTGGCAACAGACATATCCACAGAGACCTGGCAGGTCAGAAAGGATTGGCATGATATATTCAGAGCCCTAAATGAGAAAAATATGCAGCCAAGAATACTATATCCAGCTAGGCTTCATTGAAAATAGAAGGAGAGATAAAAATCTTCCAGGACAAACAAAAACTAAAGGAATTTGCAAACATGAAAGTAGCCCTACGAGAAATATTGAAAGGGGTCCTCTAAGCAAAGAGAGAGCTTAAAAGCTCTGGGTTAGCCTGGTGATGGGTATTAAAGAGGGCACGTTCTGCATGGAGCACTGGGTGTTATACACAAACAATGAATCATGGAACACTACATCAAAAACTAATGATGTAATGTATGGTGATTGACATAACAATAAAAAATAATAAAAAAAGATTTCACATTGCTTTATTATATCTCTTTAGTCTCCTTAAACTTTAACAGTTCTTCAGTCTTTCCTTGTCTTTGACAAGGATACTTGTCAGATATTTTGTAAAATGGTTCTCAGATTGGGCTTGTCTGGTGTTTTCTCATTTTTAGATTGAAGTCATGAATGTTAGGAAAAATACCACTGAGGTAATGTGCTCCCTTCAGTGCACGATTTTTAGGCACACAATATCCATGGGCATTAGTGGTATTAGTAGTCACGTTAACCTTAATCACACAGTTAAAGTGGTATTTGCCAGAATTATTCCCTATAAAGTTACTATTTTCCCCCTTCCTAATAACTGAATATTTAGGGAAAGATACTTCTAGACTATACAAGTATCATTTTTTTCTGTTTAACTTCTGCTCCCGATTTTTAACAGCTATCAGTGGATCCTGTCTGCAGTAATTATGGTGTTCTAATGTTGATTTTCTCTTTCCCTTATTCTATCTACATTTATTAATTGAAATTCTCTATCAGTAAGAACTGTCCCTACTCCCCATTTGTTTATTCAGTTATTTATATCTGTAGTAATTCTTCTTCTTCTTCTTCTTCTTCTTCTTCTTCTTCTTCTTCTTCTTCTTCTTCTTCTTCTTCTTCTTCTTCTTTAATTTGAGGTTTAATTCAAAGACAATAGTTACTCTGTTTCACAAGGTGTTTTCCATTTTGGCCATTGAGAGCTCTTCCGTAGGGGATCCTGTATCCCCTTCTCTCTCTCTGTCTCTCTCTCTTTCTCTCTAGCACATCCTTACTTTCTGGAACTACAAAAGGCTGCAGTTTCATCTTGCACTTTTCCTACCTCAGTCCTGGAGTCCTTCTAGGTCTCCAGGAAGCCTTGTGTAATTTCACTGGAGAAAGGTATTTAGATACCAGGTTATAGGTGCTAAATATGCCAATTTTTACTTGGGTGTCACTGTTTCTACTCCCTGTTAGTGGATAGAGCTAGAAAATATATTTCTGTAGATTAATCCATGCACATGCACACTCACAGACACATGCACATACCTGTAATTATTTCTGTATCTATTTGTATATATAATTTTTTAAAAACAGTCTGTATTAATTGCTCTGACTACAATCCAGTACCATAAAGTTTATTACAGCCTTCTCCCTCATTTTCAACTTTTTTCTCAGACCACGAAAAACCTGGCTCTCATTATCTACTTCTTGTTTTAATCTTAAATAGTTATAGTAGTTTCAGATTTGCCAACATATATCCTTGTGAGAAACAAATTTACCAATTAAAGTATAGTATTTGTGTACAATGTCCTGTAGCCTTAGAGTATTCACTCAAAACAATTCCAAAGTTATATGTCAATTGCTTTTTTTCCCATTCCCTTCAGTGTGATTATGTAATTCATTTTTAATACTGTTAGATTCATTTGTGGGAATTAATATTTCACCACCACCCCCATATCATGGCAGTTTGGGTTTTTTTTTGAAATTTATTCAACATAATCTACTCTTTATGATGTGAAATTCTATAGACTTTTGACAAATGCATAGAATTAAGTACCTAAAACCACAGGATCATAGAGAACAGTTCTAATACTCCCCGAACTCTCTCCCTTTGTAGGAACACACTGCCCCAACCCTCATCCCCAGCAATCTTTTGTCTTTTCCACATCTACAGTTTTGCCTTTACCAGAGTGTCAGCTAAATGAAATCATAAAATATGTAGTCCGTGGGTTTGGCAAAATGCATTTAAGATTTATTTGCATTGTTGTATAAATCAATATTTTATTTCTTTATATTCTTAGTAGTATTCTACGGTAAAAATGGAGCACAGTTTCTTTACCCATACATCAGTCGAATGACATCTGGGTTGTACCCATTATTTGGAGGCTATAAATAAAGTTATTGTATTCATATACAGATTTCTGTGTGAATATAACTTTTCATGTATCTTATGCATATGCCCAGAAGTGGGATGGCTGGATATGTGATAGTTCTAGGTTTAAATATATAAGAAGCTGCAAAACTGTTTTATCCAAAATAGCTATCCCATTAGCCTCCCCTCCGGCATTGTAGTGGGATTCTAAGTGCTTCATATCTTAGCCAGAGATGAGTATTACCAGTTTTCTTTTTTGTTGTTGTTGTTGCTTTTAGTTTTAGCAATATCAACAAATGTGTTGTGATATACCATAAGTTTGGACTTTGATCTACTATTCACTGGCTTTATGAACATGAATAGGTTATGTAATCTCTCTCTTTCAGTCTTTGAACTGTCAAGAATGATTAATAATACTGCCTACCTCATAGACTTTTGCAAATTAAATGAGATAACAAATATAAAGTCCTTAATATTGTCTGATACCTATGCCTCAAAAAATTAATTCTTCACTTTCCTTTCTCCTCTTACTGTCTTTACATTTACTCTCTAAGTCACCAAGTTTGCCAAATATTTAAATTTGAACAAAACTGGCATTTTCAGGTAAATAAATGATTTGTGCCTAAATTCATAGATTTTGTATACTTTGCTACATTTGAAACTGTTGGGTCCTTCTTGCTTAACATCACCATCATTGACAGCATCTCTGCCTCTTTCTAAAATATTATCTTTTTTTGCTTCTGACTCAAATTCTAAGTTCCATCTAAGTCCAACTCTACATCTCCTATTGCTGACATATTTCAAGCTGAGATTGTGCCTTTCTCTAAAATATTCTTATTTATTCTCAAAATTAATGAAAATCATTTCAGAATTACTTTGAGATCTTTTCAGAATAGATATGCTTACTCCTGATTTTTTATTGTAGTCTCTGGTGATCAGTATAGACATTTTTCTAAATAACCATTTGATACAATGCCCCTTCCCTTACTTACCTTTCAAACAGTTTGCAAACTATGATTTAGGATGTGACTGTCTTAATAAACACTATTGCATTCTAATTCTTTTTATGTCTAAACATAAGATGCAGTGACCTTTTTTCCTCAAAACTATTTTATGCTAGCTTTAGCAATCCTGGGAGATATATTTTAAAACTGCTTTTTAAAATTCCCAAATGACTTGAAAATTATCTTATAACTTTCCATGTGAGTTTGAAATGTATTAATAGAGGTCCCTTAGTATTTTCTGGTGGCCTTTAATTAATCTGATACTGAAAAAATTAAGGGGAAGGAAATGTTTAGTATCCTCTTTAATCTCTTGGAGCAACCCACAAAGCTACAGGATAATTTAAATTTTTTACTTTTTCTTTAAGAAAGGTATGCTTAAGGACAAACAAGAGAGTAGGTCCCTTGATTGGATAGTTTTTCTAAGAAGCCCAAATCACTTAATTTACTCAACAAAAGTGCTTCTAAATTGTCAGCAAACAAAATTAGCCTTGAATAAAGTTTTTAAAATAATCTTTAAAAATTACTCTATACTTCATGATTTAAATATAAAATTGTAAGGTTACTAGTACTCCATAAATTAATCTGGAAAAAGAAAGCTGCTCTTTATTGAGATGGGGAAGACTTGTGAAGAAACAAGTTTGGGATTGGAGCAGAGATATAAGAACAGAGACAAGGAGTTTGGTTTGTAATCAGTTAAGTTTGAAATGACTATTACCATTGGAGACACTGAGTAAGTAGTTTGGTGTTATAATATCTGGACTGGATGTTCAAGTTCAAGAATTATCATCCTATATGTAGTACTGAAAGCCACTTGGTGAAAATGAGAAAGAAAAGAGGTCCAAGGACTGAATCTTGGGGCACTACACTATCCAAATTCAGGGTCCTGATGAGGAAAGAAACAAGGGCACTGAGAAGGAGAGAAAGAAAACCAGGAGTATGTGGTCCTATGAATCCAAGCAAGTATGTGTTTCAGGGAAGAAAGATTAATAAATTTATTAAGGAAGTGCCACTGAAAATTCAACTTAATTGAAGATTAAGAATTATATTTAGCAGGGTGCCTATGTAGCTCAGTGAGTTAAGTGATTGACTCTTGATTTCAACTCAGGTCATGATGTTGACTCAGGTCATAATCTCAGGGTCATGAGATCGAGCCCCACATGGACTCCGTGCTCAGGACAGAGCCTGCTTAAGATTCCCTCTCCCTCTTCCTAGGTCCCCTCATCCCTGATCATGCTATAAATAAATAAATAAATAAATAAATAAATAAATAAATAAATACTTAAAAAAAAAGAATTGTATTTAGCAATACAAAGGGCTATAATGACCTAGACAGTAGTAACTTTGGTATAGCAGTATAGGTGAAACCATGATTACAGTTGGTATATAAAAGAACTTAAAAGAAGTATTTAGAGCAATCATAACTTTTCTGAATGGGTAAATGGATAAGTAAAATGGGCAGTAGCTGTAAATGAAGAAAAATAGTTCCTTTTTTTAGGATAATGGAAAATACATTATTTTGTTTGCTAATAGGACAAAAATTGGGAAAGGGGAGAATTGGTCATGCAGGAGACAATTGGTAGATAATTGTCCTTTTGTAGCTAAAAGAAGATAGAATTAAGTGTAAAAAGGGAAGAGGCCTTAGTTCACGGCACAGAACACTCAGACAGAACAGTGCTTTTTTGAGAGCGAGATGGCCAAGGAGAGGAAAAGGTATCAGATAGTTATCTAGGAGAGGAGAAAAGATGATAGATTTTAGACTGCATTCAAGGCTCATTTGAAGTTTAAAGTGAGGCTTACCAGCACAGTAGTTTTTCTGAAGCCACACTCACCAGCAGAGATGCAACTTTGGAGTAGGCAGAGAATTGAATAACAAGGATTGGGGTTTTGCCAAAAAAAAAAAAAAAAAAAAAAAAAAAGATGTGGCAAGAGATGAGGGTATATGTAATCATTTTTATAATGATAGATTATAAAATTTAAGACATTTTAGGAAGGCATCAAGGAGGCAAACGACACTGAAATGTTTTTAAGAACAGTAGATTGTGTCCCCCAAAATATTGTTGGAGTAAGAGCACTAAAGAAAATTAGTGGAATGTTGTAAATTGAGATTTTAGAGTGTTTAATGATGAAAAGATCTATATTCTGACCATGCTTTTGAGAGGGAAAAGAGCAGACAGAATGAAGAAACCACGGAAATGAGAACTTCAGGATCTCATGAGACTTAGCGGGAGTATTGAAGAGGATGAAAGTAAGCTAGGATCCAAATGAGACTGACAGCACATTCAGAAAATGACTGGAAAAAAAAAAGTGAGATAGTTGAGGATATGGCTGGATGACATGTCATTGAAACCTGGGATGGGGGTTAGGAATTAAAGAGAAAGAATGGTTTGGAAACCCCAATGAGAATCAAAAGTGAAACTTCGTATTTCAAAAAGAGTGATGTAAGATATAAGTAACTTGAGGGATGCAGTCTTCTCAAAAGAGACCTATATTTCAACCATTTAGATTACCAGGAATGGAATGATCAGAGAAGAGATGAGTATGTTGTTTAGGAAATTGTTCTGAAGACTGACCATACTATTGGGCTGAGAGGAAGGATTTCAATATTTGGGTAAGGGTAAGGAAGAGGGCTAAAAAAAGGCAGTGGCACACAGGAGGAGCATGTTGGCCAAGGTGATGATGACCAGAGTTATGGATTTTTCCCAATCACTGACTGAAAAAGCAAATGAGATGAATCCTTACAGTATCCAAGCAACACAATGAGATAATATGCCTGTTATATGTACAATAAAACCCCACATTTTTCTAAGATTTATTTATTTGAGAGAGTGTGCATGAGCGGGGTGATGGGGCAGAGGGAGAAGGAGAGAGAGCCTTAAGCAGACTCCTTGCTGAGCATGGAGCCCCACCAGGGGCTTGATCTAACAACCCTGAGATCACGACCTGAGCCGAAACCAAGAGTTGGACATTTAACCCACTATGCCACCCACGCACCGCCCCCCCATATATTTTTTTTAAAAAATACAACATGTCTGCATTTGTATAGGCAAAATATGGAACAATATATTATAATCTTCTAAGAATTATTTTTAAGAGGGAAACAAATGTTGGATTTCTATAGTATATGTTTGGTTATTGTCTGAATTTTTATAAGTATTCACTATCTCTACAATCAAAATTTATAAAACTATAATAGGACCACATAACATCAAAGTGTGTACATTGTGATGCCAGTTATGTTTTTAAAAATGCGGGAGAATAGAATGATAGCAGTGACCAATTTGGAATGATATACCAAATTAATAGCAATTATCTCTCCAGACTGGCATCACAAGACAGATATTACACTGCTAACATATGAATTTTTTATGACAATCATTTTTAATGAGAAAAAAAGTAGGGGAGAGAGGGAGGGGAGACAGGGAGAGAGAGAGGAAAAAACAGTTCTTCTGCTTACACATCTCAAACATTTCTATCAGAAATTTAAACAAACGTTTTTCACTCAAACATATTTGTTAACTACCAAACATATTCCAAGTATACTTCTCTTAAGCATCAGGAAATGGTAGTTTTCAAGACATTCAATCCTTATTTATATTCTGGACTATCACTATCCAATAGAGATATAAGACAGCCGCATATGTAATTTTAAATTTTCTAGTAGAAATACTAAAAAATAAAAAGAAACTAGTAAAATTAACATTAATAATACATTTTATTTAGCATACATCTAAAATATTATCATTTCAGCATGTAATCAATATAATTATTATTAATGAGTCATTTTATAGTTTTTGTGCCATCCTTCTTTGAAATTTGATGTATGTTACCCTTAAAGCACATTTCCATTTGGATACTAAATTTTCATCAAATATATTTGATCTGCATTTAGAGTTGCTAAACATACAGTTAAAAAATACATTTATATACACAATTTATCCTAAACATATTTCAATGGTTTCAAATAAACTGAATCAATTTCTAAAACTTATTTTACTCTTTTACTTGTATCTAAACCAATAAAACTGGTTCATCATTTATAAAAGATTTTTTTTTTTATTTGGAGCAAAATCATGCTAGTTTCAAAACTATGTCTGTTCCAATTAAATACATTTATTAACTCTTATGCCAACCCAGTCTTAGTGTTCTTCAAATTTTTCTTTTATATTTTGAGGACAATTTACATAATGCTGCCAATTTCAATTAAAATCTGCATATTGATTTGTGTTGGAAAATGTGCAGTAATTACAATTGACTTGTATAATGAAGAGTTTTCATTTCAAAATAAATTCATGTACCTGTTTAGCTAACTCACAAACCTTTCTTTTCTTTGATGTTACAAATTTTGCTTGCTCATATGGAATGTTATATCAATGAAATATGTAAATCACACTACTATTTTTTTATATTATTGAATATTTGGCAAGCATCCCTTCTGTTTCAAAAAAAATTTGAATTAACAATACAGTAAATCTTTAGAGCATTCATCCACAACTCAACAAGGGGAATTGGCAAAGAACACAAGATCATTAAATTCATTTGCTCCTCTCTCTCAATAACGTCCATAAACTGGCTGTAATTCATAGCACTTGCATGCATATATTGAATGATTTTAACAACTGTGTACATTATGTTTTTAATATAATTGACTCAAAAAATGAACACAGACAGTTTTAATATGTATTACAGAGTGGAATGAAACAATAAAGGAAACATCAGTTTTAATTCCAATCAGTATAGAATTTTGACCTAATTTAACTAGCTGGAGCACCATACACCAAATGGAAATTAATTTTTCCATAATCTAGCTGAATTTTGTCTTTGGCAGATGGAAAAAATTCAAAAATAAGCTAAAATTTCTATTCTACACAACCAAATGATATTTCTTTGTCAATTCAAATGTCCTCTGAGGAAAAAGCTACCCCATGTATAGATTGGACAGTGTGTCTCAGATGATGCGTGACTGTAAATCTAAAGAAAAGTGTTTGTAATTTTTCAAATTTTGAGTAAGTGCTTTTTGATATTGTTAGAAAGGTATTATATTCTAAGAGTTGTTATTTGGTGGCTTCACTGAAGGTATTTCACATTAGTACTATGTCAGTTTGAGTCTTCCCTCATAATTTTGTAACAGAGTTTCTGAAACTGGAATATTTTTTGTATCCCTCTATATAAAATTGGTTTTCTTTTTGCGCAAGAATTCAAGCCTACTTGGAGCCTACCAAACTTACAAGTTCAAATTCTGTTTAAAAAACAACTAAATATGGGTGCCTGGGTGTCTCAGTCAGTTAAGTGTCTGACTCTTGGTTTTGGGTCAGGTTCTAATCTCATGGGTTGTGAGATCCAGCCCTGAGTCAGGCTCTGTGCTCAGAAGGGAGTCTAATTGAAGATTCTGTCCCTTTGCCCATCCCCCAATCTCTCTCTCTCTCTCTTATTCATAAATAAATAAATCCTGAAAAATAAGTCTTACTCACTGATGCCTGGGTGGTCAGTTAAGCCTCTGACTCTTGGTTTCAGCTCAGGTTGTGATTTCAGGGTCATGAGATCAAGTCCTGCAATGGGCTCCACAGCAGAGTCTGCATGAGATTCTCTCTCCCTCTATCCCTCCCACTTGTGCTCTCTCTCCCTCTAAAATAAAGAAATAAATCTTCAAAAAAAAAATTCTACTCATACTGCTTTAAATTGGACAAATTTTCTGTATTCTTATCTTTTAAATTATTTGGAATTCTATCCTTATAATAGTTATCCATAAAATTTTAATATCACATATATCTCAGAGGATATAACACAGAATCTTTGCTTTCCTTCTAAAAATTACAAAAATGTTGAAATATTTTAAAGCACATTAATTACACTTTCCAACTTAGATATTAATCGCCAATATTTTAAATTTACCTTATGTTAATGCCAAATTAATCATTAGGATGTTTTTGTTTGCTTGTTTGTTTTTAAAGATTTATTTATTTTAGAAAAAGAGAGAGTGTATGTACACAAGCATGGGTAGGGCCAGAGGGAGAAAATTTCCCAGCAGACTCCCTGCTGAGCATAGAGCCCAAGTTGGGGCTCACTCCCATGACCCATGAGATCATGACCTGAGCAGAAACCAAAAGCCCCCACATACCCCTGTTTGTTTGTTTTTTAATAAAGTCTATACTGATTTAGAAAACAACTCCCATTAAAAATAGTTTTTAAATGCTTCTTGGACATTTCATTACACTTTCTGGCAATTAAATGTGTTGACACTTTTTTTTACTATTGATAGAAAACTTATTTGCTGGGGCACCTGGGTGGCTCAGTCAGTTAAGCATCTGCCTTCAGCTCAGGTCATGATCCCAGCCAGGGTCCTGGGATTGAGCTCCACGTCAGGCTCCCCACTCAGGAGGGTCTTCTTCTCCCTCTGCCCATCCCCCTGCTCATGCTCTCTGTCTCTCTGTTTCTATCTCATGCTCTCTCTCTCTCTCAAATAAATCAGTAAAATCTTAAAAATAAAAAAATAATAATTAAAAAACTTATTTGCTGAAATATTTCCTAATATTATCTACCGTATTATATTTAATTTTTAACACAATGAATAAATAAGTTGTGTTGTTCTGATGCAGCATACTACAATTGCCATTCATCATAAATGTTTGACAAACCTTCCACTCTCTTTTTTACTATCATTTTAGATGTAGTACAAACTTCCACATCTCCACTTCATTCTGCACAGTAGTATGTTTTCATTTTAAATTTAAAATATGTCCATAGTTATTTGTAAACGAAAAATGTTTTAATTATACTGTAATCAAAACTTTCACAAGAATTTCAATTTAATTACCAATTACAAGTTACATAAGCATTACTATAGCTCATGCCATCCACATAAAATATTCAAGTAAGCATATTACAATGTTACAACAGTATGTAAAAAAAAATCATTTGAACTGAATGAATCCACTGATAGCAACTAACTTTGTGATGTGCATATGTATAATAATGGAAATAATATGCAGGCCCCAACATGCATACAATAATAAAACAGTAATATCTTAAAGTGATGGAATTGTTAAACCAAAACTATAAATTCTGTTTATTTGGAAAACCATTTTATACTGCCTCAGTTTTTAAATTTTAAAGTATGGTACAAACCACATTTCAAGCACTCAATAGTTACATGTGCCTAATAGCCACTATACTGCAGAGTGCATGCCATTCTAGACTTTTGAAAAAAACAATTCCTTGACCATTGTGTGAACTCCAGTATTAGACTAAGTCTTCCTCTGTATTCCATTTCTTCTTCAGTACAACTGGGATCATAATATGCTTCAAATTTTATAAGAATATTATGCAACTCTAGGGAAGATGGCACATAGGAAATGTAAATCAAAAATAAAGTTAGTTATCTTTTTTAAATCTCCAAACAATTTGAAATTCTTTAGATGATTTTTCATATCCAAGAGAGTGATATGATCCATTCAGAATTACAAAATTTATACTAAATATATCTAAGTATTTTACATGTGATCAGTTTGAAAATTGATCAGACCAATATCCCTGATGAACATAGATGCAAAAATTCTCACAAAGATACTAGCCAATAGGATCCAACAATACAGTAAAAGGATTATTCACTATGACCAAGTGGGATTTATTTCTGGGCTGCAACAGTGGTTCAACAACAGCAAATCAATCAATGTGATACACCACATTAATAAAAGAAAGGACAAGAACCATATGATCCTCTCAATAGATGCAGAAAAAGCATTTGACAAAGTACAGCATCCTTTCTTGATTAAAACTCTTCACGGTGTAGGGATAGAGGGTACTAACCTCAATATCATAAAACCCAGATACAAAAAGCCCACAGCAAATATCATTCTCAATGGGGAAAAACTGAGCGCTTTTCCCCTAAGATCAGGAAGATGGCAGGGATGTCCACTATCACCACTGCTGCTCAACATAATTCTAGAAGTCCTAACCTCAGCAATCAAACAACAAAAAGAAATAAAAGGCATCTGAATCAGCAAGGAAGTCAAACTCTCACTCTTTGCAGATAACATGATACTCTATGTGGAAACCTGAAAGACTCCACCCCAAGATTGCTAGAACCCATACAGGAATCCAGCAAAGTGACAGGATATAAAATCAATGCCCAGAAGTCAGCTGCATTTCTATACACTAACAATGAGACAGAAGAAAGAGGAAATAAGGAGTCGATCCCATTTACAATTGCACCCAAAACCATAAGATACCTAGGAATAAACCTAACCAAAGAGGCAAAGAATCTGTACTCAGAGAACTGTAGAACATTCATGAAAGAAATTGAGGAAGACACAAAGAAACGGAAAAACGTTCCATGCTCATGGACTGGAAGAGCAAATATTGTTCAAATGTCTAGGCTACCTAGAGCAATCAATACATTCAATGCAATCCCTATCAAAAGACAATCAACTTTTTAGACAGAGCTGGAACAAATAATCCTAAAATCTGTATGGAACCAGAAAAGACCCTGAATAGCCAGAGGAATGTTGAAAAAGAAAAGCAAAGCTGGTGGCATCACAATTCCAGACATCAAGCTATATTACAAAGCTGTAATCATCATGACTGTATGGTACTAGCACAAAAACAGACACATAAATCAATGGAACAGAATAGAGAACCCAGAAATGTACCCTCAACTCTATGGTCAACTTATGTTCGACAAAGCAGGAAAGAATGTCCAATGGAAAAAAGACAGTCTCTTCAACAAATGGTGTTGGGAAAATTGGACAGCCACATGCAGAAGAATGAAACTGGACCATTTCCTTACACCACACATAAAAAATAGACTCCAAATGGTTGAAAGACCTAAATGTGAGACAGGAGTCCATCAAAATCCTAAAGAACACAGGCAGCAACCTCTTCGACCTTAGCTGCAGCAACTTCTTGCTAGACACATCTCCAAAGGCAAGGAAAACAAAAGTAAAAATGAACTATTGGGATTTCATCAAGATAAAAAGCTTTTGCACAGCAAAGGAAACAGTCAACAAAACGAAAAGACAACTGACAGAATGGGAGAAGATATTTGCAAATGTCTTATCAGATAAAGGGTTAGTATCCAAAATCTATAAAGAACTTATCAAAGTCAACACCCAAAGAACAAATAATCCAATTGGACAAATAATCCAGTCAAGAAATGGGCAGATGACATGAACAGACAGATATTTCTCCAAAGAAGACATATAAATGGCCAACACACACATGAAAAAATACTCAACAACACTCAGCATCAGGGAAATACCAATCAAAACCACAATGAGATACCACCTCACCCTAGTCAGAATGGCTAAAATTAACAAGTCAGGAAATGACAGATGTTAATGAGGATGAGGAAAAAGGGGAACCCAATCTGACACTATTGGTGGGAATGCAAGCTGGTGCAGCCACTCTGGAAAACAGTATGGAGGTTCCTCAAAAAGTTGAAATTGCACTACCATGGATTTACCCCAAAGATACAAATGTAGTCATCCAAAGGGGCACCTGCACCCCAGTGTTTATAGCAGCAATGTCCACAATAGCCAAACTCTGAAAAGATCCCAGAAATCCATCTACAGATGAATGGATAAAGAAGATGTGGGGGGCACCTGGGTGGCTCAGTTGGTTAAGTGGCTGCCTTCAGCTCAGGTCATGATCCCAGGGTCCTGGGATCGAGCCCCGCATGGGGCTCCCTGCTCTGCAGGGAGCCTGCTTCTCCCTCCCCCTCTGCCTGCCACTCTGCCTACTTGTGCTCTCTTTAAAAAAAAAAAAAAGATGTATATTTATATAATGGACTACTAAGCCATCAAAAAAAAAATAATGAAATCTTGCATTTGCAACAACGTGGGTGGAACTAGAAGGTATTATGCTAAGCAAAATAAGTTAATCAGAAAAAGATAATTATCATATGATCTCATAGGTGGAATTTAAGAAACCCAACAGAGGATCATAGGGGAAGAGAGGAAAAAATAAAATAAGATGAAATCAGAGAGGGAGACAAACTATAAGAGACTCTTAATCATAGAAAACAAACTGAGAGTTGCTGGAGGGGAGGAGGGTGAGGGGATGGGTGATTGGCCTTAAAGAGGGCACATGATGTAATGAGCACTGGGTATTATATAAGGCTGATGAAGCACTGACCTCTACCTCTGAAACTAATAATACATTATATGTTAATTAAATTTAAATTTTAAAAAATTTCCTCAAAAAAATGAAGAAACAAAACATAATCCTCCAAACAAGTGGGTTCTATTATTATTATTATTATTATTATTATTATTATTATTATTGAAGGTAATTAAATACAATATTTTTTCTCTAATGGATATTCAAAGAAATTGCAACTGCTAGGAGAGATGAAGGCTAATTTAAAGTTTAGTCATTAATAAGAGTATCAAATATCACATACTATGATTCCACTCTATTACAGATCTCCTTAGCTTTCTACTATGAATAAAATGGTATAGTCTCATCTCAACCTTTAAAAAAATCATCTTCCATTTATTATATATCTATTACATCTTATACTTTTCATTTGACTGAGAAGTGAATGGTTATACTTCAGCTCATTTTCATGTTCTAAAGTACTGCAATTCACAGTTCTTTAGTGAAATATTCCAACACTTCAGTGTTACCTTTTCAAACACTCCTCACTTTGTAGTGTAAGCCTGGCACAAATCCCAGAATGTGATTCTGACACACCATTTCCTCACTGTAGGAAGAAGCGTTAGGGAAGTCATTTTCTATAAGGAACAAAAATAGCTCTATGTCCATTCCTCTATACTTCCTGTCTAGAACCAAATATTTAAATATTTATTAGCAAGGCATTGACTAAAGGCAAGACCTTATGCAACTTAAAGAAGAAATGAAGTGAAGAAAATATGCTGAAGACTTCAGGGCACTTACAATCTCAAGGGTTAACTGGAAATTGTAAATAAATCAAAAAGATCTATATGTAAATGGAATCAAAGAACCCATGCCAGAAGCATAGGAACGCTAAGAAAGAACCACTGGTTTAGGGTACAAGCAGGGGTATAGATATATTGTTAACAGAGATGAGCTTACGTAATGGACAAGATATTAACATAGGTGGGTATGGATGTTGGATGTTCTAAATGACCCAAGCAGCAGTAAGCAAGGTCTGAGAGGCAGAAAATATTGGGTATATTTAAGATTGCAAGAGACAAAGATTACATGCAATTGAAATGTATTATGGTTGTAGTACCTTGTAAAAAAAGGTGATGAAAAATAGTTTGATATGAACAAAATAGTGAAGGACCTTATGTGACAGGCTGAGGAGTCTGGACTTTGCTCAATGAGCAAAAAGCAGCCTTGACCTGAATGGTAATGATTAAAATGGAATACAGATTTAATCAACAGAAGAGAAACCATCAAAGAATACTGTAACTGATGTTTTGAATGTGGATTTCAGGCCATTATTATCCTAAAGCATCAAAAATGTTTATGTTACCAACTGTACTATTAAAGCACAAAATGGACGCATAAATGAGAAAAGAAGAAAGAAAAGAAGAAGAAGAAGAAGAAGAAGAAGAAGAAGA